>NC_047117.1:23039889-23375999 GCF_902500255.1 Thalassophryne amazonica | reverse complement strand
GGAAAGTGCTCACTATCACAGATTTAGACTGGTTTGTGAACAATCTTTGAGTGAAATGGTGATATTGTGTATGTGGAAAAAGTTTTAGATCTTTGAGTTCATCTCATACAAAATGGGAGCAAAACCAAAAGTGTTGCATTGATATTTTTGTTGAGTGTACTTTGTCTGGCCTTGTTGGGGTTTGAACCGAGGATCACACAGAAGGGCTCAGACTTTACCAGACTGCCCTCTGGTGGCCATTTTTGGCCGCTGACAACATCACCAAATTCAATACAAATACATTAACTATGGTCACTTTTCAAAGGGATCAGACTCATTAATAAAGTCAATTTAATATGCAATGGTTAATTTCAGGTCAACCTGGAGTATAAATATCATCGTTCCAGACAATGATAGCTATTAGCTAGTTGATAGAAGCAAGTTAGAGACCAAACCAAACCACCTGATTTCAACAGACAATCAATACAGCCTGAGCGTGTTTTCAGTGGACGGCCAGTCGCGGAAGTATGAATTCTCGCCTTTGGATTTTCCATTTCACCGGAAGTGACATGTACCCGACCCACACCCTTTTATGATCTCTAGCCAAATGCCACACTATAATTAACCACAATCATAGTGAATTGTGGGAAAACTGTGGTACATCTATGGAGAAGCAAAGCCACCGGATGAAGTTGTGACTTGTTTTGTTTTCTATTATGTTTTCTTTAAGGTCTGACTGACAAAGAAATTGCATGCCTATTGCCTAAACTATAATATGGTTACGACACTACTCACCACACTGACCACAGACGGGGAGTTTCTGCACGGATCCACAGAAGTAGCAGAAAGCTCTGTTCTTCTGTTTTCTATCAGGTTAGATTACAGAGAAAACAGTCAACGCCCCAACACTTCACCTTAAACACTTTAACTCCACATGTACACTTACCTTTGGCATTTGTCACACTCCTACAAAACACAGTATAGTGGGAAAAGTTTAAACAAGCCACTGTAGCAGACACTGAAGCTGTGACACTTTGTGGGTTTTTTTTCTCCTGCTCACCATGTTAAAGTTACAGGGATGTTTGGCCACATCGACGTGTTCTCGGTTCGCTCGAATCTGTTTTTCTCTCTCTTTACGACTCTCGGCCTTTTTTCGGGCGCCTGTTTTCTTTTTGGGCATTTTGTGTTCCAAAGGAGCGAGACTTTAATTCTGTTATCCTGTGAAGATGAACCGAACAAGCAGTAGACAATGTAGCAGCGGCGGTTAAAAGTTTATTTACCTCCTGTTACTTAACAAGCGCTAAGCTAACTTACAACACTTAGCTGCAACTCCATAAAGCTAATAAAACGTTATAAACCTACACAGGAGGTTACATACGAGCATCTTTAATTACTCACTTTTCGAAAGAAAAGAAATTATATGCAAATAATTACCAAAAAGTCACCAGCAGGACTTCCCTAAAACAGTGATGCTCCGTTACAGCGAGAAAAATGTTCCGACGTAAAACAAGACAAGCCGTTTTTAGTTCCGCTTTTACATGTACCATTTCGGGTTCAAAAAAATTCAGACTTCTCTATATGATTTTATTTATAATTATCCCCTTTAAACTCAAACTGAAAACGAATTTCTACAACATCATATCAGTTAAATAAAAATATCAAAGACTTTATTCACCCCGAAGGAAAATATTTTGCCTGAGTCCCAAAACAGTAAAGAATGTTTTTTGTTTGTTTGTTTGTTTTTTTTACAGTAAGTGCGGCAAATTTATGCGAAATGACTGGAAGACATTTGCATAAGATGTACGATAGTATTGCACATAACTCTAACTTTTCAAGAGTATACCTTCAAATAATTTTGAGATTACATTTGCAATAGCCACTGGTCAACTGATTGTCTGGCATCAATTAGCATCTAAGTTGATATTGATTGATGCCAGCTATGAGTGTCAAACATTGTGATCAAAGATGAGTGATCAGGATCAAAGGTCCGCAATCAGGATCAAAGACCTGTGTTCACAGAGGAGTGTTCAAGAACAACTGAACACCACCAAAAGTCAACCACGAGGACTAAATATCAGTTTTTATGTTCAGCAATCAGGATCGATCCTGATTGCTGAACATAAAAACTGATATTTAGTACTGATGGTTAATCCCGACTGAGGTAACCAAAGAGAAAAAACAATCATGATCAAAGATGAGTGATCAGAATTAAAGCTCAACAATCAGTGATCAGTATCAAAAGTTAGCGATCACGATCAAAGATCAGTGTTCAAAAACGAGTGATCAGGAAGAAGGATTGGGATCCCAGGTCAGCAGTCACAAAGGTGATCAATCTGGATCAAAGGTCAACAATCAGGATCCAAGAATGTTAGAGAAGAGATAAAAGTAATAACCGTGTCATGATGAAAATCATGGAGAGTAAGACAAATCACTACACTTGTTCTTATCAAGAGGTCAAATCCCAGAATACATCAATGAGTCAGGAATAAAAAATATGAGCTAACATTGCATTAAAACAGAGTGACAACAGTACAGGGACATTCAAATTAAAAATGACCATATTTTATTTTATTTCATTTTATTCTGAATTTGTTTTTGAACATATTTTGGATCCAGGATCTAGAAACAGTTTTAAGCATTCATGCACATTTAATTAAAAATATTTATTAACAATGAACTTTAATAACACTTTGTGAGCTGATGAATAATCTAAGAAATCATTGATAAAAACTTTGAATATTATGTAGAGCATATACTGGTTCCAGATTACAAAAAAATGTTTGAGATATAACAGCTGCTGCAGCAGCAACAACAATAAGAACACAAAAATTACACAGCACTTTCTAATAGGACACCTACAAGTGTGGAATATAGCATCAGAACAACAATTAAAATATATAAATAAAAAATTAAACACAGATACCCAAGAACTGAAATGTTATGAGCACGTAGACTTATTGATGCTTAGTGCAAAATGCAAGTATTTTGTTATTTTAATGCAAATGAAAATAATTATTTTGGCAGTGGGGAATATGTGACCTTGTGATATGCGGTTTTTGAGGCTCTTTTAGTTTAGTTTTGTTTTTTTGTTTTTTTCCTGTCCCACACTCCTGTCCAGGTGGTGGCAGTAATGCACCAACAGGATTGTTTAACCGCTAATAGATCCGACAGAAGACGAGGAAGATGGCGCACTGTTGTGTTTTGGTGCCGGTGGTATACTGCGATCTGAGAGATGTAGCTTAAAACCAAAACGAGTTTGGCACCTTTTATGGAGGTATGTGAACTTAATTTAAACATCCACGTCCTTTGAAACAAAAAGCAAACAAGCCTAGGAGGCAGGAGCTCCGCCCACAATGGCAGCGCTTGTGGTGTGCGCGTGCCGCAGTGTGGCTCTCTGGTCGTGGCTTTTGTCGTTTTTCTTCGTGCACTTGTTGTGTTTGGACTTCACGGCGGCCGACAAAGTGGAGTGGTACACGGCGTTTGTCAGCATTACTTATTTGGACCCCGTCACTTCTGAAGTCAGAAGTAACAAAACTGAGTGTGGCCGGTACGGCGAGCATTCGCCGAAAAAGGAAGCCAGAGGTTTGGTTGTGGTTCCGTCGATCTCGCAGGACCGGCAGGTGTGCGAACCGGACGTCAGGTTCCCCTCCGTACCGCACGGTACCGCCTGGGTGGCCCTCGTCGCTGCAGGGAACTGCACCTACCGAGAAAAGATCCGGAACGCTGCAGGTCGCAACGCTTCTGCGGTAGTTATCTACAACGTGGGCTCCAGCAGCACCAACGACACCATCACCATGCCCCATGCAGGTAAGGATAGAACCAACACTGTTATCACCATGCCCCATGCAGGTAAGGACAGAAGTGACACCATCATCACCGCACCCCATCCAGGTAAAGACACAACCGACACCATCATCACCGCGCCCCATCCAGATAAAGACATAACCAACACCATCATCACCGCGCCCCATCCAGATAAAGACACAACCAACACCATCATCACCGCGCCCCATCCAGATAAAGACACAACCAACACCATCATCACCGCGCCCCATCCAGATAAAGACACAACCAACACCATCATCACCGCGCCCCATCCAGATAAAGACACAACCAACACCATCATCACCGCGCCCCATCCAGATAAAGACACAACCAACACCATCATCACCGCGCCCCATCCATGTAAAGACACAACCAACACCATCATCACCGCGCCCCATCCATGTAAGACACAACCAACACCATCATCACCGCGCCCCATCCATGTAAAGACACAACCAACACCATCATCACCGCGCCCCATCCATGTAAAGACACAACCAACACCATCATCACCGCGCCCCATCCATGTAAAGACACAACCAACACCATCATCACCGCGCCCCATCCATGTAAAGACACAACCAACACCATCATCACCGCGCCCCATCCATGTAAAGACACAACCAACACCATCATCACCGCGCCCCATCCATGTAAAGACACAACCAACACCATCATCACCGCGCCCCATCCATGTAAAGACACAACCAACACCATCATCACCGCGCCCCATCCATGTAAAGACACAACCAACACCATCATCACCGCGCCCCATCCATGTAAAGACACAACCAACACCATCATCACCGCGCCCCATCCATGTAACGACACAACCAACACCATCATCACCGCGCCCCATCCATGTAACGACACAACCAACACCATCATCACCGCGCCCCATCCATGTAAAGACACAACCAACACCATCATCACCGCGCCCCATCCATGTAAAGACACAACCAACACCATCATCACCGCGCCCCATCCATGTAACGACACAACCAACACCATCATCACCGCGCCCCATCCATGTAAAGACACAACCAACACCATCATCACCGCGCCCCATCCATGTAAAGACACAACCAACACCATCATCACCGCGCCCCATCCATGTAAAGACACAACCAACACCATCATCACCGCGCCCCATCCATGTAAAGACACAACCAACACCATCATCACCGCGCCCCATCCATGTAAAGACACAACCAACACCATCATCACCGCGCCCCATCCATGTAAAGACACAACCAACACCATCATCACCGCGCCCCATCCATGTAAAGACACAACCAACACCATCATCACCCGCGCCCCATCCATGTAAAGACACAACCAACACCATCATCACCGCGCCCCATCCATGTAAAGACACAACCAACACCATCATCACCGCGCCCCATCCATGTAAAGACACAACCAACACCATCATCACCGCGCCCCATCCATGTAACGACACAACCAACACCATCATCACCGCGCCCCATCCATGTAAAGACACAACCACGCCATCATCACCGCGCCCCATCCATGTAAAGACACAACCAACACCATCATCACCGCGCCCCATCCATGTAAAGACACAACCAACACCATCATCACCGCGCCCCATCCATGTAAAGACACAACCAACACCATCATCACCGCGCCCCATCCATGTAAAGACACAACCAACACCATCATCACCGCGCCCCATCCATGTAAAGACACAACCAACACCATCATCACCGCGCCCCATCCATGTAACGACACAACCAACACCATCATCACCGCGCCCCATCCATGTAACGACACAACCAACACCATCATCACCGCGCCCCATCCATGTAACGACACAACCAACACCATCATCACCGCGCCCCATCCATGTAACGACACAACCAACACCATCATCACCGCGCCCCATCCATGTAACGACACAACCAACACCATCATCACCGCGCCCCATCCATGTAAAGACACAACCAACACCATCATCACCGCGCCCCATCCATGTAACGACACAACCAACACCATCATCACCGCGCCCCATCCATGTAACGACACAACCAACACCATCATCACCGCGCCCCATCCATGTAACGACACAACCAACACCATCATCACCGCGCCCCATCCATGTAACGACACAACCAACACCATCATCACCGCGCCCCATCCATGTAACGACACAACCAACACCATCATCACCGCGCCCCATCCATGTAACGACACAACCAACACCATCATCACCGCGCCCCATCCATGTAACGACACAACCAACACCATCATCACCGCGCCCCATCCATGTAACGACACAACCAACACCATCATCACCGCCGCCCCATCCATGTAACGACACAACCAACACCATCATCACCGCGCCCCATCCATGTAACGACACAACCAACACCATCATCACCGCGCCCCATCCATGTAACGACACAACCAACACCATCATCACCGCGCCCCATCCATGTAACGACACAACCAACACCATCATCACCGCGCCCCATCCATGTAACGACACAACCAACACCATCATCACCGCGCCCCATCCATGTAAAGACACAACCAACACCATCATCACCGCGCCCCATCCATGTAAAGACACAACCAACACCATCCTCACCGCGCCCCATCCATGTAAAGACACAACCAACACCATCATCACCGCGCCCCATCCAGATAAGGTTTGAACAGCAGGAACTCATTCTGCAGAGTGCAGGAAAAAAGATTTTAAACAAAGCACAGGCGAACTGCTGCAGATTTATTCAAGTTACAAGGTTGGTTCCAGAGATTGGTGCAGTTTTATCCACAGATTATACTGACATTACCTACATCATTGGTGGTTTATTGGTTTGTGTGTATTCAGCCACAGGCAGCCCGTTCCTCTGAGGAATGAAGTGCTGAATAGCTTTTAAACAGGCCATTTGGGCCACCTTTTTCTGAAAGCTAATGTGTTTGTCATCCAAGTTCTTCCATGCAGTATCAGAATTGGTCAACCTCCAGATGTGACATTACAATATGCTAGTGTATGATTTCCAGGAATGTGTGAAGCAGTTTTGTCATTCTGGAAGTGACCCCACAGTTTTGAAAAATGGACCATATCTGAAATCGGGCTGTAATTTTCATAACTGAGTAATTAATCATTTTGTTGCTGGGCCCATAAAATGTAAAAAATGGCTTAAAAAGATTGATCAGTGTGAACTCTAGCCTAAAATGATGCCTTCAATATCTTGCTTTGTCTACAGCCCAAAGATACTCTGTTTACTGTCAAATAGGAGAAAGTGCTCTTAAAATAATCCAGAAAATATTCACATTTAAGGTGAAATCAAATCATTTTTAGTGACTCAGAATAATTAATTAGCAAAATAGTTGTCAGTTACTAATTGTTGATCATTGCAGCTCTAATCAGAAATCTATTATAAATTTTCCTGCCGTGGGACTATTAAAGGATTATTTTATCTTATCAAGACATTTTCTGTTTTAAAAAACTTGAGATATATACATATATGAGAACAGTAATGTTCATACTTTCTGCTCAGTGTGAATCAGGAAAAATCTGAATATTTTGCAATGGCAGTGTGTGATCCATGTCAGAACAAGGTTTTCAACCTGATGCCCCAGCTGCCTAGCAACCTTGCCAGTTATGTCAACATAAATGGGTTAGGGTTTAATTTTTCTAAAATCTAAAGTTTGAAACTTCTGAGAATATTTTTCAATAATGGATTGTGCAGTTGTTCTTGGTACCAGGTATCTTTTAAAGTGACATCATTACCAACTTGAAACATACATTGTTTGATAAAATAGAATATGTGCAGTCAAGGAAAACAGAGTTTACATTTTTTAGCTAGCGTACGTGACTGTAAATTAGTTTGGGGTTTTGTGTTGAATCTCCTCAAAGTCCCACAATTTTGACTTTGTATTTCAAATGTCAGCTGCAGTCATCAAAATTTCTGCCTGAAATTAATAATTTTAGACTTGTGTAACATGTTACACAAGACTGTGGGTGTGAGTCGGAGAGACGCACACCCTCTCTGAGTAGAAGCTCCTTTTCATTATAAAAACCGGGACAAAAATGGGAAGCTTCTTAGAGACCTGAAAGTAAAGGTGGATGGTATAAAGTGCTAACTGAGTGCTTGCTACCAGACCTGAATGAATTTTGAAGATGGTGTCAGTTTATTAGCTGTACCTTTCTTATTAGCTCGTCAGACTATGTTGGGCAGATCTTTAAAGGCATGCACCTCCTTTGTAAGAAAATGCAATACCTGTTAAAATATATATGTTGACTATCAATTTGGTGCTTTTTTTTTTTTTTTGAGTGCAAAATAAAAAAGCCTAACTCTGCTAGGTCAGGTCTGTGAGCATTTGCTGGTGTAGCATGCAGCCATATCCGCCACCCTACAGAAACGCCTTGAGTCGTGGATGGCAATCACCCAGGCAGACAAGGCAGCCGAGTGTAATGTAGGTGTTTATTGTGCTTAAATTTGTTTTGTTTGTTCATCTGGCAGATGCAGATAGTCACTCCAGAGTCTGGGAGGCTATGGAGGAGGACTATTGGTCGGCCTCGAAGAGATTCTGGCAAACCGTCTGACGCCTCAGGAGGCGGAAGCAGCTCTCCACCAGCACTGTTTACGGTGCGGGTGGGGAACTGTTGACCCTGACTGGGGATGTTGTCGGGCGGTGGAAGGAGTACTTCGAGGATCTCCTCAATCCCATCGTCACGTCTTCCGAAGAGGAAGCAGAGACTGGGGACTCAGAGGCGGACTCATCATTAACCCAGGCCGAAGTCACGAGGTGGTTAGAAAGCTCCTCGGTGGCAAGGCTCCTGGGGTGGATGAAATCCGTCCTGAGTACCTTAAGTCTCTGGATGTTGTGGGGCTGTCTTGGCTGACACGCCTCTGCAACATCACGTGGCGATCGGAGACAGTGCCTCTGGATTGGCAGACCGGGGTGGTGGTCCCTCTGTTTACGAAGGGGGACCGAAGGGTGTGTTCCAACTATAGGGGGATCACACTTCTCAGCCTCCCCGGTAAGGTCTATTCCAGAGTACTGGAGAGGAGAATTCGACCAATGGTCGAACCTCGGATTCAGGAGGAGCAGTGTGGTTTTCATCCTGGTCGTGGCACACTGGACCAGCTCTACACGCTCCATCGGGTGCTCGAGGGTTCATGGGAGTTTGCCCAACCAGTCCACATGTGTTTTGTGGATCTGAAGAAGGCGTTTTGACCGTGTCCCTCGGGGTACCCTGTGGGGAGTGCTCCGGGAGTACGGGGTCCTGGGTCCTTTCTAAGGGCTATCCGTCCCTGTACGACCGCAGCAGGAGCTTGGTTCGCATTGCCGGTAGTAAGTCAAACCTGTTTCCAGTTGCATGTTGGCCTCCCGCCAGGGCTGCCCTTGTCACGTTGTGTTCTTATTTTTATGGACAGATTTCTAGGCGCAGCCAGGGTGTAGAGGGGGTCTGGTTTGGAACCACAGAATCTCATCTCGCTGTTTGCGGACGATGTGGTTCTGTTGGCTTCGTCAAATCAGGAGCTTCAGCGTGCACTGGGGCGGTTTGCAGCCGAGTGTGGAAGCGGTCCGGGATGAAAATCAGCACCTCCAAATCGAGGCCATGGTTCTGACCGGAAAAAGGTGCTTTACCCTTCTTCAGGTCGGTGGAGGTCCTTGCCTCAAGTGAGGCGTTTGGGTATCTGGGGTCTTGTTCAGGAGTGAGGGACGGATGGAGCGTGAGATCGATGGACGGATCGGTGCAGCATCTGCAGTGGTGCGGTCGCTGTGTCGGACCGTCGTGGTGAAGAGAGAGCTGAGTAGGCGGCAAAGCTCTCGATTTACCGATCGATCTACGTTCCGCTCCTCACCTATGGTCATGAGATTTGGCTCATGACCGCAAGAACGAGATCGCGAGTACACAGCGGCGAGATGAGTTTCCTCCGCAGGGTGGCTGGGCGCTCCCTTAGAGATAGGGTGAGGAGCTCGGTCACTCGGGAGGAGCTCGGAGTCGAGTCGCTGCTCCTCCACGTCGAAAGGAGTCAGTTGAGGTGGCTCAGGCCTCGCTGGAGAGGTGTTCCGGGCACGTCCCACTGGGAGGAGGCCCCTTGGAAGACCCAGGACACGCTGGAGGGACTACATCTCTCGGCTGGCTTGGGAACGCCTTGGGGTTCCCCCGGAGGAGCGGGGGGAGGTGTGTGTGGATCGGGAGGTCTGGGCGGCTTTGCTTGAGCTGCTGCCCCCGCGACCCGACTCCGGATAAAGCGGAAGAAAATGGATGGATGGATGGACAATGATTTGCAAATCCTCTTCAACCTATATTCAATTGAATTCACCACAAAGACAAGATATTTAATGTTCAATCTGATAAACTTTATTGTTTTTGTGCAAATATTTGCTCATTTTGAAATGGATGCCTGCAACACGTTTCAAAAAAGTTGCGACAGTGGTATGTTTACCACTGTGTTACATCACCTTTCCTTCTAACAACACTCAGTAAGCATTTGGGAACTGAGGACACTAATTGTTGAAGCTTTGTAAGTGGAATTGTTTCCCATTCTACCTTGATGCAGAGACTTGGGGTTGTGTGTTTGTGTGTATGTGTATGTATATATATATATCTATATATATATATATATATATATATATATATATATATATATAATACACTCAACAAAAATATAAACGCAACACTTTTGGTTTTGCTCCCATTTTGTATGAGATGAACTCAAAGATCTAAAACCTTTTCCACATACACAATATCACCATTTCCCTCAAATATTGTTCACAAACCAGTCTAAATCTGTGATAGTGAGCACTTCTCCTTTGCTGAGATAATCCATCCCACCTCACAGGTGTGCCATATCAAGATGCTGATTAGACACCATGATTAGTGCACAGTTGTGCCTTAGACTGCCCACAATAAAAGGCCACTCTGAAAGGTGCAGTTTTGTTTTATTGGGGGGGGATACCAGTCAGTATCTGGTGTGACCACCATTTGCCTCATGCAGTGCAACACATCTCCTTCGCATAGAGTTGATCAGGTTGTCAATTGTGGCCTGTGGAATGTTGGTCCACTCCTCTTCAATGGCTGTGCAAAGTTGCTGGATATTGGCAGGAACTGGGACATGCCGCCGTATACGCCGGTCCAGAGCATCCAAAACATGCTCAATGGGTGACATGTCCAGTGAGTATGCTGGCCATGCAAGAACAGGGACATTTTCAGCTTCCAAGAATTGTGTACAGATCCTTGCAACATGGGGCCGTGCATTATCCTGCTGCAACATGAGGTGATGTTCTTGGATGTTGGCACAACATTGGGTCTCAGGATCTCATCACGGTATCTCTGTGCATTCAAAATGCCATCAATAAATGCACCTGTGTTCTTCATCCATAACAGACGCCTGCCCATACCATAACCCCACCGCCACCATGGGCCACTCGATCCACAACATTGACATCAGAAAACCGCTCACCCACACAACGTCTGCCATCTGCCCTGAACAGTGTGAACCGGGATTCATCCGTGAAGAGAACACCTCTCCAACGTGCCAAACGCCAGCAAATGTGAGCATTTACCCACTCAAGTCGGTTACGACGACGAACTGGAGTCAGGTTGAGACCCCGATGAGGATGATGAGCATGCAGATGAGCTTCCCTGAGACGGTTTCTGACAGTTTGTGCAGAAATTCTTTGGTTATGCAAACCGATTGTTTCAGCAGCTGTCCGAGTGGCTCATCTCAGACGATCTTGGAGGTGAACTTGCTGGATGTGGAGATCCTGGGCTGGTGTGGTTACACGTGGTCTGCGGTTGTGAGGCTAGTTGGATGTACTGCCAAATTCTCTGAAACGGCTTTGGAGACGGCTTATGGTAGAGAAATGAACATTCAATACATGAGCAACAGCTCTGGTTGACATTCCTGCTGTCAGCATGCCAATTGCACGCTCCCTCAAATCTTGCGACATCTGTGGCATTGTGCTGTGTGATAAAACTGCACCTTTCAGAGTGGCCTTTTATTGTGGGCAGTCTAAGGCACACATGTGCACTAATCATGGTGTCTAATCAGCATCTTGATATGGCACACCTGTGAGGTGGGATGGATTATCTCAGCAAAGGAGAAGTGCTCACTATCACAGATTTAGACTGGTTTGTGAACAATATTTGAGGGAAATGGTGATATTGTGTATGTGGAAAAAGTTTTAGATCTTTGAGTTCATCTCATACGAAATGGGAGCAAAACCAAAAGTGTTGCGTTTATATTTTTGTTGAGTGTATAATATAAAATTCTAATTCCAGACCAAGGGATTTTTTTGCATGATGCATTGTTACTATCTCTGCAAACATTGCTGTTTCTGTAAAGCCTTTGGTTCTTCAGAAAAACGTCTATCATGTACATCTTTTTTCCCCCCCTGTGGCATCTGTTATTCTTGGTGTGCCTGCAGAAGGATCACCTCAGGACACACTGTTTAAATGACCTCTGCTCTGTTCACAGCTCTGTAGGGTGTGAAAATTTGTAGCCTGCTTGGAAAGTTATGCAAAGTCAAATATAGCCACTGTTTAGAATGACTTATACTTTCCTCTTTGACCTTATCCTGTTGATGGAGTCCTCAACTCTGAAGAGTCTGCATGTTGGCTCTTGGACAGAGAAATGTGCCACATGGCTGCGAAAAAAAACAAAACAAAACCCCTCCCCCAGCTAACGTTCCCATATAATGCATGTGGTATGTCTCGTCTGAGTCTCTGTAACAGTTTATGTAACATAGTTATCCCAGCGATAGCCAGGTACCCTCCAAACACACCTATTACCAACTGGTTGGTGTACAAGTCTCTCAGCCTTACAGGAAGCAACAGGACACTAAAAACTTAGCCCTTCATTCAAGTATTGATGTTGCCAAGGGATCAGGGACCTCGTGCCTGCATAAGCTCTCTGTAGTGTCACACAAATTATAAGAAATTCTTGAAAATGACAATTAATTGGCCTGGTGTAATCAGTCAACCACTGCACATTACAGGAGACATAAATGTTGAGATGCATTTGCTAAGATGATGAAAAGAGACTCACAAGTCAGGAAATAACATTTATTTGCAGTGCCCAATAGTTGTTTTTCAGTAATTGGTCCTCACTGTGTTGTTCCTGCAAATCTTTCACGTGCAGAATTTGAAAGATGCTTGTTGACTATGGTGGGGAAACATCAGTGTGCAGGCCATGCAAAGTCGTAAATGACTGCTACATGCGTCCTTTACTACCTGGTGACCCCATTGAGTCCCCTCACTCAGTACAGTGAGTTTATTAATCTGTTGGACTGTAGCATTATTTCCATGATGACTAAAACATACTGCCTCATTTTTATGGTGCCAAAGTTGGATGTAATCCTGGAAAACAAACTACTAGATTTGTCGATCTGTGCTTTGTGGGTTGTACAGGTACAGGTGATGTTGTGGCGGTTATGATCCCAGAGCACAAAGGCCGTGAGATTGTGGCGTTGCTGGAGCAGAACATTGCAGTTATGATGCACATCACTATAGGGACCCGAAACCTGCAGAAGTACGTAAGCAGAACATCGGTGGTGTTGTTTCCATCTCCTTCATCGTCCTCATGATCATCTCCTCGCCTGGCTTGTCTTCTACTATATCCAGAGATTCCGCTACGCTAACGCACAAGATCGTAACCAGGTATGACCGTCTGTTCTTTGTACGGTTAAAGTGTCACTCTTTTAACTTATGTGTCTGTGCAGAAGCAGCTTAGTTTAATGTGATCTTCATTTTGGAACATCAGAACCATACACTGTATAGATACAGGATAAATGCTGTTTGACATCACTAGGGTTGGGTATCGAGAACCGACTCTTTTCAGGTAGAGTTAAGAATTGATTCGATCCACCGACAATAGCCTTTTTGCTTAACGCTTCCCTTATCGGTCCTTCATAGTGGCCATTTTTTTTAGGGTGTTTGCCGGGGGTTAGACCCTGCAACGGCTCTGTAATCAAACTGTTCTGCAGCGCAACTCCACTTTGAAGCATGGAGCAGTGCTTCGATCCGTTGGCTCGTTGGTTCTTTGATTTGCTGCTCTTCAGAAGCGGAAAGTCCGCTTCTTAACCTCTGTCAAACCCATTAAAATATTATCAATCGTGAGTCATTTTGTGTAAATGGACTGCATTTATATAGCGCTTTTCCATCTGCATTAGATGCTCAAAGCGCTTTACAATTATGCCTCACATTCACCCCGATGTCAGGGTGCTGCCATACAAGGCGCTCACTACACACCAGGAGCAATAGGAGATTAAAGACCGGGCCCTTAGTGATTTTCCGGTAAGGCAGGGATTTGAACCGAGGATCTTCTGGTCTCAAGCCCAACACCTTAACCACTAGACCATCACCTCCCCCAAATTAAAGTCAGATTAAAGTCGCTGACTAGGACACTTTTCTTGTTGCAGTCAAGGAAATCGTCCTCCGTTCAGTTTGCACAGCTCCAAACACTGCGCGGCTCTCTGCTGAGACAGAGTCCAGTCAGAATTAATAACTTCAAAACGGATTGCCGCTTTAAATAAAATGACACCTCTTTCCAAACACTGTAATACAGACAATAAACTACAATCGACTAAAATGTTTTTTCCTCCCAAAATGAGACATTCTGCATTCTTTATGAATTACATCCTGACATGCAGCACAGCCAGCTGCAAGAGCTCAGCTCAGATGTATGGAAAGACATTAATGCCAATAATGTCTGAAAGGAAACGCTTTTGACAAAAACTACAGATTTTGTTTATTTCTATTTGTCCAGAGATCAAGGATCCACCATGTAGAGTTTATTATGTTCAGAGTTTAAGGATCCAGTAACCAGTTTCATATTTATTTACTTTAAGACTCAATAAAATCTTGTTGACATAGAAAACTTGTAAAGCCTACTTTTAGTACACAGAAAATTCACAAGCGGTATTGATAAGGGAATCGATAAGGAATCAGATCGATAAGCACAATTGATAATAATATCGATAAAATCTTATCAATACCCATCCCTAGACATCACCGATAGTTTTATTTATTTATTTTGTTTAGTTTTTTGTTTTTTTTTTTGAAGAGATTGTTTGAAGTCCAAATGGAGCATTTCCAAATGTCAGCAACTTAGCAGTGCCTGACTCTGCCTAATTCCTCAGCCACCCTATGAAGAGGCAGAGCATGGGCAAGACCAGTGTGACCTGTGTGGGATAAATACAGTCACAACACCATCCCATGTCCATGTTAACAAACAAAATAAATCTAGGAGGTTCTTTTTTCAGGTGTTTTATTAATGCATTTTCTGGCCAGTAGTTCAGGGATTAAAATCCACGACTGACATGTTGTCGCAGTAACAGTGGAGATAATGCCACCAAGCGTTCTGTCCCCATTAATAAGTGCTCGTGATGCTATCATACAAATTAAATAATAAAAAGTATTTCACTCAACAGAAATACTGGAGCACAGACTTCTTAGATATTCCATTACAAACCAATGACTTGGTAAGATATAATATCTTACATATTTGTCACTGATCAGGATTGGGAACCCCTTTGCAGAAAACTGTCACGGCCAGAAATTCATATGGTTTTATTTAAACAAAAACTGAGTTGATCAATTAACAAAAATTGCAGCGTTCATGTGCAATGACCCCCCAAAAAACAGTTATGCAGTCAAGCATCTTAGCCACCAGTTGATGGTCCATGAGCAGTTTGCAAGAGAACTCAGTGATAAGCAGTCAGTAATACCATGCAGTTTTGCAGTGCAACAGGTGAGCCACCAGAGGGTGATAATTCATCAGCAGTCTTCACAGGGATTTGAAGTGATTAGTGGCAGTAAAAAAAAATCCATGCAGATCAGCAGCAGCAGAACATGATGCCAAAACAGAATATGCAAAAGAGCAAAGTGTTCCCAGAAATCAAATAGACCTTTCCAAAATGAGAAGTGGAGGAAGGAGTGAAAACCATCTGTAACTAATGCAAAAGGTTGGGTCAAATGAAGATGACCAGGATTTATGTGTTACAATAAAAATCACTCGAACAGTCATTACCAGAGACGAGATGCAGAATCAGTCAAGGGAGCCAATGGGAGTCGAATGCAGAGTGATCAGAATCTTGGAAACATGATCACGTTAATGGACTCACAGGGGAACTCAAAAGGAATATTCAATGGGAACAGTGAAAAAAGCGCCATCAGTCTTGACACTCTGGCAACCCATCAACAGTGGAAACTCAGAGATATGAGGGCCTCTGGAGGATTACTGCCAGAAATGGCATTTCATGAGGGGACCATGTGCTGAGAAACAACATGAGCCAGGATTACAGGGGAAAGTGACTAATGAAACCTGAACTTGGTATAACACAGAGAAAAGAGGGGGAAACAAAAGGGCACAGAGAAAAGATGCACTGGAGGAGGAGGAGAATTAAAGCCACAAGCATGCCTCATGCCAAAGTTGCCCAAGGGACATCCGTCCACTCCACCACACACCCACAGGAAAAGACCACATAACTAAAAACAACAAACAGAATCACATGAAATGTAATATGCAGAGAGAGGACAGAAAGGCACAGACAGGAGGGTAAAAAATAAAAGTGACAATGGCGCATGAACTGGAAGTAAGCGAGACACCTGTTGACTATCCTCTCTGCCCCAGGAGGAGGTGCATTTCACGTAGAAAGGAAACCACATGGTTGTTCTCTGTGTAAAAGGTGTGCAGGGAATGCTGGTGTAAGATACACTCACACACATCAAAGACAACACGGAAGAGAAAATATAAAAGAATTAAGATGATCAGTAAACTAAAACCACAAAAAAGTGAGACTAAGCATGAGGGGAACAGAGGTGAACTAAAAAGAAAAGCCATGCACCTGCAGGCTTGTGACAGTTTAGAATAAAATGCTCAGAAAGGACAAACACAATTACGTCCACAGCAGCTACTGCTAGCTATCTGTGCAAACAAGGCCTTCAACACACCAGAACACACTAGCTCTCACTCAAAGCAACCACCTTGGTATTATGAATTGGGAAACTAACTATAGAGACTAAATAAATGTTTTTGTACCAAGCTATAAACATGTTTATTTCTGTTGTAAATTTGGAGATTTTAATTTAAACCTGTTTGGGAAGTGACTGTTTTGGAGCCAGCCTCCAACAGCTATTTGGGAAACTGCAAGATCTGTCACTTCTATGTTGGGTTCATTTTTTAGCACTGGAGGTTGGTGTTTGGCCATAGCCAGCCTGAGAGCTCAATGAATGTAAACAAAGGGTAAACCATTAACCAAATTTGTGTTCTTTTCCATTGAGCCCACTTTGCAAATACTTGGTGTGCCTTACGCTGGCTACTCTGAAATGTTCAGTTTTATCACACAGCACAATGCTACAGATGTCGCAAGTTTTGAGGGAGTGTGCAATTGGTGTGGTGCCTGCATGAATGTCCACCAGAGCTGTTGCCCATGAATTGAATGTTCATTTTTCTACCATAAGCCATCTCCAAAGGCGTTTCAGAGAATTTGGCAGTCATACAACCACAGACCACGTGTAACCACACCAGCCCAAGACCTCCATGTTCACCTCCAAGATTGTCTGAGACCAGCCACACGGGCAGCTGCTGCAACAATCAGTTTTCAGAACCAAAGAATTTCTGCACAAATGGTTAGGAACGTCTCTGGGAAGCTCACCTGCATGCTCGTCGTCCTCATTGGGGTCTCGACTGCAGTTTATTGTCGTAACGGACTTGAGTGGGCAAACGCTTGCATTCAGTGGCATCTGGCTGCTATTCAACTCTATGCGAAGGAGATGTGTTGCACTGCGTGAGGCAAATGGTGGTCACACCAGATACTCACTGGTTTTCAAGCCCCCCCCCCCCCCCCCCAAAAAAAAACAAAACAAAACTGAACATTGCAGACTGGCCTTTTATTGTGGCCAGCCTAAGGCACACCTGTGCAGTAATCATGCTGTCTAATCAGCATCTTGTTAGGTCACACCTGTGAGGTGGGATGGATTATCTCGGCAAAGGAGAAGTGCTCACTAACACAGATTTGTGAACAATATTTAAGAGAAATAGGTCTTTTGTGGTTAGCACTGTTGCCTCACAGCAAGAAGGTCATGGGTTCGATTCCCACCTGTGGCCTTTCTCTGTGGAGTTTGCGTGTTCTCCCTGTGTTTGCGTGAGTTCCTTTCGGGTGCTTCGGCTTCCTCCCACATCCAAAGACACACAGGTAAGGTGGATTGGAAACTTTAAATTGTCCATTGTCCATCAACAGAAGCCCTCTGTATTTATACTTTTATGTAATTTCATCATGGTGCATTTTTCCTGTCTTAAAGCAGCAGTTTGTAATTTTTCTCAATACCCATAAAAAAAAAAATTGGCCAGGTCCTGACCGTATATGGAGTATCACTTTCCATGGGTTATGATACAATTGTGTTGCAATATGGTGTTTATTGCAATACTCTGCAAAATTTACTACAAATGTATAGAGCCTAAACTGCAAGTTGTTGTGCACCACTTGGATAGTCTTAATATTTGCATCACATACTGATAACACGGCAGACTGTTTGTTTGATTTAAAATGGATTTATTTTATATATCCATCTCAAATGATTAGAATGCTGTTTGCATTGCACAGTGTCACTGAATACACTAAAGTTAAATGTGCCATAACATCACATAAAAATAAAGTGCATAACTTTTCCTTCACATCTTCATAAATCCTGGGCATGTCATTATGTGTCGGCTATTCGGGATAGCATAACACCACGTAGCTGCATAATGTTTAATTGATGATTTTCCACTGTGGCATTTGTTTTATGGAGATCACTGCTGTCTGCTTTGGTTTGAAAACCAAAGCACATGTGGACTGTGAAAGATGAAGATGCTGTGATAAGTATCCAAGATAAAAAATATTGCAATACTTGGCTGTATCAGTCTTTTTTTTTTTTATTCATTTACACAGCTTCTTTTCATGTACCTGATCTCAGTGAACACACTTCCCACATTGTTCCTCTTCATATAACATTTTCAAACCCGTCAAGTCTGAGCCGCTTGTTATTCATACTGTATTAGAGGACATATTGTATTATAATTATCTGTGAGTCTTCAATCTACCTCCTAAAGCTAAATTAAGACATTGGTTTATTTGATTGTATGTTTGTCATTGTGGTCACTGAATTTTAAGACTCCATCTAGATTGTGTTACAATCTAATAATTATGTCAGTTTTTACTTTGAAGTTTGATTTTTTTGTTGTTGTTGTTGTTTTCCCCCATACAGAGACGACTCGGAGATACTGCTAAAAAAGCCATCAATAAGCTTCAAATACGCACAATTAAGAAAGGTGATAAGGTAAATTTTCATCCCCACAATGCCAAATAACATGTATATCATGAACTTTAAGTGACTTAAATCAGTGTTGGAGATAAAACATTAACTGAAGAGAAATCAGCAGCTACAGGCATTTGTCCGTGTGAATCAATTTCCCTCTTTTTGAGTTTGCGTCTTGCCTCGTTGTAAATCGATTTGTATGAGAACTACGAAATGTACGTTATCATTGAATTTGCAGATACTAGTGAAGGAATGCCTTCTCTTTTTAAATTTGGGATTAATCATAACACCAGAAGAAGCATATCGCTACATCCACCATACTACAGACATGCCATGGGTCCCCATTGGCAACCACCCAGGCACAAAACCGGCCCATGGCCATCTCTCAAAAGTAGCCATCTACATGCTGCAGCTGGGTGAAATGTGGGTGTGCCACTCATGGGCAACCCCTTGGCTTTTTTTGTTGTTGTTGCTGGGCTCATCAACACTGAGGCACCTGTGCACTGGCTTATGCACAGAAAAACAGGCCACATATCTAAAATATCATAGCTAGCACGCCCTCCTAATGCACATAATGTGCCTCATCTTAGTCTTTCTCAGTAACAATTTGTCTCAAAGAATTCCAGCAGTACCCAAGAGTCCACTGGAGAGACCAAGTACCAATGATATCCAGTCAATGCCTTATATTACTGCTTAGCCTCAGAGTCTCACAACTGTATAGTAATACTGATAACACCAGAACACTATGTACGTGGACCTTTATTCTCTTGCAAGGGTATTGACATGGCCAAGCGCCTTTGTCCAGCAGCCACATTACGCTATAACCTCTCCCCAGGTATCACTCAGTCTAAAGGACCAAGGTCCCACTACCAAGAGAAGTGAATCTTAGAACAAATTTGACATTTTCAACATACTTCTAATAGCCCTGGAACGCACTGAAAGCTAGGGTCTTGATCTAGAACAATCGCAAACCCAGACACTCGGCTTACTTGCTGGGCTCTGGCCTTATTCAACACTCGGTCCATGCAAACAGTAGGACTCGCTGAAAAGAAGTCTGACTCTGTTGCTAGTCTGCACAGCACCCACAGTGCTTGTGTACAGGCTGGCTGTAAGGTCCACTAACTTATTCTACCAACTAGTCCCTGGTTGGCTTCTGTAGTGTGATGCAGTCACTGAAAGTCAAGTAACTGAGACTGAATCCTAGTAACAAATCATAAAAAAAAATTGTGGAATCTGAATGGACCCTGATTCTGACTCATCTTAGAGGAATCAGTCAGTGTAGTTTTCTCCGGGCACTCCGGTTTCCTCCCACAATCAAAAGTATGTTTACTTAGGGTCTGCTCCTTACTTTCTAGCAGTGTCTTTACATCTGGAGTTGTTCCCTGGGTGCCTGGATTGTGGCTGCCCACTGCTCCAAGTGGTTGGATTGTGTCGAACTGTAATTAGGATGGGTTAAATGCAGAGGACAAATTTTGTTGTGTGTGTGTTCGTATATATATATATATATATATATATATATATATATATATATATATATATATATATATATATATATATATATATATATATATATATATATATATATATATATATATATATATATATATATATATATATATACACACACACACACACACACACACACACACACACACAATGACAATAAAGGGTGTATTGTTATTATTAGAAACTTGCATTGAGTAAAAACTAAAAAAACATAAACTGCATTTTGACTTGTGCATGCACACAATTGGCCAGACACAGACATAACATTTTTCAAGTAAATGCTTCAGTTTATGACTGAAAAGTATGAAATCATGGATAAAGAACATTTGTCTCCTATGTTTGTGTTAGGAAACTGGTTCAGAATTTGACAACTGTGCAGTGTGCATTGAAGGTTATAAGCCTAATGACATTGTAAGGATATTACCATGCAAGTAAGTTTTAATTGATTACTTCTACACATTTAAAAACACAACATAAGTTATTTATTGTTTCATTAATCAGTTTGTGGTTTGGTCCAGGCACATATTCCACAAGCACTGTGTAGACCCGTGGCTACAAGACCACCGGACATGTCCCATGTGTAAAATGAACATCCTCAAAGCCCTGGGAATCCCAGTTAGGTCTTTTCTTCTTCTTCTTCTTGGTTTAGTTTTGCTTTTCCATATGAGCATGTAAATGATTTTGTATCTGCTGCTCTTATTTCTAATTCAAGGATTATATCTACGCATATTTTAATTCTCTTATGTAACTTGTAGCATGCATCGAAGCTCCTCTGAATGGGTTTTTTGTTTTTTATCCAGCTCTGTGTAGACTACTCAGGTGACATTCCTCCAGACTATGAGTCATCTGTTGGGGGTGCCCTGACAAACCCGATCAGCAGGGCCAGTGATATCACAGTAAACGAGAGCTCAGTGGTGCTGGACGCAGGAGGTCGAGCAATAGGTCTACAGCAGCTCCATCCTGATGCATTATATCAGGCAGGGGAGACTCACGACGTCTTCACCAGTAAGTTTATGCTTTCTGCATCATACATTTACTATGTCGTAGCAGTAGTCATTGATTAGGGATCTATCAGCTAATCTAGGAATTTTACTGTTAATGGCTTCATACTATAATTTGAGCAATGTTTATCTATCTGCCTGTCTGGTTCATGACTCCTCCACGGTTCTTTGTTTGATCTCCACCAAAATTGGTATGTGAATGGAGGTCAACCTTGGAATTGCCTGTAAAACGTCAGTTTCACCAGAGGTTGTGGTCGTTGTGGTCAAAAGTCCATTTGATTTATTTCTAACCCCCCCCCCCCCCCCCCCCCCCCCCCACACACACACACACACACACCAATATCCTCCAAACCTGACACACATATGCCCAGGTGAGGTTAAATTTGGCTATGGTCAACCATTGTAGCCAAGGTCAAGTCTGCTGCCTGCTCTTCCTAGGTCCTTTTACTGATTTCTACCAAACCGGGTATGCCAGTGAAGCAAGTCCTTACAGGCACCGAGGCCCATTGGGCCTGTGCTTATCTGTGGTTTCCGTGGAGTGAATCCGATGAAAGTTCACCTGGAAAGGGCGTCAGTCCATCGCAGGTTGCTTTCCAGCCAAGGCCGGTACCCTTTTTTACAGGTAGTTGGACTGACACAAACAGATGGCATGAGCGGAATTCAAGCCTAGTTCTTCATATTGGCAGGCCCTTAAAGAATTTGTTTTGGCAAAGTCAAGGAATTTGACTTTCATCTCAGTTTAAGCCAAATATGGCACATACATAGATTGATTCCAGAATTGTCCTGGCAAGGCCAGCCAGAGGTCAATCGTGGTCACTCTGAATATCCTCCAGATGCATTGTGCGCAACTTGGTTGAAATTCCATGAGAAAGCAGGCTGTGATGGCACTGAGGATGGAGGAAAATGCAAGAAATCAGTGTTCACATCTTTAGGATTCGGGTGTTTCCTGTCTTATAAGCATGTGAATCTCATCACTGACAACGATTGAATACGCATCTCGATACACTACCAGCGATACGATATGATACATATAGCGATACACGACGATACTGACGATGTTCCCGATTCAATGCAATTTGTTATGTATTTGATGCAGATTCAATTCCTCACAATGCGATATGGTGCGATTCAACATGATGCAAAGAAATTATGCCAAAAATTTAAATAGAAAATAAAAAAGCTGCATTTCAGTATGGTACTATGGTATACTTCATCTTCTTCTGATTCTGCTAGGGGCAGAGGATTTGTTTTACTCCTTATAAGCAGAGAATTTACCAGATTCAACATTAAGGAACAGGAATTGGTTCCCTCGTGTTTGGTTGCACCAGTAAGTTTATGTAAGTTTGAAAACTCTCAGAACTTAAACAGTACAGTAAACAGTGAGACATTACTCTCAATGAGTGACTTAAAATGAGTCACTCACTGACAGAGTACTGCCTTGGCAAAAGTCATTTCAGATCAAATTTCTTACCAGTTTTGCTGGAGCTCGGTTTATAGCACTGGGCTACAGCTAAAATGCTTCTGAAATAAAGATAGTCAAACTTTACTCATTTTGGGCTACGGAGAATGAAAATGTTGCTTGAAATTGTTGATTGGCTGTAGTTTTAAGAAATGCTACTGCTGTGCTACTAAGGATTAATATATAACCCTTTTGCAGATTTTTAAAGTGTTATAAAACGAGAACAGATGAAATATTATACAACCAGTCAGAGAAACATAAAAAAAGACCCATGTTTATGATTTTTCATGAAAACTCTTCTGTTAACACAGTATAATTATGTAGACACAAAATGTAAAACCTTGTATATCTTGGAAACAGTAGCCAGTTAGCTATTGTTATTGTCATATTTGAATTCAACATACCAAAATCCATAATAAATAACACATTTTATTTCTGAAGCAGACAACTTCTAAATACTTGTATACCAGTGTAATCTGGGGCTGTGTTGAGCCCGTTGAGCAGCACGGCATTCTTTACAAGTGACCTGCGTTTTGTCAAGTTTCCCTTTTTAAAAAAAAAAAAAAGCCAAACTATCTCCAAAGCCTGATTTAAATGTTTTGGTGCATCAAAAATCCATTCCAACTGCTTGCTGCGGTTCTCGCGGACCTGCATGCTTGTTGCGGTAGAAATGTGCTTTCTGGCTTCCGTCTGTGGTGCATTCAATGTGCCTCAGAAAAATATCGATGCAAGCAGGCAGCGAGCGATGCATCACAATTTCATCCGTCAATTGAATCACTGCACACTGAATGAATCGATGCACTCGCATTGCGCACGTTTGTATCTAGATACCGATTCATATCGATTAATCTTCACATCTTCACATGTCTACTGTCTTACTGTGTGACCCAGATCCTCACCAGATGATTGGATGACTGAGTGCTCCTGGAATGACTTAATATCTTGCTGTAGTTCTGATTTTAACATGTGTCTTTGCTTGCATTTTAAAGATCATGTTGAATGGTCTTTAAGACACTCCATGCACTTTTCCTACCCCTAATCATCCGGCGGTGCTGTTGTGTGTTTCTATGTTACAGCAATGTGCATGGAGTTAAAAACCAATTTCCCCTATGGGTACAGCAAATAATGATACTATTCTTAGTTGTTTCAAGGCATGGAGTGCAGTATAATGTTAACTAAAAAGGTGAAGGCCTATAGTAAGTTCCACCGCTCCGTGTTTCCTACTTCAGTCACTCACGACTGTTTGCAGACTCATTCTGGATGCCAGCAGTGATTGTCACAGATCAACTAATGAGGCATCCAGCAGCTGCTAGAACAAAGAGTTAAGATACATCTGCTTGACAAAGCAGTGTTGCATCTTGTCAAGAGCAGGTGTTGTTTGTGAAACTCTTTGGAGTGCAAATTTGGGAGGATCCGTCGCATGTCACAGCATGAATAAGCTGGCAGCGATAATGTCACTGACTGACTATTAGCATGAGCTAAACAAGCTGCTGTGTGAGGATTTCTGTTCCTGTACTTGGGCAGTGATGGAGTGCCTGTAGTGTTATATTGTTAACCTGAATAATGAGTGCTGTCGCTAATGGATTAGAGCTGTAATTTTCCTGGATTTGTCCATTTATCAAATCTGTGCTGCAGTCACGACCCTAATAAGGACAGTATTTGTTGCATCCAAGTCAGCTTTGCTGACTGTTCTCTTTTAGTCTTAGCTCATCCGGACCACATTTTGGAAAGTCACCCAAAATGCGTCTTCTGTTTCGGTTCTTGGTGGATTTTTAATTCCAATGGTTTGTTTGCTTCATCTAAGCATTGTTCAGATTTGTTGAAGGCAGATTTTTTAATATATATTTTAGGCAAAATATGGACTTGTTGGGGTGAAATATATGAAATTCACTCCAAATGTATCTTCTTCTTTAGGTCTTGGTAGATTTGGGCCTTCATCTAAGCACTGTTCCTCGCAGAATTTTGAAGTTCCAAATTTTGGCCAAAATATGGCTCTTTTGGTCCAAACTGTGAAATTCACAAAGAATGCTTCTTCTCCTTCAATTCATGATGGATCTGATTCAGTGGATTTGGTGCATCATCTAATGCCCCGTTTACACTGGACTGAGACCTATATAAGACCTATAAGGTTATGACATTTCACCAACTCTCACAAGTCTTGGCTGGTCTTCATTGTGATCTATTTGCCTTTACACCAAGCCTGCATTGTGACTGACTTGTGCAAGTGAAAAATATGTTAATATCCGAGATCATTGTTGCAACCCCATGCAGAGTCAATTGAGAGTGTATTATGACCCATCGGATCAAGTTGAGAGTGAGTTGAGACATATGAGAGTTTATCAAGACCGATTATGAGACCCATGTATCTCTTAACTGGTCTCACAACTTGTGCGAGTGTTTTAAACCATTCACTACACTCACACGCCTGTTGGAAATCAATGGGGAGTGATGGCGACCAAGACAGATCTTTTTTCCAAACACAGAGACCCCATTGTGACAAGCCTGCAACCCCAGTGGGAGTCCGTGAGAGTGATTGTGAGCAGAGGCCATTTTTCGATTACAACTTGGTCGTGGACTCAATGTAAATGGGGTGGTAGCGCTGTTCACAACTTTTCTTTATAAAATTTTGAATTACAGGGAAACTACAAACTGTTTTGGTGTTAGTGAAATTCACCCAAAATAGTGCTTGTTCTGGAACTGCATGGTTGCCTGACCAAAATAAGAGCCCATTCGAGAAGATTTACACATTGTCATAAAGATTTTACACCAAAGTTGTCTCAAGGTGCTTCACACAAGTAAGGTCTAACCTTACTAACCCCCAGAGCAGTGTGTAAATTGTTATCCCCAAGACAGTTTACATACTGCTGTAAACATTTCATGTGGTACTTAGTGTGAATGCTAAAAATGACAAAATTTACACCTGTTGGTAAAGAATTTCAGTATGCTATAATTTTCTTGAGTTGTATATTGTGGGAAGCAGTCTGCTGAATAAATGTGGTTGAGCTCTGCCGTTGATGCTGTTGGGTTTTCCCCTTTTGCAGTCTTGACAGGTCTAAAGGATGATGGCCTCAGGCCAATAAATTCAGCCTTCCTCACAGGACTGAACTGCAGAGCATTATTTCTCTCCTGAGAGAGTTATGTACTGTACAACTTCATCCTGCATACAACTGCCTTGGCATGAATTAACTGTACGTTTCCTCTCGTTTAGGTGAACACCAGCTGCCGCTTAGCAGTGATTCAGACACTTCTGTCATTATGGGTGTAGAGGTAGACATGTCCGAGATAGACATATCCATGGAGCAGGAATGCAACGAGGTCAAATCCTGAGTCCGACGAAGCCGAGACTAAAATGTGAAGAGGAGGATTGAAGCAGGGCCTTGTGACCATGGACCGACACATATTTCTTCATGTGTTTGACCCCTGGAGTTGTGGTTTCATGAACTCCAGGCACATTAGCAAACAGGACAGTAGCAGCATCCTGCTGTATCAGCATTTAACAGTGAACTGACAAGACAAGACTTAAAACCAGGGGAAACAGGGCTTTCTCTGTGGCTGGTCCCAGACTTTGGAACGCTCTGCCCCTTCATGTCCAAACAGTGTTTTAAAGTCTCGTCTGAAGACCCACTTTTATTCTCTGGTTTTTAACACTGCATGAGTTGTGTGGTCCTCTGTTTTATTGGTTTTGTTTTATTTTGGTAGATTTTATTGGTTTTATCTTTTGTATGCTGTATGTGTGTATTTTTTTTATCTTGCACATTTTAGTTATTTTTATTGTTAATTTTCTTATTTTTAATTTATTTCTTGACTATTGGGGTTTTATCTATCGTGATTCTACTGTATGTGCAGCACTTTGGAACGTTTTTGTTGTTAAATGTGCTATATAAATAAAGTGGATTGGATTGGATTGGAACTGCATTTCCGCTGCCCCTGTGGATGTCATATGTTCACTGCTCTGCAGTCACACTCGGCCATTATGTTTTTGTTTGACTCTTGTGGTGATGAGATACCCAGAGCTGCCAACCGTGTTTACCCCATGTCCCGCATCCTGCATGAGTGTGTGTGTGTGGGACGCCCATTAGTCCTGCAGTTGTGTGGGTCCGGGCATTCCCCCAGACCCCCCCAGTTATGCTTTGCGCCTTTGGCGCTTGTGGCCACACGTGGGTGGTCCCGCATTGGTACATTCAAATATTGGCAGGTATGGATGCCTAATCTAATATTTCGTGACCCAGCATTAACCCTCCAGTTTCTGCCCCCATGGTCCTTGTATTTTCTTGTGTGCGTGTTTAAGTATTGAGGTGGGCTGGGGATGGAGTGGTGTTTGGCACAGGGTAAACAGCTTGGCTCCATCCAAAGTTGAGAAATATGGTAAAAGCAGACTACATTGTGTCTAGTTTGTGTTTCTAGGTGGCTTTTTATACATCATTGGGTTATTTGTTCAGACTGCACGGAGCATCCCAGATCTTTGTGGGCATGGTGAGTTGACCAAATTTACTATGGTGATGCCTTTATAATGACCAAAACTCAACTGATGAATTGCTAGCTAACTGAAGTCTTCACTGTGGATTGCAGCCACTTTGTAAGCTAAATCAAATCAAATCAATTTTATTTATATAGCGCCAAATCACAACAAACAGTTGCCCCAAGGCGCTTTATATTGTAAGGCAAAGCCATACAATAATTACGGAAAAACCCCAACGGTCAAAACGACCCCCTGTGAGCAAGCACTTGGCGACAGTGGGAAGGAAAAACTCCCTTTTAACAGGAAGAAACCTCCAGCAGAACCAGGCTCAGGGAGGGGCAGTCTTCTGCTGGGACTGGTTGGGGCTGAGGGAGAGAACCAGGAAAAAGACATGCTGTGGAGTGGAGCAGAGATCAATCACTAATGGTTAAATGCAGAGTGGTGCATACAGAGCAAAAAGAGAAAGAAACACTCAGTGCATCATGGGAACCCCCCAGCAGTCTAAGTCTATAGCAGCATAACTAAAGGATGGTTCAGGGTCACCTGATCCAGCCCTAACTATAAGCTTTAGCAAAAAGGAAAGTTTTAAGCCTAATCTTAAAAGTAGAGAGGGTGTCTGTCTCCCTGATCCAAATTGGGAGCTTGTTCCAGAGGAGAGGAGCCTGAAAGCTGAAGGCTCTGCCTCCCATTCTACTCTTAAAAACCCTAGGAACTACAAGTAAGCCTGCAGTCTGAGAGCGAAGCCCTCTATTGGGGTGATATGGTACTATGAGGTCCCTAAGATAAGATGGGACCTGATTATTCAAAACCTTATAAGTAAGAAGAAGAATTTTAAATTCTACTCTAGACTTAACAGGAAATCAATGAAGAGAGGCCAATATGGGTGAGATATGCTCTCCTAGTCCATGTCAGTACTCTAGCTGCAGCATTTTAAATTAACTGAAGGCTTTTCAGGGAACTTTTAGGACAACCTGATAATAATGAATTACAATAGTCCAGCTTAGAGGAAATAAATGCATGAATTAGTTTTTCAGCATCAATCTGAGACAAGACCTTTCTAATTTTAGAGATATTGCACAAATGCAAAAAAGCAGTCCTACATATTTGTTTAATATGCGCATTGAATGACATATCCTGATCAAAAATGACTCCAAGATTTCTCACTACTACTAGAGGTCAGGGTAATGCCATCCAGAGTAAGGATCTGGTTAGACACCATGTTTCTAAGATTTGTGGGGCCAAGTACAATAACTTCAGTTTTAGCTGAGTTTAAAAGCAGGAAATTAGAGGTCATCCATGTCTTTGTCTGTAAGACAATCCTGCAGTTTAGCTAATTGGTGTGTGTCCTCTGGCTTCATGGATAGATAAAGCTGGGTATCATCTGCGTAACAATGAAAATTTAAGCAATGCTGTCTAATACTACTGCCTAAGGGAAGCATGTATAAAGTGAATAAAATTGGTCCTAGCACAGAACCTTGTGGAACTCCATAATTAACTTTAGTCTGTGAAGAAGATTCCCCATTTACATGAACAAATTGTAATCTATTAGATAAATATGATTCAAACCACCGCAGCGCAGTGCCTTTAATACCTATGGCATGCTCTAATCTCTGTAATAAAATTTTATGGTCAACAGTATCAAAAGCAGCACTGAGGTCTAACAGAACAAGTACAGAGATGAGTCCACTGTCAGAGGCCATAAGAAGATCATTTGTAACCTTCACTAATGCTGTTTCTGTACTATGATGAATTCTAAACCTTGACTGAAACTCTTCAAATAGACCATTCCTCTGCAGATGATCAGTTAGCTGTTTTACAACTACCCTTTCAAGAATTTTGAGAGAAAAGGAAGGTTGGAGATTGGCCTATAATTAGCTAAGATAGCTGGGTCAAGTGATGGCTTTTTAAGTAATGGTTTAATTACTGCCACCTTAAAAGCCTGTGGTATATAGCCAACTAATAAAGATAGATTGATCATATTTAAGACCGAAGCATTAATTAATGGTAGGGCTTCCTTGAGCAGCCTGGTAGGAATGGGGTCTAATAGACATGTTGATGGTTTGGAGGAAGTAACTAATGAAAATAACTCAGACAGAACAATCGGAGAGAAAGAGTCTAACCAAATACCGGCATCACTGAAAGCAGCCAAAGAGAACGATATGTCTTTGGGATGGTTATGAGTAATTTTTTCTCTAATAGTTAAAATTTTATTAGCAAAGGAAGTCATGAAGTCATTACTAGTTAAAGTTAAAGGAATACTCGGCTCAATAGAGCGCTGACTCTTTGTCAGCCTGGCTACAGTGCTGAAAAGAAACCTGGGGTTCTTATTTTCTTGAGTAGTAAGATGTCCTAGCTTTACGGAGGGCTTTTTTATAGAGCAACAGACTCTTTTTCCAGGCTAAGTGAAGATCTTCTAAATTAGTGAGACACCATTTCCTCTCCAACTTACGGGTTATCTGCTTTAAGCTGCGAGTTTGTGAGTTATACCACGGAGTCAGGCACTTCTGATTTAAGGCTCTCTTTTTCAGAGGAGCTACAGCATCCAAAGTTGTCCTCAATGAGGATATAAAACTATTGACGAGATAATCTATCTCACTCACAGAGTTTAGGTAGCTACTCTGCCCAGTGTTGGTATATGGCATTGGAGAACATAAAGAAGGAATCATATCCTTAAACCTAGTTACAGCGCTTTCTGAAAGACTTCTACTGTAATGAAACTTATTCCCCACTGCTGGGTAGTCCATCAGAGTAAATGTAAATGTTATTAAGAAATGATCAGACAGAAGGGGGTATTCAGGGAATACTGTTAAGTCTTCAATTTCTATACCATAAGTCAGAACAAGCTCTAAGGTATGATTAAAGTGGTGGGTGGACTCATTTACATTTTGAGCAAAGCCAATTGAGTCTAACAATAGATTAAATGCAGTGTTGAGGCTGTCATTCTCAGCATCTGTGTGGATGTTAAAATCGCCCACTATAATTATCTTATCTGAGCTAAGCACTAAGTCAGACAAAAGGTCCGAAAATTCACAGAGAAACTCACAGTAACGACCAGGTGGACGATAGATAACAACAAATAAAACTGGTTTTTGGGACTTCCAATTTGGATGGACAAGACTAAGAGTCAAGCTTTCAAATGAATTAAAGCTCTGTCTGGGTTTTTGATTAATTAATAAGCTGGAGTGGAAGATTGCTGCTAATCCTCCGCCTCGGCCCGTGCTACGAGCGTTCTGGCAGCTAGTGTGACTCGGGGGTGTTGACTCATTTAAACTAACATATTCATCCTGCTGTAACCAGGTTTCTGTAAGGTAGAATAAATCAATATGTTGATCCATTATTATATCATTTACTAACAGGGACTTGGAAGAGAGAGATCTCATGTTTAATAGACCACATTTAACTGTTTTAGTCTGTGGTGCAGTTGAAGGTGCTATATTATTTTTTCTTTTTGAATTTTATGCTTAAATAGATTTTTGCTGGTTATTGGTGGTCTGGGAGCAGGCACCGTCTCTACGGGGATGGGGTAATGAGGGGATGGCAGGGGGAGAGAAGCTGCAGAGAAGTGTGTAAGACTACAACTCTGCTTCCTGGTCCCAACCCTGGATAGTCACGGTTTGGAGGGTTTAAGAAAATTAGCCAGATTTCTAGAGATGAGAGCTGCTCCATCCAAAGTGGGATGGATGCCGTCTCTCCTAACAAGACCAGGTTTTCCCCAGAAGCTTTGCCAATTATCTATGAAGCCCACCTCATTTTTTGGACACCACTCAGACAGCCAGCAATTCAAGGAGAACATGCGGCTAAACATGTCACTCCCGGTCTGATTGGGGAGGGGCCCAGAGAAAACTACAGAGTCCGACATTGTTTTTGCAAAGTTACACACCGATTCAATATTAATTTTAGTGACCTCTGATTGGTGTAACCGGGTGTCATTACTGCCGACGTGAATTACAATCTTACCAAATTTACGCTTAGCCTTAGCCAGCAGTTTCAAATTTCCTTTGATGTCGCCTGCTCTGGCCCCCAGAAGACAATTGACTATGGTTGCTGGTGTCACTAACTTCACATTTCTCAAAACAGAGTCGCCAATAACCAGTTTGTTCCTCGGCGGGTGTGTCACGAAGTGGGGAAAAACGGTTAGAGATGTGAACGGGTTGGCGGTGTACACGGGGCTTCTGTTTAGGACTACGCTTCCTCCTCACAGTCACCAAGTCGGTCTGCTTTCCCGGCTGCTCGGGATCTGCTGGAGGGGAACTAACGGCGGCTAAGCTACCTTGGTCCGCACCGACTACAGGGGCCTGGCTAGCTGTAGGATTTTCCAAGGTGCGGAGCCGAGTCTCCAATTCGCCCAGCCTGGCCTCCAAAGCTACGAATAAGCTACACTTATTACAAGTACCATTACTGCTAAAGGAGGCCGAGGAATAACTAAACATTTCACACCCAGAGCAGAAAAGTGCGGGAGAGACAGGAGAAGCCACCATGCTAAACTGGCTAAGAGCTAGTAGCTGCGCTAAGCTAGCGGATTCCTAAAAACACACAAAGTGAATAATGTGTAAATAATTTAGAGGTGATTCAGCAGAGGGAGTGCTTTAGTTAATGCACATGAAGATTACACTGTGAAACAAATCGTTATCTAGTTAACTAGATCAATCTAACTGTGCAGATTAAACAGCTAACGGATACAGCAAAACACCGCTGTGCTCCGGAACAGGAAGTGATACAATACCGCAGTGAGAGCCAGCCACCAGTAGAGGCTACAGTAAGGACAACTTTTGTGTGAGTACAACCATAAGCCTTACCTGGTTCAGGAGGAACATTCAAGAGAGGATGTTAGACACATTACAGAAGAACCTGAAGGATGAGTTTGCTTATTAACAGTATTGTGGCAGAACAACCCGTCCGGAGCCTTGGGAAATTGTATACAGCTAACATGTCAGACAAGCACATGGTGAATACAGTAATGACACAACAATGGTCTGACACAGATTGACAAGAGCCATCTTTTGGGAAAATTTAAGATCTGGTGCTACCAATTCATCTTATGCAGGCAGTTGATGTGGCCTCTCAAGATGTGTGAGATCACCACCTCCACTGTGCAGAAGATGGACTCGAAAGCCAACAACTACATTAGGAAGTGGCTGGGCTTAACACGAAGCCTCACCAGTGTTGGATTGTTTGGGAGGAATGCACTTCAACTGCCACTGAGGTCAATCCTGTTGGGCTACAGACAGGAGAAGGCGAGGCTTGTCAGAGAGTTGAGGAACCCGTCTGACCCATCTGTGCAGAACATCAAAGCCCCAGTCTGAACAGGTCGCAAGTGGAGAGCAGAACTGGCAGTCAACCAGGCCATCAGGCTGAAACGCCAAGAAATTGTTGGCAAGGTGCAATCGGGGAGAACTGGCCTGGGGTGGGGGACTGCTCCGAAGAGGTGATCTAAAGCCACAACAAAGGAACGGAAAGAGCTAGTGATCTCAGAGGTAGTCAGGACAGAGGAGGAGCTTTATCAGATCAAAGCCCTGAGCCAACGCCAGCCAGGATGCTGGACGACCTGGAAGGGAGTAATTCAAAGGACCATAGGAGGCGCCGATATGTGGAAGATCAGACAGTCGTGCGGAATCTGGCGGAGATCCTGGAGGTTCGTAGTGTGGAAACAGCCAGGGAACGCCTACCATTGACATCAAGGCAGCCAGTCCATTTCATCAGAGAGGGGGCCTCTAGCAAAAATCTGCAGAGAACAGCACTGTCAGGCAGTTGTGACGAGCCTGAGAGTGGACCTTGATCAGCAGCTCAGGTTTCCAACAGAGATCACCACAACCAACCTTCGACCGGACATTATTCTTTGGTCTGCCACAGCTAGGGCAGTGATCTTAGCGGAGCTCACTGCCCCATGGGAGGGAGGAATGGAGGCAGCTTTTGAGAGGAAAAAAGACCGTTACCTTGATCTCATAAGAGTGTAGAGAGGCTGGGTGGTCAGCTGCCAACTACCTGATGGAAGTCGGCTGCAGGGGGTTCATTGGAGCATCCACCCAGTGCTTCCTGAATAGCATGGGGATCAAAGGCCCCAAACTCAGAAAGGCCTTGAAAGATCTGGCTGAGGAAACTGAGTAGGAAAGCTTCTGGTTTTGGCTAAGAAGGAAGGACCAGGTGTGGGGAAAGCAAGGGCCTTAGGGTCTGCTGCAGTTGCTCCACCACCGTGAGATGTTCCGTTATTAATGGAGCGAAACATCAACGAAGGGTGGCTCCCAGCTGATGACCCTGCAGCTACCCGCAATGGCACCGCTGGAGGTGCGGCAAGCAGAAATGCTCAGCAGGCAGTCACTTGCCTGTGCTACCGCCTGGCCAAGACATTAAGTGAGGTTGGCAGTGTTGTCATCTTAAGGTGCTCGTAAACTTTGAGTCTAGCTCCGCTGTGAGTGCAGGTTAACTTGTCAGTTTTTTTATTTTGGCACTTTATGGTAGGAACTGGCCTTGTTTGAGAAGGTGACTTGACATCGGGTAGCATTGGCAACAGTTGGGGTGACGAGTAGTCCAGGGCAAGGCAAGCGGCATGACAGAGGTGGTAGCACACCAAATCATGTGTGTCCAAAACTAATTATATCACTTGACATTGGGTGCACTGTTTTTTTTTTGTTTTGTTTTTTTGCTTTTTACACCTCTAACTCGGCAACAGATTCAGGGTTTCAAGGGCATCTTTCCAGTTTTGAACAAATATGAATCTCAGTTGAAGCTCAAACCATTTCAAATGGTATTTCCCAGTTGGTGCACTTAAATCTGCATTTCAATCTGTTGCACAGTACAAATGTACAAATGTGCCACCTACTCGCAACATAATTTAAAAAAAAGAAGAAGAAATCTATCTTAACTCACTGGAAGGAGCTCAGATTGATTGAATAGCTCGGTTTGCCCTCTTTATTAAGAGGTCTCCACAAAATCATGTGATAGCTCATAGAGAGAATAAATAAACAAACTGTTTGTTCATTCCCAACTTGGATTGGATGTATAATATAATCCCGCCAGCATGTTTTGGGTCTACCCTCTTTCCAATTGATATCAGTTAGAATAATGAATGTTTACATTTGCACGTTGCCACATATGGGAATGACAACTTGGCACCACACCGCTCTCTACCCATCTACGGTTTCATATTGAGTGAATGCTTGCACAGTTGCAATCTTGCCTCAATCCCCTGTGGGAGGAGGAACCTAATGTCCATGATTGATTGATTGATTGAGAAGAAACTAGAGGAAACCCGTGTAGACACGGGGAGAACATGCACACTCCATGTGGAAAGGAACTGGGCTTTGATGGAACCAAATGTACAACCTTGTATTGAGGTAAGCACATTACTACAGCTCCACCTGACAGTCCAGTTCCAGTAGAATGTGTTGGGGGGGGGGAATTAAAGAGAAGAGCCCTGACTGTTTCCTAGTCAGACGTCTGAACCTTTGCGACTGGTTCCTTTGAAAATGAAAGGGCAGTGGCTCAGCTATGAGCTCCATCTAGATGTCACAACTCTTCAATTTATCTGTAAAAGTGAGTCTGGTCACCCCAGGAAGGACAATCATTTAGGCAGTTTGTGTCATGATGTCATCCTTTTGGCCACAAACCAAAGTTCTTCATCTGTATCACACGTCCCTTAGTGTAATCCTGTTAACTGCCCCTAATTAATCCTTTTTATTATAGCCCATATTGTACAATGAAGCAATGTTCAGTTCTTGATCGACTACATTTCACTATTCCTCCAGTCCCTTTGCAACTAGGCTAAACACATACAGATGATAATGATATATGGTTGGTACAGGAGTACACCCAACTGCCACAGTCAATTTGGTTGATGATGGACAATTTTGACTTCACTCTACCAACCCAAACTTAGCTGCTCGGTACCGTATGAGCACAGAGGTAGCAGAGCTTTAAGCAAGACTACAACTTATATTTATTTTCTTTTGTTTATTCATTCATTTTTGAATGTGTGCATATTGTTTGACTTCTTTGTACAGGTTCACTGCAACACGTTTAATGATTATGACTGAAATATGGATACAATGCAAATGTGTGAATTCCAACAAGTCTTTAAATTTCAGACATGAGTAATGTAGATTTTCTTTAAATGTATGCCCATGTGGTTTCTGGTGTTATGTGCACACGTTATGCTGTAATTCCTGGATTTTTACATAGAACTGTTAGTTTTTTGTGAGATTTTCACTCTTACCTGTAGTCTTTGAATATTTTCACGTTTACACGTTTGTGTAGCGCTAATGACCAACCACGAGCTCTCTGTCCTCACATTTGACAATCACAGCTTGCCAATGTAAAGCTGTTTCAAATGATGTCACATACTGCCCTTTTCAAACTGCTGCTGCTGATAATTTATGTGTATCAAAAGGTGACGGAAGTGATTGTTTCCCTTCTAACATCGTAGCTGTGCGTATGCGTGCTAGCTAAGAGCAGGTAGCGGATGGAGTTGTTGCTACCAAACTGTGACAGTGTGTATACATACTGTAACTAGTGGTAGCTATGACAAATCCAGATCATAGAGACTGATAGACGTACTAGAGGGCGTACTTCCTATATTGCCATTGCTATATTGAGTGTACCACCATGGTAAGTCGTCCGCCATCACTGAGTTAGAGCAAGACATGCTGGCGAACAGTAAGCACACTATAAAAGCACAGACCCACAGAACTAGTGGAGTTCCACTGGTGGTGTCCTCTTCCACTTGTGTCCTGTATGTCATCACTTAGCCACGCAGGACTAGTTATATAATGTCTAAATATAATTGGATTATTTATTGAAGGATCATAGAATGTACAGGGAAAACTTTTTTTTCCGTGTTTCTTGGTGCATTGGTATGTGTTGGGGCCCACAGTTTATTTTAAATGCATCATATGTACAGTCACTTGCCCAGTTCCGGATCATTGCCAGTTTCGGATCACTGCTGTAGTTTTTGTGCTGCCGTTTCTCATAATCAGCACGAATAAGCTAATACTTGGTACCAATGGAAAGATTGATGTTTTGTCTACAAACGACCACAAGCTCGACCGGATCCAGCTGTCCTTGTGATCAGCAGAGGAATCAAAACATCCCGGTGTCTGTGGTTTGCTCGCTTTTTCTGACTCACTCATTCCTGCAAGTTTTAAAGTAACGATCTCTAAAACGTAGCAAAGGTGAGTTAGCCGTTCAGTGTTTTTGGTTCTAGAGTGGGAAAATACTTACAACCCCTGGCAAAAATTATGGAATCACCGGCCTCGGAGGATGTTCATTCAGTTGTTTAATTTTGTAGAAAAAAAGCAGATCACAGACATGACACAAAACTAAAGTCATTTCAAATGGCAACTTTCTGGCTTTAAGAAACACTATAAGAAATCAAGAAAAAAAGATTGTGGCAGTCAGTAACGGTTACTTTTTAGACCAAGCAGAAGAAAAAAATATGGAATCACTCAATTCTGAGGAAAAAATTATGGAATCACCCTGTAAATTTTCATCCCCCAAATTAACACCTGCATCAAATCAGATCTGCTCATTGACATTGACCCTATGTGACTTTTTGCAAGGAATGTTTTTGCAGTTTTTGCTCTATGGCAAGATGCATTATCATCTTGAAAAATGATTTCATCATCCCCAAACATCCTTTCAATTGATGGGATAAGAAAAGTGTCCAAAATATCAACATAAACTTGTGCATTTATTGATGATGTAATGACAGCCATCTCCCCAGTGCCTTTACCTGACATGCAGCCCCATATCATCAATGACTGTGGAAATTTACATGTTCTCTTCAGGCAGTCATCTTTATAAATCTCATTGGAAAGGCACCAAACAAAAGTTCCAGCATCATCACCTTGCCCAATGCAGATTCGAGATTCATCACTGAATGACTTTCATCCAGTCATCCACAGTCCACAATTGCTTTTCCTTAGCCCATTGTAACCTTGTTTTTTTCTGTTTAGGTGTTAATGATGCCTTTCATTTAGCTTTTCTGTATGTAAATCCCATTTCCTTTAGGCGGTTTCTTACAGTTCGGTCACAGACGTTGACTCCAGTTTCCTCCCATTCGTTCCTCATTTGTTTTGTTGTACATTTTTCGATTTTTGAGACATATTGCTTTAAGTTTTCTGTCTTGACGCTTTGATGTCTTCCTTGGTCTACCAGTATGTTTGCCTTTAACAACCTTCCCATGTTGTTTGTATTTGGTCCAGAGTTTAGACACAGCTGACTGTGAACAACCAACATCTTTTGCAACATTGCGTGATGATTTACTCTCTTTTAAGAGTTTGATAATCCTCTCCTTTGTTTCAATTGACATCTCTCGTGTTGGAGCCATGATTCATGTCAGTCCACTTGGTGCAACAGCTCTCCAAGGTGTGATCACTCCTTTTTAGATGCAGACTAACGAGCAGATCTGATATGATGCAGGTGTCAGTTTTGGGGATGAAAATTTACAGGGTGATTCCAAAATTTTTCCTCAGAATTGAGTGATTCCATATTTTTTTCCTCTGCTTGGTCTAAAAAAGTAACCGTTACTGACTGCCACAATCTTTTTTTCTTGATTTCTTATAGTGTTTCTTAAAGCCAGAAAGTTGCCATTTGAAATGACTTTAGTTTTGTGTCATGTCTGTGAACTGCTTTTTTTCTACAAAATTAAACAACTGAATGAACATGAACATCCTCCGAGGCGGGGGATTCCATAATTTTTGCCAGGGGTTGTACTTACTTGGGTAGAAAATGTCAGTGTGTTATATCTTGCTGTTTAATTGCTGCGCGCATTTATCTCCGACGCGAAAATTTGCCAGTTGTGGATCACTGAAGCAGCAGCCTCCTGTCTGTAGTTGTGAGCCTTGTGGACTTTGGGGCTCATCTCAAAATCACGAATGGGCATGAATGTGGGGGCTATTACTTTTTAATTCGGAAGAAATCTCATCTCCACACTTCATTTTTTGCTCGTAAAAACATATAACGGCGCTTTTCGAAACGAAGTAAATTCTCAATAAGTATAATTTCTATCATTTTGTGTTCGAAACACATTCTCGGGAACAGTGTGGATCATTCTGCATTAGAAGGGCTCCAGCCAGATGCCAAGAATGCACCCAAAGTGACGCAGAGTGTCGTGATCCGGAACTGGCAAAAGTGATCCGTTTCTGGCAAATGTTTGCGCCACACATAATGCGGCTTCACACTTTTAAGTAGAAGCGCTACTCCACCCAGACTTTTTCAGCTAAATAACATCCAAATACCCAATACAACAATACACAATAAAGGACATTCAGTTGCATTATGGCTCCATATAGCGGGACTTTAAAAAAAGTGATCCGGAAATGGGCAGCCGTCTGTATTTGGTAGTTAAATATGACTGGAGTTTCATGACAACCACCCCCAAAAAAAAAACTCCAGAGAGTTCTACTGTTGATGTACAAATTAATCTGAATATTAGCCTGAAAAGTCTTGTTTCAAGATTATGCAACAGAAGTAACAAATTTCATTATTATATCAACATGGTGATATGCTACAATAAATAAAACCTCAGTGACTGTTAGCATTAGCACATGTGGTTGTAGCATGAGCAGTCGTGTTAAAAGGTAGCATCAGTTGAGGTCATGTTAATGTGTGACTGCGTATGCTAATACTACAACGTAACATAATAAATAAATCAGAAATCACACAACTTTATAATAAAGAGCTTTTAAATTAATCTTACAGAAGTCTTGCTAAGCTGAACTAGAGAGCATAAGATACTCTCGACACAACAGAACAATTTTAAGATGCACCACAGTATAGAATGGTTTACTAACTTTCTGCTGACTTATGCCATACAGTCAGGAGCAGAAGTATTTGGACAGCAGAAGGGGCATCTGTACACCATCCCAATGGAGTTGTATGGAACAAAGAAGATGTGCTTGTTGTGTAGACTTTCAGCTTCAGTCATTTTCATACATGAAAACAGATCACATCCAGGTTCCAGTGTCCCATGTGCCTTTAGGCAAACTTATGCTGATAGCTCCTTTATCTTTTTAAGAAAATCCTGTGTTGCACTGCACTATGAAGCTGTATAACTGAAGATATACAACCCCTGGCAATAATTATGGAATCGCCGGCCTCGGAGGATGTTCATTCAGTTGTTTAATTTTGTAGAAAAAAAGCAGATCACAGACATGACACAAAACTAAAGTCATTTCAAATGGCAACTTTCTGGCTTTAAGAAACACTATAAGAAATCAGGAAAAAAAATTGTGGCAGTCAGTAACGGTTACTTTTTTAGACCAAGCAGAGGGAAAAAAAAATATGGACTCACTCAATTCTGAGGAATAAATTATGTAATCACCCTGTAAATTTTCATCCCCAAAACTAACACCTGCATCAAATCAGATCTGCTTGTTAGTCTGCATCTAAAAAGGCATGATCACACCTTGGAGAGCTGTTGCACCAAGTGGACTGACATGAATCATGACTCCAACACGAGAGATGTCAATTGAAACAAAGGAGAGGATTATCAAACTCTTAAAAGAGGGTAAATCATCATGCAATGTTGCAAAAGATGTTGGTTGTTCACAGTCAGCTGTGTCTAAACTCTATACCAAATACAAACAACATGGGAAGGTTGTTAAAGGCAAACATACTGGTAGACCAAGGAAGACATCAAAGCGTCAAGACAGAAAACTTAAAGCAATATGTCTCAAAAATCGAAAATGCACAACAAAATAAATGAGGAACGAATGGGAGGAAACTGGAGTCAACGTCTGTGACCGAATTGTAAGAAACCGCCTAAAGGAAATGGGATTTACATATAGAAAAGCTAAACGAAAGCCATCATTAACACCTAAACAGAAAAAAACAAGGTTACAATGGGCTAAGGAAAAGCAATCGTGGACTGTGGATGACTGGATGAAAGTCATATTCAGCGATGAATCTCGAATCTACATTGGGCAAGGTGATGATGCTGGAACTTTTGTTTGGTGCCGTTCCAATGATATTTATAAAGATGACTGCCTGAAGAGAACATGTAAATTTCCACAGTCATTGATGATATGTGGCTGCATGTCAGGTAAAGGCACTGGGGAGATGGCTGTCATTACACCATCAATAAATGCACAAGTTTACGTTGATATTTTGGACACTTTTCTTATCCCATCAATTGAAAGGATGTTTGGGGATGATGAAATCATTTTTCAAGATGATAATGCATCTTGCCATAGAGCAAAAACTGTGAAAACATTCCTTGCAAAAAGACACATAGAGTCAATGTCATGGCCTGCAAATAGTCCGGATCTTAATCCAATTGAAAATCTTTGGTGGAAGTTGAAGAAAATGGTCCATGACAAGGCTCCAACCAACAAAGCTGATCTGGGAACAGCAATCAGAGAAAGTTGGAGCCAGATTGATGAAGAGTACTGTTTGTCACTCATTAAGTCCATGCCTCAGAGACTGCAAGCAACCCCTATATACAACCCCTGGCAAAAATTATGGAATCACCGGCCTCGGAGGATGTTCATTCAGTTGTTTAATTTTGTAGAAAAAAAGCAGATCACAGACATGACACAAAACTAAAGTCATTTCAAATGGCAACTTTCTGGCTTTAAGAAACACTATAAGAAATCAGGAAAAAAATTGTGGCAGTCAGTAACGGTTACTTTTTTAGACCAAGCTGTTAAGGATTTTATATATATATATATGTTATCACTGTTAAACATTTGTACCTTGTCTTCTTTCTTATGAAAGCGGTATTGTGCTGTTTTGCACCTAACCCTGAGACTGTATGTGTTATTCAACCTTGTTTTAGCATGCTGGGGTCAATCTGAACTGGGAATGAAGAGCTGGATGTACTTATTATTATTATACAACTTGTTTTTGTAGCCGCTAACGACTGGGAGTGAAGCATGACGGGGTCAGTCATGAACTGGGAGTAATAGACCTGAAGGTTGTTTTGACTGTTGTGATGTGATGCTTAGTGTGAAGACCAGGACACTCCAGGCAGATGCACAACAGCTGATAACTGCAACAGACGAACGAAATGTGCTGACCTTCGACGATAAGAGTAAAAGAAAGAAACTGTTTTTCCTTACAGCTGCACTTATTGACGTATGTGTTTATGTTACGGGAAGAAACTTGTCTTGCGTCATCCTTCCCCCACCCTTAGGACAAGTTTTATGATGTAATGAGGGCATCTCTAATAAAAAGAGCGGGAGCACAGGCCAGACTTTAGTGTAGCCTTGGTGTACAGCCTGGACTGCACTCCGCGCGTGATTAATTTGACTTTCTGTCTCACTGGTGTTTCTTGACTCTGTTTGTCTTATAAAAGGTTTTAAGAATGTTTGGAGGAGAAAATACCCAACATTGACTGGGGGCTCGTCCGGGATCTCAACAATACCGGAGGTGTCCGGCGGGGGTCGCCAAGTCCAGACGTAAATCCTTGGCCAAGGTCCGATCGATTGATCGTGTCTGCAATTGTCGACCACCGTTGGCATCGTCTGGTTGACGAGATTTTCCCGAAGAAGACAGACAGGAGGTCGAGTCAGTGAGTAAAATTTCTTTGTAACAGTATTGAGTGAGTGGTGATCAGACCACATAAACAGTTAAATTCCGCAAGCGATGATACAGAATCGTCTGTTAATGAAACACAGTTAAACTCTGTAAGGAGGTCGGACTCCTCTACGATGGCGAGGAACGCACGTAGTTAAATTCCGAAGGAGGGTGCGGACTCCTCTGTTTATATACGCGTACCAGTAGGGGATAAAAGTGTGATCACATAAAACAGTTAAACTCCGTAAGCGATGGCGTGGAATCGTCTGTTAATGCAAAGCAGTTAAAATCCGCGAGGAGGGCGGACTCCTCTACGGTTGCGAGGGACGCCCGTAGTTAAATTCCGGAAGGAGGGTACGGACTCCTCTGTTTTAATACGTAAAGGAAATCCCGGGTAGAAATACGTGCACTGTAAAAAAGCAGTTAAATTTGGCAGGGACGGCGGAGTCCCCTAATGCAGGACATTAGTTAAATTTCACGGGAGGGCGAGCTCCCCTGGCCTAAGAATACGCGTACGGTTATTAAAAAGTGTTTTCATGTGTAAATAGTGTTTTGTGTAAGTGTAAATAGAATAACTGTGTGAAAGTGTAATACTTTGGACAACGTTAGTGACAACCGTGTGTGTGGATGCGGAGGCAAGTGATTCCGCTTCCTACGGGGAGGTGAAAGGAATCAACCACACGACAGCAAATTAATTGTCACGTCCAAAGAAAGTGTGAAAACTTCAGATTTAGAACACCCTAGGTGTGCCCCCGTCTGAAGTCCAAATTATAACAAGGGATAATAAAAATGGGGGGTAAGACGTCTAAAAATAAGGAAAATTTATCAACTGACGACTGGAAATTTATGGAAGCAAAAAATCCAAAAGCAACAAAGAAATTGGAGACCTGGATAAATAAACATGACTTTGACGGACGACTAAACCTGACTAGTATTCAAAAACTGAAGGAAAGGTTAGAACAGGAACATAAAGGTGATGAGAAAAAGATGCAGAAAGTAGGGGCAGATTTAGTGGCATTTTGGGAGGAGGAAGCAGAGAACAGACGGAAGGGAGCAGAGAAGCGACGATTAGAGAAAGCAAGGAAAAAGAAAGCTGTAGGTAAGGCAGAAGAAGATGTGATAATTCAGCACAGAGAACCTGAACAACCTCAGAAACCACCGACGGCTGGACCGCCGGCAACAACGCATTTGTACCCTCCTCTACCAGAGGATGACGATGTACCGCCACCACAGTATGATTTAGCAGTAAAACCTAAGGTAAAAAGTGAAAAACCAGAAAAACCAGAAAAACCAGAAAAACCACAAACACGCAGTCAAGCGAAAGTGCCCACAGCCCCTCCCATGGTGGAACACAGTGACCAGGGAGATGCCTATCCTATGATAGAAGTACCAAATCCTCGTGCAGGAACAGCAGGACATCGATCAACCATGCTCGTATATCGAACATGGAATGCTGATGATATCAAAGCAGCAGTCGACATGATACCATCGCCACATGTCGATATTGAGGGATTTATGCAGGATATAGAAAACATTAGAAATTCTTACCACCTTAATGGACCTGAAGTCCAACAGGTGTGGATGAAAGCATGTGGCCCTAAATGGAGTCAGATACGCGGAGACTGGAATCCTGCAGACCAGGATGGCGTACCGTTGCCACATGATGATCCAGTCTTGAAAACAAGAGTGGAAGCTATGATTACACGTGCAAAAGGTGTGTTAGGACCAAAGATAAATTATACTGAAATTACCAGGACAACACAGAAAGAAGGAGAACCATGGACAGAGTTTAGATGCAGATTTGAGAGTGTATTTAGAGTCCATAGTGGCATATTGCCAGGAACACCTGTGTATGAACAACAATTGAAAAACGCTCTGATCCAACATTCCAACAAGGATATAAAAGCTTGGATACAGAAACATTGGATTGGACTGCCAACAGGCACATTGGAAGAAACACATACACACTGCTGTCATGCAGAAGGAGTCTTAAAGCAGAAAAAGACAGGGAACAGCAACAAAGGAGTGTATGTAGCACACGGAGATGATGAAATATATTACCAACAGGGTAACTTAAGACAGCAGAAGCAGTGCAAACGCCCCCAAAAGCCATGGCAAAACAGACAAGGTGGACAGCCACAACGTCAAGGACCATGGCAACCACAACAGCAGCACAGACAGGGAGGGCCACCACGTGGTCCCCTGATTTGTTGGAACTGTGGAAGAGAGGGACATATGTATAGAAATTGTCCGAATCCACCTACTGAGGGAGTAGCAGGAGGAATTCCACAACGGAATAATCCTCCGCAGCCACAGTATCCACAATGACTAGAATCCATAATCCATGATTCCACATCAGATAGGCAGTCTGATTGTGATATGGATCTGTGTGCCTTACTGGGAAATCCGGTACCAAAACCAGAAGTGACTTTGTTGGTAAATGGACGACCAGTGACATTCCTTTGTGATACAGGAGCATGTAGAACCACATGTAATGACAACATACCTGTCCATCAATTGAGCAACGAAATTTATTAGGGTTCGCTCTGCAAATGGACAAACATCAGACGTCCCTATCACTAAACCCATAACGTTGACAGATCCATTTGGCCTGACATGTACTATGTCAGTGTTGAACATGCCACAATGTCCAGTTAACCTTTTAGGACGAGACGGATTGACTGCATTGGGCTTGTCCATAATTGTGGAACAAGGGAAATTAGTTGTTGAACGCACAGGAGGCGTTAACATGGTAAGAGAAGAAAGCGATGACCCCACATTCCACTATTACTATACATTTGACATTTCAGAAGAAGATGGTGCAGGATGGGGTAAAGATGTCGTCTTGCAAGCGACAGCCCTACTAAAAAATCCTGAACAAAAGATGTCACCACCTGACCTGCATGTCACAATGTGGCATAAAGATCCTCCAGGTCCGGATGGTGACTATGAAAACAAATTGAAAAACGTTTCACCTGTGAAGCTGACAATGACCGATTTGATTCATGATGGCAACTCAACAGCTGTCATAACAGTGACAGGTGCCACTGAAGACATTTTAAAATTGAGATTCACAGGTATGCCTTTGCATGTGTCACTTTGTAAGCCATATTTGACAGAATGGCAAGAATTGGGACTGACAGTCATAACAGCTTTGTCAGCCACTGATTGGAGCAGAGTTGGACCACGAACGGAGTTCAGTCCATCAACTAAATTGTATAAAGTGCCAGTTAATGTCTCATTGGTGCTGACAGCTGGAACACATATTGATGTGTCCACTTCACAATCCTGAGTGTTTCAGTTGAGTCCTGAAGAAGATGATCTTCTCTCTTCAGTACCATCAGGATTGTGGACAACAGGTCCTTCAGACGTAGGACTGATTAAAAATGCACAACCTGTAGTTATAAGACCAAAAACAGAATACAGACCATGTGTAAGACAGTATCCATTGAAACCTGATGCAATTGAAGGAATCAGGCCAGTAATAGAGAATTTATTAACAGCAGGAGTAATAGTGCCATGTCCAGATTCACCATGTAACACACCCATATTTCCTGTGAAAAAGGCTCCGCCCTCAGTGGGGTGGAGAATGATTCAAGATCTGCAGGCAGTAAATGCTGCTGTGATTAAAAGGGCACCATGTGTCCCAGATCCACACACCCTGTTAAATTTGCTGAGACCAAATTCTAATAGTTTCTCAGTAATTGACATAAGTAATGCTTTTTTCTCTGTGCCAGTACACCCAGATAGTCAATTCTGGTTTGCTTTTACCTTTAAAGGACAACGATATACATTCACCAGATTACCACAGGATTACGCAGAGAGCCCAACTATTTATTCTCAAGTCATGTCAGTATGTTTAGCCAATTTCGTTCCACCGGCAGATAGCCAACTATTGGTGTATGTTGATGACATCTTGATTGCCTCTGACACACGAGAAAACTGCATAACTGACACAGTAGCATTATTATGTTTCTTATTTGATAATGGCCACAAAGTGAGTAAAAACAAAGTTCAGTTGTGTAGGGATAAAGTAAAATATTTAGGACATGAATTATCAGCCACAGGGCGCACGATCCTGTCTGACAGGAAGGAAGCAATTTTGCACGCTCCAAAACCACAAACCAAAAAGCAGATAATGTCATTTCTTGGACTGACTAATTACTGCAGGGCATGGATTCCTTGCTATGCAGAGTTGACTAGTCCACTTTCTGATTTGATGTACAAGGATGATATTTCAATGTCAACCGTGTTGGAATGGAACAAAGATGCTGAGGAAGCTTTTGTAAAAGTAAAACAAACATTAGTGTCATCCACAGTTTTGGCACTACCAGATTATAGTAAACCATTCATTCAAACAGTTGATTGTAAGAATACGTTCATGACTAGTGTTTTGGTACAAGGGTATGGCTCAAAATTGAGGCCAGTTGCCTACTACTCATCTAAATTGGATGCAGTGGCAAGTGCTCTACCACCATGCGTACAAGCTGTTATTGCAGCCTCTATGGCTGTTCAAAGTAGCAGTAATGTTGTTCTATTCCATCAGTTGACACTGAAAGTTCCACATGCAGTTTCTGCACTTCTGTTGCAGACAAACATGAGCCTTTTGTCCCCAGCAAGACATCTTTCGTGCATGTCCTTGCTATTATCACAACCACACCTTACGGTAGAGCGCTGTACAACATTGAATCCATCCACATTGATACCTTTACCTGAGGATGGCGAGCCGCACAATTGTCTTGATGTAGCAACAGCCTGTATGAAAGCACGCCCAGACCTCCAGGACACACCCATCCCAAACAGTACAATTGTGTATGTGGATGGTTCTTCCACTAAAAACGCTTATGGACAAACACAATCTGGATATGCTGTTGTCACAAATTCAGAAGTATTGGATTCTGCTTCATTGCCATCCTCATTTTCAGCACAAGCAGCTGAATTAGTAGCTTTAACTGCAGCTTGCTATCTGTTTAAAGGTACGGCTGTAACGATTATACAGACAGCCAGTACGCTTTCAGCACAGTGCATGTGCTTGTGGGAGCGTGGAATGGTGACATCATCTGGAAAGCCAGTGACTCATGCCACTCTCCTAACTGCACTACTGAAAGCTGTGAAATTGCCTAAACAAATTGCTATATGCAAATGTGCGGCTCACACCAGAGGCTCTGACAGTGTTTCAAAAGGAAATGATTTTGCTGACAGAGCAGCAAAAGAGGCAGCAGCGGCTTCTTCTATTTTTGTTGTACAGGAAACCACTCCAGATTTGCATTTAGGTCATACACTGCTTGCTGACATGCAACAGCGGGCAACTGAAAGAGAAAAACAGATGTGGATAACTAAAGGGGCTACGTATGCAAATGATTTGTACGTATGACCACAAAAGAAACCCATATTGCCAAAAAAATATGTTTAAATGGGCAGCTATTATGAGCCATGGCGTGACGCATGTCTCATCAGGGGGTATGATATCGCAATTGCAATCTATTTTTTGTCTTTATGGGTTCGATGCATATGCAAAACAGCATTGTAGAGCATGCATGATATGTGCAAAACACAACTCACAAGGCAATTTGAGACCCCAAAGAGGCAAATTTCCAACACCACAATATCCCTTTCAAGTGATTCATATGGATTATATACACCTGAGTAAACATGAAGGGAAGGAATTTTGTTTAGTCATAATTGATGCCTTCTCAAAATGGGTAGAATTGTTCCCTACAAAACATGCAGATGCACTTACAGTGGCTAAGGCATTGTGCAAAGACATCATTCCACGATTTGGAATACCAGAAACAGTTTATTCAGATAATGGAGCGCATTTTGTTAATACAATAGTGCAATACGTAGGAGAAGCGCTACAGGTTAATCTCAAAAATCATTGTGCTTATCATCCACAAAGTGCCGGATTAGTGGAAAGGACAAAGGGCACTATAAAAATAAGATTAAGGAAATGTATAGAAGAGACAAAACGAACCTGGATTGAATGTTTGGACCTAGTAAAATTGTATATGAGAATAACACCAACACCATCAGGGTTAACACCATTTGAGATACTTTATGGACGACCATATCGTCTACCAATTTTGACATGGATACTAAAACAGCAGATGAGGAACAAACATTAGCAAATTTTATGAAAAAGACATTAACACAGAAAGAGATAACTTAAACACATTTACTGCCGAATAATTTTGATCTTCCACAGGACGGCCTTCCAGTAGTCTAGCCAGGAGACTGGGTGTTCATCAGAGTGATTAAGAGGAAGAACTGGTCCAGTCCTCGTTGGGAAGGTCCATACCAAGTGCTGTTAACAACACCAACTGCAGTAAAGATAGCGGAGAGATCAACGTGGATACATCACTGTAAGATACAGCGTGTGTTGGCTGCCTCCACAGTGTAAGGGGAAGGCTGGCTACAAAGGGAGTCTATTTAATTAGCAATAGATTGTCTCAATGCCAGTGAAGCAGGGAGATCCTTGCACTATTAGGTGAGGTGGTTAACAACACTGTATCCTAGCAATCATGACTGAACTACAGCAGACCCCGGAGCGGCGTGCTCAGCGCCGCCGCTGCCGGACTGTTGGTAGGGCAGCCGGTTGCGTTGTGATCTTAGTGTGTTTCGTGCTCCTCGGATTCCTGGCCTGGTGGTTGACCCAAGAATTGCAGCTCACTGTGGACCGAGCCAGAGAACAACGCAAGCAACGTCAGAAGAGGTTTATTCATAATGTGAATGAGACAGATGGACACCCTCATATATACCATACTAATTTGTGGTACAGAGATGTTCATTTATTGGCTATGGAATTACGTTACTAATTGTTATGTTTGTTCGCAAATACCTATATCCTCAACACACCCAGCTCTGACGGCTAAACCGTACCCTGCTAGGGTGACAGAATGTCTTATCATACGGATGCATAATCAAACTGTATTTCGGGGGCAGCAGTTCTCAGCAAATCTGATAAGATGTAACACCACTTGCCTCAGTGCAACCACTTATATGATAGGGATTTCAACAGAGGACGTACAAGCGTGCCCAAGTGCTGCTCCATTGACTAGACTGAAGGGAAACGCAAAAATATCATCACGTTAAATTGTCATCACAACGGCCATTCCCAATTTGCTTTTACGGGACAGGGAATAAAACTGTAGGTAAAATTAAGAAACGTCTGTGTACCCAAACGTATGTTTTATCAAATAATTTAAGCCTAACCAAAACATAATATGTGGATGGTACTTATCTTCATCACATTGGACGGGGATGTAATTATACAGGCTCCTGTCCATGGGGAACGGATGAATCATGTGCTTATGTTAGTAAGTTTTTGCTACCACCTGTAAATGGTACTCCGGTGTATGATGACATCTATTGGCTTTGTGGTTCCAGACTGTACATGAGTCTCCCACCAAATTGGGGTGGTGTGTGTGCACCTACCCAGGTGACTGACCATACATATGTGGTAGTGCCAAGGACCTCCACAGAGAAGAATGGCAGCACCAGACGGAGGAGATTGATATACCCAGATGTGTTACCACATAATCACATGTGGGGCTCGGATGTACCAAAGGACCAAAAATTGTGGTCTGTAGGAGATAAAATAGCACATTCATTGTTCCCCTGGATAGGAGTGGGGAAAAAAAAAAAAAAAAATTTCATTAATGATTGAAACACTGAATTATCGATTGGGTCTGTTCATGAATGTAACTGAAAAAATAGTAGCAGCTCAAAACACTGAAATAGATGCTTTACGTACCATGATGAACCTCTTAGTGAAAATCTCAAGAAAGAAGTGCTAAGTTAGGTGATAACTACTACTATATGTTTAACAGGCGATAAACAGGTGGGAAATGTTAAGGATTTTATATATATATATATATATGTTATCACTGTTAAACATTTGTACCTTGTCTTCTTTCTTATGAAAGCGGTATTGTGCTGTTTTGCACCTAACCCTGAGACTGTATGTGTTATTCAACCTTGTTTTAGCATGCTGGGGTCAATCTGAACTGGGAATGAAGAGCTGGATGTACTTATTATTATTATACAACTTGTTTTTGTAGCCGCTAACGACTGGGAGTGAAGCATGACGGGGTCAGTCATGAACTGGGAGTAATAGACCTGAAGGTTGTTTTGACTGTTGTGATGTGATGCTTAGTGTGAAGACCAGGACACTCCAGGCAGATGCACAACAGCTGATAACTGCAACAGACGAACGAGATGTGCTGACCTTCGATGATAAGAGTAAAAGAAAGAAACTGTTTTTCCTTACAGCTGCACTTATTGACGTATGTGTTTATGTTACGGGAAGAAACTTGTCTTGCGTCATCCTTCCCCCACCCTTAGGACAAGTTTTATGATGTAATGAGGGCATCTCTAATAAAAAGAGCGGGAGCACAGGCCAGACTTTAGTGTAGCCTTGGTGTACAGCCTGGACTGCACTCCGCACGTGATTAATTTGACTTTCTGTCTCACTGGTGTTTCTTGACTCTGTTTGTCTTATAAAAGGTTTTAAGAATGTTTGGAGGAGAAAATACCCAACACAAGCAGAGGGAAAAAAAATATGGAATCACTCAATTCTGAGGAAAAAATTATGGAATCATGAAAAACAAAAGAACGCTCCAACACATCACTAGTATTTTGTTGCACCACCTCTGGCTTTTATAACAGCTTGCAGTCTCTAAGGCATGGACTAAATGAGTGACAAACAGTACTCTTCATCAATCTGGCTCGAACTTTCTCTGATTGCTGTTGCCAGATCAGCTTTGCAGGTTGGAACCGTGTCATGGACCATTTTCTTCAACTTCCACCAAAGATTTTCAATTGGATTAAGATCCGTTTTCACAGTTTTCACAGTTTTTGCTCTATGGCAAGATGCATTATCATCTTGAAAAATGATTTCATCATCCCCAAACATCCTTTCAATTGATGGGATAAGAAAAGTGTCCAAAATATCAACGTAAACTTGTGCATTTATTAATGATGTAATGACAGCCATCTCCCCAGTGCCTTTAGCTGACATGCATCCCCATGTCATCAATGACTGTGGAAATTTACATGTTCTCTTCAGACAGTCATCTTTATAAATCTCATTGGAATGGCACCAATGATGGCTTTCGTTTAGCTTTTCTGTATGTAAATCCCATTTCCTTTAGGCAGTTTCTTACAGTTTGCTCACAGGCGTTGACTCCAGTTTCCTCCCATTTGTTCCTCATTTGTTTTGTTGTGCATTTCGATTTTTGAGACATATTGCTTTAAGTTTTCTGTCTTGACACTTTGATGTCTTCCTTGGTCTACCAGTATGTTTGCCTTTAACAACCTTCCCATGTTGTTTGTATTTGGTCCAGAGTTTAGACACAGCTGACTGTGAACAACCAACATCTTTTGCAACATTGCGTGATGAGTTACCCTCTTTTAAGAGTTTGATAATCCTCTCCTTTGTTTCAATTGACATCTCTCGTGTTGGAGCCATGATTCATGTCAGTCCACTTGGTGCAACAGCTCTCCAAGGTGTGATCACTCCTTTTTAGATGCAGACTAACGAGCAGCTCTGATGTGATGCAGGTGTTAGTTTTGGGGATGAAAATTTACAGGGTGATTCCATAATTTATTCCTCAGAATTGAGTGATTCCGTATTTTTTTCCCTCTGCTTGGTCTAAAAAAGTAACCATTACTGACTGCCACAATTTTTTTTCCTTATTTCTTATAGTGTTTCTTAAAGCCAGAAAGTTGCCATTTGAAATGACTTTAGTTTTGTATCATGTCTGTGATCTAATTTTTTTCTACAAAATTAAACAACTGAATGAACATCCTCCGAGGCCGGTGATTCCATAATTTTTGCCGGGGTTGTAGCAGTGGTTAGGGTTTTATTTAATGGTCATGTCAATGTTACAATGTCAGATATGTTACACTTCAGGCCAACATACAGAAGACCTTGCACATAAACATTTTATGGTCCATTGCCTCATTCTCTCTGGCATGTTTTTATTGACACTTTTAAGACACCTGGCAGCCAATATTAGTGTGCCAAATAGGTGGATAATATGACCCCTTTAAGTGTTTGCTGTGACTGTTCTTGGCTGTAGCAGCTTGTTACTTGTCAACACCACATTCCAGTCTTTATACCTTCCTAAATGCAAATGAAGCACTATGAGGTTTACAGCGTTGTAGTGAGTTTAGTCTTAATTGTTGTCGAGGACGACAAAACACTTGGACTTTTTAGGGTTTAGGGGCTTCCCATCTTACTGTATGGTTGTAAGACTTCTATCTCTGGTACTCGGGGTCTTTGGGGGATCCTTGGGTACTGCTTGAATGACCGTGGATCAAACAAGACTAAATTTACTAGACTAAGATGAGGAGGTATCACTTAGGCATGATCCAGCACGTAGACGCCTCAGTTTTACCTGATTTCAGCAGATAGTTGCTTTTGAGAGGTGGCAATGAGCCAGTGTCTGCCTGCATGGTTGTCATCCAGGATATAGGATGGTTCTGTGGATGCAGGAACATCAGGCACCAGCACATGCTCCCCGACATGACTTTAGTATGAACACTAGACCTGAGAGCACTTTATTGTAATGTAGTTGATGTACTTCCAGCATGCACTTTCTGTGAAGGTCATGTTTTTGCCTTGTGGATTTTCACAAAACTTGCAGAAAAGTTTGGAACTAACCTAAAATGGAAGCAACTGCAGCTCAGAGTGGAACAGCTAAAAGGAAGCACAAAACCTTAAATAAATAAATAAATAAAAAAATTATAAATGGGATGAGGTGTGCACTCTGAGTGCCCTTATGGTTTTTATTTTTAGGTTTTTATAAGTGTCCTACCATTTAATTTAGTGTTCTTGTCACCTTGTTTTTGTGTTACTTTATAAACCCTCCATTACTGCACTTTATCCTTCCTGTGAATGGAGAAGTTCCACTAAAGGACTTGAGAAAGTCTCACGTTTTATTGTACAGGTTTTAAGTCAGAGAGCTGCAGTATTGATTGTGGCACATGACTCATCTTAATGTAGAATTTTATTACTATGATTGTCAATATACTGAACAGTATAGCCAGCTGATTGAAGAATGTTGCTATTTTGTAATATAAAACAAATATATTTCGGGTTAGGTTTTGTCCTTGTACCTTGATGCATGTGTGAAATGTCTTACTGTGAGTTATAATAAAAATTGAAAGATTTTTTTCCAACTTTGTCAAAGATGCTTTTGTATATAACATTGAAAGATTTTTTTCCCCATGCATAAAATATCCTGTTTTGACGATCATGTGAACCCTTCATGTTCTTATTAAACATGTTTTGCACACAATAAGGAATTTACAGTACATTCAGGAAGTAAAAAAAAAAATTCCCATACCAGCTGTTTGAAGCTATTCCACAGTTAAATCCGTAAGTATACTCAACAAAAATATAAATGCAGTGTGTTTTTGTTCCCAGTTTTCATGCAGTGAAGTATAAGATCTATTTGTTTGTTTGTTTTTGTAGACACACAAGATATTTCTTTTGAATGTTTTGCACAAATTGTTAAATCTGTGTTTGTGAGCATTTCTTTATCACAATAATCCATCCATTGGCTGGTGTGTCATATCAAGATGCTGATTAAGCATGTTTTTTGCACACATGCCTTGGACTTTAAAGACCCTTTAACGGTCAAGTCAACTATTCAGTAGAGCATATTGATATCTACTACATTCTGCTGAAATATTTGAGGATGTTAAAGTGTTAATTTGAATATATTTACTCCAAATCAGGAGAAAACCTATTTTCACAAGTGGCCAATGAGCTTTTTAATGGTTAGATGTGTTCCTGATATGTCTTTTCCAATAAAAGGTTATGGTGAATTGATTTAATGTATTAGATTTGCATTTTTGGAATTTTCCCTGTTAATTTTCATTATGAAGTCCAAAGTAAGTGCTCATTAGGAGGAATTGGGTTCAGTCTTTAAAAGACAGAAGAAAAATCCTATCTCAAATGTCTGCCAGATCAAGAATACTCCCTAGGAGGTAGTTTTAGTTGTATCAGAAAACGAGTGCGAGAGAAATTGAAGAAATCGACAACTCTATAAGCACCAGCACTGCCTGATGCATATAAGGCTAAGGTAAGCAGCTAACTGTATACCGGGTTGTTTTAAAAGTTTATTTCCATTTGGTGAGGTAAATATACAGGTGTTTTCCTCTGTAGGGGCTCTCTGTACGACCAAGCACTTAGTAACATTTTTGCCCAGTCAGTAACAAGAAGCAGTTTACTGAGTGTTATTAGCTTGCCCCATGCAATAACATTATGTAGCAATTAGCCTGTAATGGTTTTTCTGTTCAGAATCAGTACTGTGCTGGTTAAATAAATTTTTGGCCCAGGTAAAAAGATGAACCCCCATGACTTCTAAAATAATAGAGCCAAGATTGAAAAAAGTCAAACTTTCCTTTTAATAATATTAGCACTGTGTTTATGGATATAAGTGTTGCTTTATCACCACAGTTCCTGGAGCTCGGCCCTTTGCGACATTAATCCCAAAAGGATTTGTACTTTTGGGAAGGTCAACTTTGTGTTTATCGTTTCTATTTGTGGTGAACTGTTTTTGAACTATATTCTCTTGAGAGAAGCAGCTGCTATCCTGAGAAAACACTCCTTAGATGCGTGTTTCCTGAATGTGAAGATGACACCACAACGAATGGCGTAAAATACACGAAATTAAGATGATTATGTTCATAAACTTCTTTGTCTTTTGGCTGTTCCCGTTAGGGGTGGCCACAGCAGATCAGTCGTTTCCATCTCACCCTGTCCTCTGTATCTTCCTCTGTCACACCAGCCTCCCTCTTCTCCTCCTGCCTGGTGGCTCCATCCTCAGCATCCTTCTCCCTATATACCCTGGTCCCTCCTCTGCACATGTCCAAACCATCTCACTGTCGCCTCTATGACTTTGTCTCCAAACCGTCCCACCTGAGCTGTCCCTCTGATATGTTCATTCCTAATCTTGTCCATTCTTGTCACTCCCAAAGAGATTCGCAACATCTTCAGCTCTGCCACCTCCAGCTCTGCCTCCTGTCTTTTTGTTAGTGCCACTGTCTCTAAACCGTACAACATAGCTGGTCTCACTACTGTCTTGTAAACTTTCCCCTTCACTCTTGCTGATGTTCTTCGGTCACAAATCACTCCTGCCACCTTTCTCCACCCACTCCAACCTGCCTGCACTCTCTTCTTCACCTCTCTACCACACTCTCCATTACTTTGAACAGCTGACCCCAAATATTTAAACTCATCTACTTTCACCACTTCTACTCCTTGTAACTGCACTATTCCACTGGGCTCCCTCTCATTCACACACATGTACTCAGTCTTGCTTCTACTGACTTTCATTCCCCTTCTCTCCAAAGCATATCTCCACCTCTCCAGACTAGACTTAACTTGCTCTCTACTCTCACTACAGATCACAATGTCATCTGAAAACATAGTCCATGGGGACTCCTGTCTGATCTCATCCATCAACCTGTCCATCACCACTGCAAACAAGAAAGGACTCAGAGCCGATCCTTGGTGTAATCCCACCTCCATCTTGAATGAGTCTGTCATCTGCATACTGCACATCTCACCGCTGTCACACTATTCTTGTACATGTCCTGCACTACCCTAACATACTTCTCTGCCACTCCAGACTTCCTCATACAATACCACAGCTCTTCTCTTGGCACCCTGTCATAAGCTTTTTCTAAGTCCACAAACATAATGTAACTCTTTCTGGCCTTCTCTGTTATGGAAATTCGAGTCTTAGTCTGCATAGTTGGGTTGGCTTGTTTTACGCCAGATGCCCTTCCTGACGCAACCCTCCTCATTTATCTGGGCTTGGGACTGGCACTCAGAATGTACTGGCTGCACACCCCATGTGGCTGAGTTGTGATTATGTTCATAAACGCTATACAGGGAAAAACAAAAAGCATATCTGCCGCCCCCTGCTGGATAGAGTGTACCATTACTGCTGTATTTCTGCAGTGCACTGTAGTTCTTGTCTTTGCCACGAGAGGACAATACAGCCTGGTAATGTCCTCTAAGGTTCATAAATATTTGGACTTTACAGGGATTTGATGGGTGATTAAGTAGTTTAATAGGAATTACAGCCATTTTTATACACAGCATCTCCATTTCCAGAGCTCATATGTGCACATGAATCATCACTTCCAGCCAGTTTTCTTTAGGAGATGAATGTGGGAAGCCATGAAGACACTCATCACACCTTTGAAGCAGTTTTTGGCTTCTGTGTTATATTTTTATGACATAGAAATGAAGAGAGAGAGAATGAGCCTCAGGGCCTATATATAGATCTTGCTTCTTTTTCTGTTTGTGACCACAGAGTACCATAATGTTCCTATTTCTTAGCGATTAATGTGAATGAACAAGACATCTTCAGTGACTTACAGACATTCATGCATATAAAACTGGCTGTAAACGTGATCATTTCAGTTGTCGTACCAAGGGATGCCTACGCATGCATCACTGGCTTTGATGGGTTTAATTTGTAGTGTTGTAGAGATTTGTTTGAACTGTGAGTTTAAAGGACACAATTTCAACTTTAACATTTTAACTATACTTAACCACCACCCTGAGTACTGCACACAGCAAAAATTCCCAACACCTGCCTTGATATCTGGACTTGTTACAGGATCTAATCTTATCATCACATGCTTGATGGACATGAGTAGCAGGTGTGGTTGTAGCTTTATCCAGTTCCAAATGAGCTTGTTTCTTAGTTTTTTTTACTTCAGCTATTTTTTTTGGGGGGGGGGGGGGTGGGGGGGGGTGGTGGTGGTAAGGTTAGGCCCTACCTGTGTGAAACGCTTTGAGGCAACTCTGTTGTGAGTTGGCGCTATATAAATGAAAATAAATTGAAAAATTTTTTTCGCCTACTGCAATTTTTATTCACTGGCAGAGAATTATTATCATCCAATTTGAGGTTATAATAGGTGTAGTTACTGCAATAAATATCCAAAGCAGCAGTTATATGGCGCTAAATCAAGGCCAAAACTTTAATTTTCAGTTTCAAAATTTATTTTTTCAATCTTTTTTAATTTTCAGATTACAAAACTTTTGGCCTTGATTTAGCTCCATACAGTTACCTCTGAAGGCTGGCAGATGATATATTTTTATATTTATATATTTTTAATATAGGATTGTTTTCCAGTGATTTACTAATAAAATAAAATGACAGCTGTGTGTCCTCTGGCTATAATATCACTAGATTACAAATGCGTTTACAACAGTGGAATCGACCCCAGGGCCTATATGGATCTTGCTTTTTTCCTGTTCATGTCCATGAGACTTGATGGAAAAGTAGTGTTTCCATAATCCTGCAAAATAAATAAATAAATAAATAAATAAATAAATAAATAAATATTCTGTGGCCCACTCAATCACATTAGCACATTAAAAAGAAAAAAAAATCAATATTTTTCTTACAAATTTAAAAATCAAAAACATTTATATTTATTTAGTTTTCATGACCTCTCAAGGCTCACCCGCAGCACCTTCTTGGTGCATCGGAGGGGCTGTGGCCCACACTTTGAGAAGCAATACAATAACATAAGACAACACTTATCAATGGTTTAAAGTGTTATAGATCTTACTGTACACTATTTCTGAGTTTGGATTGAGAAATATAATGAACAAAATCTCTGTCACACATGGTAAATTTAAAAGGGAATTATTAAAAAATAAATAAATAAATGGAGGCATATGAGTGATTTTCCCATAATGCTCAGATCTCAATTCCACTGAACAGAAAGTCAGCAGTGCAAAAAAGTACCTGTGACATGAACAAAACCATCAACACAAAAACATCATGGGGTATTTTCTGCTGACAGCATGCAGTGATGAAAAACACAGACTTCCACACAGTGAACTGATATTTATTGTGAACTTTATAACTCCGCAATACAAAGTGGAAACTTGATATAATCTCTGACTTCATGGGGAAACACTTGTCTCACCTGTATGACTGCTTTTAGCCTGACATTGATGAGATCTGTTAATGCTTACATTTCAAAAAGAAGCTTTCGCATTTTTCTTGCTATGTACTTCCCTTATATTTAAATGAAACAGGAGGGGAATAAAGCCTGAAAAAAATAGGGATGTGATTGAGGAACTAAAAAAGTGGAACAGATATATGAGAAATGATGTTACTGGGCTATTTTGACTGCAGAGGAAAAGAATACACATAATTTCATATGCAAAAATATTATTCACTGACATGTGACATGCACAAGTTAGTAACAGTGAGAAACTTGAACTTTTGTATTATACAAATAATGAATGTTTGTGAGTGCAATGGTAAGAATATTTCATGTGGTGAAAGATTCTTTTCATTGCACAAATGAAAAAACATTCATTATTTGTTTTATATGACGCCTAAAGTAGATCCTTGTTATTACGTCCACCAATGAAGTTGGAGAAGGTCATGTTTTCACCCCTGTTTGTTTGTCTGTTTGTGAACAACCTGGAGCCCACAATTTTTCATATATCATTATGAAGTTTTTACTGAAGGCTCATATCCTGATAGGCAAGAACTGATTCAATTTTCAAGGACATAGGTCAAAGGGCAAAGTCGGGAAAAATCTTGGAATATTAGAAAAATCCGTATTCTTTAATATTGAACGAATATTCAATAATTCATAACTCTGTCAAAAAAGGTCAAATTTATTTCATATTTGTAGGATGGTATCCTTTGTCGACTGATAAAGTTTGATCCAGATCTGATCTAGATTACACATTTTGTGGCATTCAAATTTAACATTGAAAACCCCATTTAATGTATATTTTACATTACATCTAAATCAAATGTGCCTCAGTCACTCTCAGATTTGAAGTGGAGTAGAGACTGACACTCACTAGTGCCTGACAAAGTTTGATCCAGCTCTGATCCGGATTGTGGATTTTGTGGACATTAGAATTTAATATTGAAAAGTCCATTTGTTGTACGTTTTCATTATATCTCAAACAAAAGTGCCTCAATCACTCTCATTTGTGACAGTGAGGTGCAAACTGGCAGTCTCAATGAATAGACTGTTTGATCTGCATCTGATCCGTGTTGTGGGCTTAGTGGATATTTGATTTTAACACTGAAAAGCTCTTTTGATCTATATTTTTTGTATTATATTGTACTATATTGTGTATATTGTATTATATTAGACACTTCTAACAGGACTTTGATGTTGAAAATTTTTTTCCAAGGTAAAAATTTGTTGAATTTGAAACTAGAATTGGAAATCATCATCTGTCACCAAAATAAACCCCACCATTTGTTTTTAAGATGAGCGCCATCACAGCTTGTGTGAATGCGAGGTGGCGGTGGCATGCAATGGCACAAAATGTATGGAACCAAATTTGCATGGTAAATGGAACAAAATGGCAAATGGAACATATGATCCATATCATGTGACATATAAACCACCAATCAAATGATAAGGATCCACTCAACCGTTATATACAGTAGTGTTCAGAATAATAGTAGTGATATGTGACTAAAAAGATTAATCCAGGTTTTGAGTATATTTCTTATTGTTACATGGGAAACAAGGTACCAGTAGATTCAGTAGATTCTCACAAATCCAACAAGACCAAGCATTCATGATATGCACACTCTTAAGGCTATGAAATTGGGCTATTAGTTAAAAAAAAAAGTAGAAAAGGGGGTGTTCACAATAATAGTAGTGTAGCATTCTGTCAGTGAGTTTGTCAATTTTGTGGAACAAACAGGTGTGAATCAGGTGTCCCCTATTTAAGGATGAAGCCAGCACCTGTTGAACATGCTTTTCTCTTTGAAAGCCTGAGGACAATAGGACGTTCAAGACATTGTTCAGAAGAACAGCGTAGTTTGATTAAAAAGTTGATTGGAGAGGGGAAAACTTATACACAGGTGCAAAATATTATAGGCTGTTCATCTACAATGATCTCCAATGCTTTAAAATGGACAAAAAAACCAGAGACGCATGGAAGAAAATGGAAAACAACCATCAAAATGGATAGAAGAATAACCAGAATGGCAAAGGCTCACCCACTGATCAGCTCCAGGATGATCAAAGACAGTCTGGAGTTACCTGTAAGTCCCCCACAAAGTCCCTCTGTTAAATAAAAGACATGTGCAGAAAAGGTTATAATTTGCCAAAGAACACATCAACTGGCCTAAAGAGAAATGGAGGAATATTTTGTGGACTGATGAGAGTAAAATTGTTCTTTTTGAGTCCAAGGGCCGCAGACAGTTTGTGAGACGACCCCCAAACTCTGAATTCAAGCCACAGTTCACAGTGAAGACAGTGAAGCATGATGGTGCAAGCATCATGATATGGGCATGTTTCTCCTACTATGGTGTTGGGCCTATATATCGCTTACCAGGTATCATGGATCAGTTTGGATATGTCAAAATACTTGAAGAGGTCATGTTGCCTTATGCTGAAGAGGACATGCCCTTGAAATGGGTGTTTCAACAAGACAATGACCCCAAGCACACTAGTAAACAAGCAAAATCTTGGTTCCAAACCAACAAAATTAATGCCTCGCAGATGTGAAGAAATAATGAAAAACTGTGGTTATACAAATAAATACTAGTTTAGTGATTCACAGGATTGCTAAAAAAAAGCAGTTTGAACATAATAGTTTTGACTTTGTAGCGTCAACAGCAGATTATACTATCATTATTATTTCTACTTTTTTTACTAATAGCCCAATTTCATAGCCTTAAGAGTGTGCATATCATGAATGCTTGGTCTTGTTGGATTTGTGAAAATCTACTGAATCTACTGGTACCTTGTTTCCCATGTAACAATAAGAAATATACTCAAAACCTGGATTAATCTTTTACTCACATAGCACTACGATTATTCTGAACACTACTGTAAAACCAGATATCAATTCAATTCAATTAAATTCAAATTTATTTATAAAGCACATTTAAAACACAGCTGCAGTTGACCAAAGTGCTTCACAATAATAGCAATACAAAAGTGTAAAATATTAACAAAGGAAAAGAATAAAAAAAAAAAAAAAATCTAAAAATACAGAGCAAAATAGCAGAGCAAAGCATACACCATTTAACCAGTGTTGAAAGCCAGGGAGAATAGATGAGTTTTCAGTCTGGACTTAAACTGTCCCACCGATATCGAACTGTCAGGAAGAAGACGGAAGAAATCAACCATAAATATAAGATGTTCATATCGGGACTCAGAGGTTTTTTTTTTTTTTTTAAAGCTGATTATAGAGTTACAGAGTGCTGGTGGAATTACAGGTTTTGTCCCCCACCACCACCACCACTTGACTGCACAAAGGCCATACAGGAAACCATCATGTGGAAAGTGAAGGTACTGTACAGGTTCACCACTCATCTCTGTCCCTGTATGCACGAAAACAGCCGCCGACTGACATCACACCTGAAACTCTGCAACCTTTACACCCAGTGGAGGGGAAAGCTGGGAAACAATCCTCTGAGGTCGCTTTGTGTAACCGAGCGAGACCGCAAATACATGTGCTCCCCGTCTTCCTGCATCCTGCTTCTAAACAGCTGCAGGAAACCAAACACAGCTCTGTTTCATAGACGCACAATGCATTGATGTCTGTGTGCTTGTCACCACGATCACCTAGAAAACTGCACACTGATTTTCATGAGACTCTGTGCATGGGAGCGTAGCGGGATTTTGGTGCTGATCCATTTGAGGTGCAAAATATGAGTTGAGCTTGTTGTGTCTCTGTAGAGGTATGTGTTCCGCTCAGTGCTCCTCTAGTTTTCACATGGTCTAACTTTTTATTTAGTAATACTAAGTAATAGGACCCAAATAGGCATGAAGACAGCAAGGGCTGCAGAAATCTGACCTTTGACCCCAGGGACAGTGACCTTCACCCAGATGACTCACCTCTGACTGATCTTGACTTTGGAGGAGTAGGCCAGTAAACAAACAGTCAGACATGACCTTGAACCCAGTGTTTGACCTTCGGCAAATCTGACCTTGCTGGACAACTCCGGCACCCACCTCCATAGGCATTGGTGCGGACTGGAAAGAAGAATTTAAGATTTTGATCTTTAACCCCAGTGTTTTTGATTCCAATGACCTTTGGTGAATTTGATCTTGCTTGGGCATCTCCAGAACCCACCTACGTTAAGTGTCCCATGTTTGATGGACATTAGACTGTAAAATAACAACATTTTAAAAATAAAATAAAAGCTTGACCTTTAACTTCAGTGACCTTGATATTTGCCCAAGCATAAGGTGTGTTTTTGTAATTCTGGTGATGCCTAATTATTAGATTAATGCATTCCCCTTTTCCTAAACTTGAAAAGAATAGATGTTTATGGTCATTGCATTTCTGCAATGAAATTCTGGTGGCACTTTCCAAATAGCTATACATAAAAACAAAACAGCAGCAGCTTAAAAAAACAAAACAAACAACTCATGGCAAGACCTTCTTAAAATTCCAAAAAAGGTGCTCCAAAAAAAGGTACTTTTACAACAATAATGTAAATGCTAATGTAATAATAATAATACTAATAATAATAATAAATCTCATAAACAGAAAAAATAGCTTTGGATTTTTATTTCTCTATTTATTTATTTCAGGGGTCACGGGGGGGGGGGGGGACTGCTGTAATTATTGACATTTTAAGCCATTTCATTCATTATTCAGTTTTCCCTGTGGCCCCGCCTCTTTCTCGGTGACGTCACACCGCCTCCAGTGGGTGACGCGCTCTTTATTTGCGTGTTCGAGCTGCTGCTCCGCAGTTGTTTGTGTGGAGGTTTAAAGAAAATCTTATTGTCGACGACGGTCGGCTGGAGCGCACTTTTATTCGTTTTAAAAAACTGGCGTAACAATTTCGGCGCACCTGTCCGGATCGTGCACAACAAAGACCGATCAGCTGATGCGCGGCAGCGCGCGTGCGGAGCCGCAGCTGCGCCGCCGCACGGAGCGTTTGGACGGTTTCGCTTCCTAACAGCCGGACAGTTGGGGTCGTTAAAAACAGTGGCACGTGCCGTACGCGCGAACAGTCTGCGTTATTTTTGGGATCGAGAGCCGTACGGGAGAGTCCTCGATCTCAGGCCTGCGCTGCTCCTTTGTCGAACGGATCCCGGATCGGACTGGTTTGATCGTTTGATGGTGAACGGACTCGTGTGCGTGCGCGCGTTCGATGCGTCCTTAAAAAGAATCGGACAGTCATCATGTGGGTCAGTCCGGAAGATGTGCTGCTGGCGGGCGCGCTGTGGATCACCGAACGAGCCAATCCCTACTTCATCCTACAGAAACGCAAAGGTCACGGGGACGGAGGCGGCGGGCTGGCGGGTGAGTACCGGCGCGCTCACCGAGATCCTGGTTCACCAGCTGTGTCAGGTGGAGCGTGACAGCCAGTCACGTGGTTTTCATTCCACAGTCCCAGGTACTAACCTGAAGATCTCCTTTTCACCGTGGAATGAAAACCCGCATCCTTGACCCGCCCCCAAAATCTCCACCTGGGCAGTGTTTTTCCTCATTTCAAATAATGCAGGTTGTGTTTTCATTGCTTGTTGGACTGTCAGCAGGACATCTCAGAACCACCTCAAGGGATTTCAGTGAAATCTGATGGATGGTTGGTCTCAGGCCAGTATGGAGTTGAAGTAGTTTTGGTGTGGATCTGGATAAAGCCATGGACTTTGATTTTAATTATTGAGCTTTGATCCTTTAATATGGACTGCTGATTCATTTCCTTGATGCTGGTTTCTTTGAAACAAATTGTAAGATCAAAGGCAGGCAAATGTCACAGGTAACAACCTCCACGAATGAATCAAGTGATTAGGATCAAAGATGAGTTATGTGAAAATTCAGTAAGATATATCTTATATATTATATTCCAATTCTAAGGTGGAACAATGCCAGTATACAAAGGTATATCTAAAAAGGAAGATAAAAATAGGAGAGTAGAAAAGGGCAGAGCCACTTAGGTGCCTGGTCTTGAGAACCAGGGATGGTGCATCACATCATCAATAAATGGTGAGTTTTTGCAATCCTACAGTCACCACAAATCTGCCATTTCTGGAAGAATATTTCTTGTGTCTGAATGATGCTATAAACTTGTCTCAGCTGCCACGGAACCTTTGATCATAAATAGGGTTTGAGTTAGGGTTTAATATTTGTGAAATACTTTAAAAGATTTGAAATTGGAAAAATTCCTTCCCTTTCAGATGAAAGCTTTGTACTTCTGGGAGTCTTGTGCAGTAGCAGAATTCCTATGTGATCCATGTTCTATTCTGGAATGGTTCAGATTTGCAAAGTGCCCAGAACATATTCAGGCACAAAAAAACCCCAACTGTATTTCTGAACAAGGGTGGCCTGCTTAAGTTGAGGTTAAGAATTGGAAGTTGCTTTACAGTCAGGCTTTTGCAGAAGTGTGAACTCTCCGAGTGCTCTTCTGGTTTTTGTGCTCCTCTCAGTTTGTGAATTAGAAATATCTTGGAATTGGACCATATCGGAATTCTGCTGCACAAGACTCCAAGAACTGCCTCCATATGTCACAAAAATTAAAGCCAAACCTTCATTCTAATCCTAGTAAAGTCAGTCCTTTCAGCTGCTCTCTCGTTTTCACGCAGGTCACCACAGCAGTTCCAAGTTGGACCTGCATGTTGATTTGGCACAAGTTTTACATTAGCTGCCCTTACATGGAGAAATGTGGCAGGGGTGGGGTTTGAACCAGGAACCTTCCATCTCTGTTTGCACACTGCATGGTCACTCGCAATGTTGTTGATTATAATCAAAGGAGGTCGTGAGCTCACAAATATTTTAACATAAGTAACTATTTTTAAGGAACTGTGACTTTCTGTACTTCTGGTAGGACTTCATCTGACTCCATTGAAGTTTACTGTTTGGTTTTTGCACTTTATAGTTTATATAATTTGATTAACACTGGATTTTGATAACTCATATGAGTGAATGAGTCACAGTACATTGAGATTCAGATCTTTCCATATTCTGGGGGAGATGAGAAATAGTTTGTAGCATTTGATTTTGGGAAGCACTTTGTATTTTTGTTTGAAAAGTGTCACATATGCATTTTTTTAATTTTATCAACCCACTTTAAAATTTTAATACATTGCAAATTGCTGAATTATATTTTTGACATCTGACTCAGTAGTATGTGGGGATTAAATCTCATTCATAGCAGCAGAATTCTTCTGTCACAGACGAACTGACAACAGGTTCATTTAGTACCAACTGATGTTGATCTACAGTAAGTTTTATGTATTTCTTTATTTTTTAAACATCTATGTATTAAAAGCAAAGTGGCCTCTATGTACGTCTGTGTGTACCTTTGATCACGGACAAACTGGGGAGAGCGGACATTTGCCGTGTAGTATGCTTGTGTATTTTGGGTCAGAGAGGAACACTGCGAAAATGGAAAGTTGATAGGACTAATATTTTTTTAGAGAAATTCACGATATTAGTTAACAACAGTGAACAATAGACTTTGATTAGTCAGTCCCTGGTAACCCGACAAGCTCTGAACAAGGAAATATCTCAACCTTGCCAGTTGTAAAATGTGACATCGGCTAAATCATCATCATAAAACTCTTTTGGTTCCTCCACCTGTCGGCTGCTTATTAACGATCAATCGTTGCTACTTTGAATTTGTAAATATTTGTATGTATATTTGGTTTTAATTGTTTTCTGTCATGATTTATTTGTTATGGTATGTTGTGTGTTCTTATTCTGTTTCTGTGTTACTGGGACTACGGATGGAAATTAGCATCCTGCTATAATCCGGCATATGTACATGTAACTATGTTCATTAATATGCATTGTCCCATTTCAAATAAACGTGACTTACTTACGTACTTACTAAATGTGCCAAATAATAAATACAGTTATTCACAAAACTTTCTCATTTTAATTTCCTGCACTTTCAGTTAAAATCATTATAGAAACTTTGTATAATTTATTACCATCTTTGAAAAATATCAGATACCTGTTTTATAAACACTGCAAACCCGCGGATCCCCACGGGCAGCGCGCGAGTAAAACCTTGTTCTATTAGCACATAAACAGATCCATATAATAAATAGCAACAACTTTGTGACATAAACAACAAGCACACCATTTTGTTGACATTGCGGTCATTCAGTCCCTGGCTCAAGAGGACGGTCCGAGCGACTCGTCCCTGGCTGCTTCGGTGACGGACTCTGTCCGCTCTACTGTGTGTTCTTGTCTATGTAGACCACTTCCATGTAGATATGAAGGGCTTATTCTAAGATCATTAAAAACTCATCGATTTATTGTTGGTAATTATGAACAGATGGTTAAGAATGCTGTATTTAATTTCTGCCAATCGCCCCTAAATCCTGCACACTGTAGCTTTAACAGCCTCTTCATATAACAGCAGTGTTGAAAGCAAATGGAGCCAGTTTGTTTGTTGTACGGAGTAATAAGGTGAAGACTACGTGACCACTCTGCTGTCACTGGCGACCTTTCACCTTTTTAGTGGAGCAGGACGGCCTCTGACTCCTCAGATAATGGATTTTTCTTTTCTTTTTTTTTTTTTTTTCCACTGAGCTGACAGAACCTTTGACCGGGGCTGCTGACCACGGTCTCAGAGGTCAGAGTGCACCGTGCGCTGTACTGTACCCATCTGAAGTGTCTGCTCCCCCCCGCATTTAAAAAAACACAGATGCGGTTTGAATTCAGCAGAGAGCCTGAAATGTGATATTTAACATGAAAATAACCTCCAGCTGTGGTGTTGAGTTTCCTCTCCAGTGATTGTGCATAATGAGCGCTGAGAGCCGGCTCATGCTGAGTCACTCCTCTGCTGGCTTCACTCCTCCCCACCTGTAACAGGCCCAGCAGCAGCAGGAGGTGGAAAACATTAGCCAAGGGTCACTTTTATGTTTTCTCACAGAGAAGGTGATGAAATTAAGTTCAACTTTGCCTTTGTTTATCACAAAGTACATCTGGAAAACTGCAAAAACTCAGCAGGACACAAAGCTGTAAGACGAGGAACATCTTGGGGAAATGAGTGTCTAGGTCTGCAACTACTGTTAAATTTATAATCCATCTATCAACTTTTTTTGATGATTTTTTTTTTTGAAATTATTATTTTATTTATATATTTGGTAAGTTGATCACCCTTTTGAGATGAGCTAGTTTGTTCCCTCTATTGAGGAGGTTTTCAACACATTTTTTGCCACTTCCACTTAGGGATGCACCGATCCACATTTTTTGACTTCCGATCTGATGGAGTTTTTTTCCCATTCAGCAGATAGAAACTCTGTTCGGCTGCACTCTGACTTGCAGTTTCATAACATTTCATAGCCTCTGAACGCTGAAGCGACTGACTTCTCAGTAACAATTCAGTTCATTTTTAGGAAAATCCGTGCTCGGCGGCACAGACAATTTGAACCCGAGAGCCAAGCGGAAGTTTGCCGCTACTTGTGGTTTAGAACACTGCTCCTCGACTGCAGAACAGACCTCTCTCAAACAGCTCAGCTTCAGTTCAGAAACCTCCCTCCTCCCCCTCGCCTCCTCATGCTTGGCAGGAAGCAGCAGTTAAGAGTTTTCACAGTAGCTTCTCTCCTCTATCGGAAAACACCGCAGGTTGTATCTGTATTTTCCGATACTTGAATTACTTTGGTACGGAAGCCGATACCGATATCGGATCAGATCTGTGTCACCTTACTTCCAGTGCAGATGTTTAAGTGCTCCTGGGGATTAAGGGCTCAAATGAACTCACCCAACCACCCTCTGGAACAAGTACACGAGCAAAATTCCATCCCCTTTTTTTTTTTTTTTTTTTTTTTTTTTTTTTTAACATATTGAGCGTGTTTGTTTTACAACTGAAAATCTCTGTTGAAGGTTATATACTGTACTGAGGCTCCGACTCTATTGTATTTTAAAGCTCAAAACTCAGTGTTCTTTGGTTAAGTGTTGAAAACTATTGAGTCCAGTGACTTTGGAGAAAGTTGTAGGCATTTCCTAAATGGATGACTGACACCCTTATTATCGATCAGTGTTTCTAAATGTTAATATCAGTTTTAACACAGTTTGAAACATGCTGGAAGAGCTTTCAAAGCAGGTAATCCTCTGGAAATAATGTTAATTAAAATCTGTTTATCATCACCCGGATGGTTCCTTGAGCATATCCCTCCACCAACACCTAACAATCCTCTGTTTGTCCTTAACGAAGAAGACATGCTGGTGGGGATGCCAATTTGTCAAAACAAAAATAATGACAAAGAAGTCAGTCTATGAGTTGTATTTGTTTCAAAGCACTCATTTTGTTTCTTAACCTTAGGCTAACATCTGCACCAAATTTCACAGATATTCTTTTTTTCTTTAAAAATATCCTGTTTCCTAAAAACGTACAAACATTACTTATTTCTCTAAGTTTTAAGAGTAAAATGTGCACCACCGAAGACTCGTGATTGTTGAATGAAGCTATATTAAGCTGTGCTTCACATAAAATTGACCAGTTAATGATTTTTCTCTTGGTAACTCGGCGTCAGTGCTGTTTGTCGTGTGCGTGTGCTGGAGCTACACTGATCGTTCTAAGTGGTGCTGGGGGATGATGTCATGCTTACATAAATGGTGCGACTGTTGACTTGTACAGCTTTCCAGTTGGCACTCTGTGTCGGGTAACACTGGCGCAGTGTGCTTGAGCATTTCCCCTGGGAATGGAGACGAGATCAGCAATACCGCGTGAAACATGTTAAAACCAGGCTCAAACATGCATCATCAAATTATGTCAACCCTAGATTGTGGAAAGTCAAACAGAATTCATTTCATGATTTCTCACTCCAGATCTGACAAACGAACAGATACAATTAAAGCCAAGACTGTGTGGAATTACAATATCACCAATCAGGGTTTGTTTTAGGGTTTCAATATTTGGAGTCCCTGGTATTCAGTGGAGTAAAAAAAATTAGGGTCCTCTTGTCATTTGATGGAGTCACCAGTCAATCAATGAATTTTAGGATCAAGAGTCAACGTAGGGGACATATGATGGCACAAGGACCTGGCTCAGCCCCAAGACTATTTTCCACATGTTGTTATGTTACAGCCTTATTCCAAAATGGATTAAATTAAATTTTTTTTCCTCAAGATTCTACACACAGTACCCCATAATGACAATTTGAAAACAGTTTTGTTTGGGGTTTTTTTTTCCATTTTGGGAAATTTATTAAAAATAAAAACCTAAGAAATCACATGTACATACAGCCCCTTTCACACCGGGTCTGCTTCGAGTTGCGGCGTCAAGGCGATGCAGGAATGTCTGCATCAGGTGCACACAGCAGCGGGGTAGAGAGGAGGTGAGGAGGCAGAAGAGAACCTGCAGACAGACTCAGCTGCAGCCAGCTGCAGGTCTGCGCTCTGAGTTCTGTCATAGTTTATCTTCTCTGACCGTGAGCTGCGTCTGTGCGCAAATGTGGAGATGTCTGGAGTTATGCTGTATTTTGTGGACATGTTCTGTCTCTGGCAATCAGTCTGAGCAGGACTTTGGACTTTATTCAAAAACAATTGTGAGAGAATTTGTAAGAGCGAGCAGCTGCCTGCAGCCAGTCTGCAATCAGCTTTTTTTTTTCCTGTGCTTTTTGAGCGTGTAGTTTTACTGCATTGTGTACACGGTATAAAAACAATCCTGCATGATTTATACTTCGGGAACAATGGAACACAGCAGAATTCCTAAATTGGCATCGGGTAACATTGTATTGTGAGGGGGTGGCTTCCAGTCACGTTGAGTACCGTCGCTTTGCCCCGACTTGCGTTGAAACTACCACCTTTCTGCATTGAGCACAGGATGCAGAAAAAATTAAACATGTTTAATTTTTTTGTGTCCAATTGGCTTTGTCCTTTGCGTCCCTCGCGGTGTTCTGGCATTGAGCTACATCGTCTCGGCACTAGGTTGCATCCACGTGGGGTTGTCATGATGCCGCACGACGCAACTCGAAGTGGGCCCGGTATGAAAGGGGCTTAAGTATTCACAGCCTTTACCATGAAGCTCAAAATTGAGCTCAGGTTCATCCTGTTTCCACTAATCGTCCTTAAGATGTTTCTACAACTTAATTGGAGTCCACCTGGGGTAAAGTCAGTGGATTGGAGATGATTTGGAAAGACACATACCTGTCTACATATAAGGTCCTACAGTTGACAGTGCATGTCAGAGCACAAACCAAACATGAAGCCAATTAAATTTTCTGTAGACCTCCAAGACAAGATTGTCTTGAGACACAAATCTGCGGAAGGGTACAGAAACATTTCTGCTGTTTTCAAAGTCCCAATGAGCACAGTGGCCTCCATCATCCATAAAATGGAAGAAGTTTGGATCCACAAGAACTCTTCCTAGAGCTGGCCACCCATCTAAACTGAGCAATCAGGGGAGAAGGGCCTTAGTCAGGGAAGTGACCAAGAACCTGATGGTCACTCTGTCAGAGCTCCAGCATTCCTCTGTGGAGAGAGGAGAACCTTCCAGGACAACCATCTCTGCAGCAAACCACCAATCAGGCCTGTATGGTAGAGTGGCCAGACGGAAGCCACTCCTTAGTAAAAGGCACATGGCAGCCCACCTGGAGTTTGCCAAAAGGCACCTGAAGGACTCTCAGACCATGAGAAACAAAATTCTCTGGTTTGATGAGACAAAGATTGAACTGTTTATCATGAATGCCAGGCGCCATGTTTGGAGGAAACCAGGCACCATCCCTCCAGTGAAGCATGGTGGTGGCAGCATCATGCTGTGGGGATGTTTTTCAGCAGCAGGAACTGGGAGACTAGTCAGGATTGTGGGGAAAGATGAATGTAGCAGTGTACAGAGACATCCTTGACCTCAGACTGTTCATGTTTCAGCAGGACAATGACCCTAAGCACACAGCCAAGATATCAAAGGAATGGCTTCAGGACAACTTTGTGAATGTCCTCAGGTGGCCTAGTCAGAGTCAAGACCTAAATCTGATTGAACATCTCTGGAGAGATCTGAAAATGGCTGTGCACTGACACTCCCAATCCAACCTCATGGAGCTTAGCGGTGCTGCAAAGAGGAATGAGCAAAACTGCCCAAAGATAGGTGCACCAAGCTCGTGGCAACATTTTCAAGAAGACTTGTGACTGTAATTGCTACCAAAGATGCATCAACAAAGTATTGTGCAAACGGTGTGAATACTTATGTAAGTGTGATTTCTTAGTTATTTTTAATAAATTTGCACAAAAAAAAAAATCATGTTGTCATTATGGGGTGTTGTGACTAGAATTCTGAGGGAAACATTAATTTACTACATTTTGGAATAAGGCTGTAACATAACAAAATGTGGAAACAGTGCGGCGCTGTGAATATTTCCGGATGCCCCGTATGGCAGACTTTACATACTGTTCATTCCATGACCTCAAGACACTATGTGTATTTAAAATTTGTCATTTTTACATTTGTTGTATAGAAGGACTGCTTTCAATCAAATCATGATCATTGCATAAAAAATCCAAACAATCAATATTAAATAGTTATCAAGCCTGAAACAATGGCTGTTTTTGTTGAGCAGTATACGAGGTCTATTAGAAAAGTATCCAACCTTATTATTTTTTTCAAAAACCATATGGATTTGAATCACGTGTGATTACATCAGACATGCTTGAACCCTCGTGGGCATGCGAGAGTTTTTTCACGCCTGTCGGTTACGTCATTCGCCTGTGGGCAGTCTTTGAGTGAGGAGTCGCCCACCCGCTCGTCGATTTTTTTCATTGTTTAGGAATGGCTCAGAGGCTGTTGCTTTGTTTGATAAAAAATTTTTCAAAACTGTAAGGCACAACTGAGTGGACACCATTCAATAAATTCAGCTGGTTTTCGGTAAAAATTTTAACGGCTGATGAGAGATTTTGGTCTGGTAGTGTCGCTTTAAGGACGGTCCACGGCGCCTGACGGCGATCTGCGCTTCGAGGCGGCAGCGTCTCGCCGTTTCAAGTTGAAAACTTCCACATTTCAGGCTCTGTTGACCCAGTAAGTCGTCAGAGAACAGAGAACTTTCAGAAGAAGTCGGCATGAGGAGTTTATTCGGACATTCCATTGTTAACGGTCGTTTTGTAATGAAAGAACGTGCGGGCAGAGTCGCATGTCGGGCTGGACCCGACCGCGGGGGGTCGCGGCAGGAAAAACACCTCCGTTGGAAATCTTAACGGGCAAGTTGGAACATGCCCAAGCTGTTAAACAATTTCTCAGTTACTCACTTGTTGAAAGCCATTAAAAGCCGCCTGAATTCTACAAATGGTTTTCAACACGGAAGTGTTTTTCCTGTCGCGGCGCACACAGATTTGCCGAGTCGTCACGGAAACGACTCGGCGAATTTGCGCGTACGTCTTTCATTAAAAAAATGTCCTTAAACAGTGGAATGTCCGCATAAATTCCTCATGCCGGCCTCTTCTGAATCTTCTCTGTTCTCTTACGATGTCCTGGGTGAATTAAGCCTTAAATTAGGATGTTTTCAGCTCGAAACAGGCCGACGACAGCGCCTGGAAGCGCTGCAGGACGTCCCGCTCCGTGGGAAGTCCTTACACCGACAGAAACACCCCATAATCTCTCATCAGCCGTTAAACTTTTCACAGAAAACCAGCTTAATTTCTCGAATAGTGTCCACTCGGATATTCCTCACAGGTCCAGAAAAAATTTTGATAAAGCAACGCGCGCCGTCTCGAGCAGCGTGTGAAACAAAGGAATTCAGCCGAGAGGGCGGGACCACATCTCACTCAAGGCCTGCCCACAGGGAAATGACGTCACCGACACGCGTGAAAAAACTCATGCATGCGCACGAGGGTTCAAGCATGATTGGTGTAATCGCATGTCATTCAAATCCATATAGTTAAAAAAAAAAAATAAAAGGGTCGGTTTATTATCTAAGAGACCTTGTATATATTGTCCCAGAAATAATTATAATAGTGTATTTGAGGGTTTGTTGTTGTTGTTTGTGTGTTTTAAGCAGTGCTGGGCACAGTTCCGGTACCTGCTAATTAGCAAAGCTAACGTTTTTGTTAGCAGATTAGCTTTTCAGCTAACTTCAAAAACCATCAGCACACCAATTAGCTTCCGCAAAATTTAGTTCCGCTAATTTAGTCCGCTAACTTTTTTTTTACGTAGTTAGTAAGAATGAAATACATTTGCAAACCCGCTAATTTAGTCCGCTAACTTTTTTTTTTTACGTAGTTAGTAAGAATGAAATACATTTGTAAACCCTAAAATTATACATGTTGGTTCCCGTCTGTTATGTATTTTGCAGCAGTCAGGCAGCTTAGAGGAGCTGAGCTCAACTCTACCCCAGCAGAAGAGTCCTGGCTACCAGGCTGCCACAAAAAAAAAAAGTCATTATCCTTCACAGCATACAGTGTGTAAAATAGTTTTGTAAAAAAAAAAGGCTTTTTTTTTTTTTCATTTGTTTAAAAAAAAAAGGCATTTGCAAAACGGAAAAGTCCGTTTGTTAAGTTGTGATTTAGGTCGGCAACCGGGCGCGTTTCCCACTGCCATCCAGTTGTAGGGTCAAAATGCACAGAACACTTCCATCTACTGGATGGCAGTGGTTATATCACACGGTTGACGACCTGAATCGCAACTTAAATAGACTTTTCGGTTTTGCAGCTGTTTTTTTTTTTTAGAAATGAAAAAATGACATTTTACAAAAATTCCCATGGGCATCTCAGTGTGTTAATGTTCAAAACCTCAGAATTTGTGCATTATTTTATAATTAAAAGATATGTGTTATATTTTCACTTTGACAAGTTGACATTAATGTAGTTATTCTATCTGGGTTAATTTGATTCATAAATCAAAACCATAAGACAAACCTGCTTTCCTTTTCAAGACGTCTGCCTCACAGGTGGACCAGTGTATGCTGTGAAGGATAATGACTGTTCCCTACAGCACTGGGCAGGGCGCACAAAGACAGAAACGCTGACTCATTGGTTGTGGTTACGTCTGTGATCGTCTTTGATTCTATCAGATGCGTTGGTGGTGATTAAAGTCAAAATCGACTTGTCAGTAGCTAAGAGTGCACCGGAGACAATACTGAAAGTTAGCGGTTAGCTGTAGCTTCAGATACATTTTTTTAGTGGCTTATCATTATAAAAGATAACCTTTCAGTTAGCTGATTAGCGGTTATTGAAGCTAACATTTTGGTTAGCTGTGCCCACCGCTGGTTTTAAGTAGTCTAATGATATATACATTTGCTAGCCTGGTTAATTATAACTCACCAACATTTATAAAGTGTTAAAACCTGATAACATTCAATAAATTATTGGATTGGATTATTAATTTACTACTAAACTAATCATGTTGTGATAAGCGATTAATCGTTTTGAGTCCCTCCCTTTTTTTAATGTCCAAATTGTCTGGTTTCGGCTTAATAAATGTGGATATTATTCGGTTTCTTGACTCTTCTCCGATGCTAAAGTGAATATCTTTAGGTTGTGAACAAAACCAGATATTTAAGGATGGATTTGAGGATTTAATTGACACTTCTCATTATTTTCTGACATTGCCTGGACCATACAACCAATTTAATCAAGAAAATACTTGACAGAATAATCCATAATGAAAGAAATCAGCTGTTTTACCTTTGCTCTTCTGGATCATGTTTGGATGAACTGTGTTTTATGTGATACTGTGAGGAGCCGGAAGGCGACCTGATGAAATGTTTTGTTTGTCGATGTCCTTTGTTGCCTCATGTATTGATGGTGGAAGCAATAAGCAGTATGAACAACTGTATCCATTAAGATCAGAATCGGGTCACTGTGCCGTTTCTTCCACAGTGACACAGCAGTGTTTACAGCATAAAGTTGCACAATAATTTGAGTCATTCTGAAATATGATATTTCACAATCCAGGTGATAATGTTTGTCTGACAGCGTGTCCAGCTGATACTGACTTAACCTGCTCTCCTTTTGTCTGATACATGGCCTAGAAAAGCTCAACAATGGAGGGAAGGCAGTAAAATGCATATTCACGTGATGATGACGATCCAAAGATCAGGTTTCTGTGGTCTAAAATGAGGGAAATACTGTTTGATTTTGTATTTTTCCATTTTGAAAACATGAGAAAATGGGCAGCTTGTTGCCCAGGCTTTATTTTTCCTAAACAGCCATTTGTTTTACTGTAAGCACCATAAAGCATCACATGATGTTTATGGCTCATTAAAGGAACTTTTGCACAGTGACGGCTTTGTTTTTTTCCTGCCTTGTTTGTTTTGTCTCTCGGAGGATGTGTGCCCACCCACATGTAGGAGGAAATGTTCATGTTAACAGTGAACGTGTCACATGGACCAGGTTAATGAGTTATTGCTGCAGAGATCATGTGATGTTCCCAGCAGCTTTTTGTGTATATTAAACTTCCAGATCTGCATGTTTTTGACTTTGGGTCTCGCTCAAAGAAATGCTGGGTGTTAAGTGGTTTTACGCCTATATGAGGTGGCCTTTGTAGCTCATAAAACCTGGGCTTCCTGTGTTAAACCTCAGCGAGATGACGTATGAGCCATTTGCAGCTCAAAATCAGAAAAAAATGTTTGGGTGATTTGAAAAAGGTGTTTAAAAAATAACTAAAATACATGCAGTGATTCTTACATTTACTTTGACTTTTTAATTCAGCTTATTTTAATTTATTAATGTATATCCTCTTTTGCATTTCAGGCATGCAACAGTTCCACAAAAGTTGGGTAATTTATGGCTAGTAATTAACCAAAAAAGAAATAAATACAATAAGAAAAATAATCCTATTTCATACAAATGTCATCAACAAGTGGTTGTAATCTTGATTTTGTAAAAAAAAAAAAAAAAAAAAAAAGCAGTTTCTACAAAAAGTTTAAAAACAATGTTCCTCAAATAATGATTGGAAGGAGTTTGCCAATTTCTCCCTTTATAGTGCATAATGTCATTGCAGCCAATCTGCTCTGTGTCAGCCTGATCCCATCAGATCTCAGAAGCTAAGCAGTGCGGGACCTGGTTAGTACTTGGATGGGAGACCTCTTTGGAACACCATCGGCTGTGTGGGTTTCTCCAGGTAACACTGGAGTTGCATCAGGAAGGGCATCCGGCGTAAAACCTGTGCTAAATATCAATGCGGATCTGGTTGTATCCGCTGTGGCGACCCCGAACACAAAAAAACGGGAGCAGCCGAATGGACAACCATAGTGCATAATATCATCAAACATTTCAAAGAACCTGGAGGAATTACAGTGTATAAAGGGAACAACTGTATCCATTAAGATCAGAATCGGGTCCAAGAATTGTGTACAGATCCTTGCAACATGGGGCCGTGCATTATCCTGCTGCAACATGAGGTGATGTTCTTGGATGTATGGCACAACAATGGGCCTCAGGATCTCGTCACGGTATCTCTGTGCATTCAAAATGCCATCAATAAAATGCACCTGTGTTCTTCGTCCATAACAGACGCCTGCCCATACCATAACCCCACCGCCACCATGGGCCACTCGATCCACAACATTGACATCAGAAAACCGCTCACCCACACGACACCACACACGCTGTCTGCCATCTACCCTGGACAGTCTGAACCGGGATTCATCCGTGAAGAGAACACTTCTCCAACGTGCCAAACGCCAGCGAATGTGAGCATTTGCCCACTCAAGTCGGTTACGACGACGAACTGGAGACAGGTCGAGACCCCGATGAGGACGACGAGCATGCAGATGAGCTTCCCTGAGACGGTTTCTGACAGTTTGTGCAGAAATTCTTTGGTTATGCAAACCGATTGTTTCAGCAGCTGTCCGAGTGGCTGATCTCAGACGATCTTGGAGGTGAACATGCTGGATGTGGAGGTCCTGGGCTGGTGTGGTTACACGTGGTCTGCGGTTGTGAGGCTGGTTGGATGTACTGCCAGATTCTCTGAAACGCCTTTGGAGACGGCTTATGGTAGAGAAATGAACATTCAATACACGAGCAACAGCTCTGGTTGACATTCCTGCTGTCAGCATTCCAATTGCACGCTCCCTCAAATCTTGCGACATCTGTGGCATTGTGCTGTGTGATAAAACTGCACCTTTCAGAGTGGCCTTTTATTGTGGGCAGTCTAAGGCACACCTGTGCACTAATCATGGTGTCTAATCAGCATCTTGATATGGCACATCTGTGAGGTGGGATGGATTATCTCAGCAAAGGAGAAGTGCTCACTATCACAGATTTAGACTGGTTTGTGAACAATATTTGAGGGACATGGTGATATTGTGTATGTGAAAAAAGGTTTAAATCTTTGAGTTCATCTCATACAAAATGGGAGCAAAACCAAAAGTGTTGCATTTATATTTTTGTTGAGTGTACATGTGCTCTGATGTCACTGTTTATCTCCATAGAAACTACCCAAACAATCTTTCATACAAACTGTTTAAAGGGACATTACAGTGTTGTGGTGGAAATTACGGCAATAGTGTGGGACAACTACATTTTGTTTAAAAAAAAATCACAACAGTTGTATGACATTGAATACCCCAATCATGTTTTGATTATTTTACTGATATTTTATTCAGAGATATTTTAAAACATTAGAAAAAACGTTTCTTTACCATTCATTTTTATCATTGAAGATCAAAAGTCTGGGTGTGGGACAAGCACAAAACGGCAATATTTGCATATAATGATGCTGAAAAAAGGTGAAAAGGTCATCATAGACTACTAGAACAAATTTCTTAAAACACTTTCATTGTAAAGATAACTATAAAAGTGTGAAATTTCCCCTTTTTTCTGTTTTTCATACAATATGATCAAAGGACATAATAAGTGCCCATAGTCTAAGAATCACACACTAATACATCTAAGATGTAAGAAGAAATGGCCACATTACAAAGTGGTAAATGCTTTAGCATTACAACTTTTTTCAATTGTGTTGCAGGCCTGGGATGCAGGAATGGATGTATGTACAAATGTAATGAAGTTTACTTGGGGGGACATGAAATATCTGGGGTTTGTACTGCCTGCAGGGACACAGATGTCATAGTAGATGTAAGATTTTTTATTTTATTTTTTTTTTTTTGTAATTTGCATTTTTCATATCCTATTTTTTGTGATTGGTCATTTTTGTGTTGTATTATTTGCATAGCTAAAGACTTCTTTTTCTTTTTGACTACTAAACATGACATTTAAAAACAGCTGCATTATTTGCAGACAGACGTGCACAATTATTGATACATCAAACTATTTTTGCTTCTGTTCTAACACTTTACATCCTTATTGAGTGTTTTTCTTTCTTCACAGAGGAAGTTGATTTGTCACCCACAACACTTTGTTTATGAACTGAAACAGAGCGTCAGGCTGCAGTTTTTTCATTAGTTTCATTGTGTTAAGACGAGCATTGTGCCTGTTGCTGATAATGGAAGTGTTGTGTTTATGCTGTGAACTGTGCAGAAGGATTCAGTGTTTCTGTTGAACTGTGGTTTTTGTTGGGTGGGGGAGTTCTTCATTAATATGTCAGGAGTATACCAAGTTTAAACTTTCCAACAAAGTTTCCACTTTTCAACAAACTGAACTGACTGGAGCCTTTCCACAAATACCAACTTTTTAAATACCAGTTTATGGAAACACAATAGTAAGAAGGACTTATGGAACAATTGGAACAGAAACATCAGGCAAAAGTCCAAATGGCCCCTGAGGCCCTTTAGGACGGTGCTTATCCTCAGACACCAGAACATGAAGCTGAACGGGACACCAGCCCATCTCAGGTTACAGCACAAGCCAAACCCAATACCCATTTACAGTTGGGTGTACTGGGACAATGCAGATGAAGTGTCTTGTCCAATGATCCAGCCAGTTAGAGGTTGGCAGTCCAACTCCTGTACAGCAAAGCATGGTGAAAGAAAGTCAACTTGAGTGTGGGTGTCTTTCTCTTTTTTTGTGTGGTGTTTGTGGTTTGGTTTGTCTTTTTCACCCGTCTTTGTATGTGTGACTCACACAGTGTTTGATGATGACCTTCTGAACAAAACTAACCCGTCTGTGTCACAGCAGGTGAATCTGTACATTGTCTGAGTTACACACTATTAAACTGATACAAAAGCAACTCTTACCACTGGTACACAGGTGAGCATTTGCAGAGGAAAGTGTGTTATAACTGCAGTGTTGATTGCTGCACACTGGCAGAATGCAAAAGCATTAAAAATGCACTAACCCAGCCTTTGCAGGAGGCTGAGAGGAACCGTCATGGTGCGTTTACCAGATTTGCAGAACAAAGTCACAGACTTGCTTTCCCATCAAAGCCCCCTATGGATAATTAGTCAATGAGCCAGTCATCAATTCTGACCTAATCAGTACCACTTAAGGTGATGAAACAACACTTGGAATCCAGCCTCAGTGTACCATGGCCATCCCAAAAATGTAGTACAACCGTCCCAGGATGGCAGCTGTAGCCAGTTCGGGGCCAATGAACAATTACACAAAGGTCAAAATTTAAAAATGCTCCAATCATGTTGAAAACTATACAATAGTCCCTCGTTTATCGCAGGAGTTACGTTCTAAAAATAGCCCGCAATAGGCGAAATCTGCAAAGTAGACAGCATTATTTTTTACAATTATTATAGACGTTTTAAGACTGTTTCTACAGGGGTCAAAAGTTACAGTTGCTCCAATTTCTGTTAATAAGAAAAAAGATGGAAATTATACAGAAGTGTATTGCATTCACTGGATAAAAAAAAAATTTGACCACTTATCTCGTAATTACGAGAAAAGATCGTCGGAGTCGTGTGTCGGAGGTTACAAATTGGCCGATTTTCGATTATGACATGGGAATTCTCACACTTGTCTTTACCAAGGGACTGGAAGTACGGAAGCGATTTTATACACACACACACATTAAATTAAAAAAATAAAATAAAAATACCCTGATCTCATAATTATGAGATCTTTTCTTGTAATTACGAGATCCTGCTGTCATAATTATGAGATCTTTTCTTGTAATTACGAGATCCTGATGTCATAATTATGAGATCTTTTCTCATAATTATGAGATCAGCGGTCAATTTTTTTTGTTTGTTTGTTTTGTTTTGTTTTTTTATCCAGTGAATGCAATACGCTTCTGTAAAATTACTGGTTGAATTAAAAGGATTAATAAATAGAATAGTTTTAACTGTGTTGAATGTTTGGTCTGCAAAGTAAAGGTCAAATAAGGTTGACATTCATTAGATTCTGTGACTTGTGTCATATGTTACCCTGTAACATGATAACTAAGTATGACAGATGGTGCAAACTATTCCTTTTTAGAACCCTGTTAACCCAAACAATAATTTGCATCATTTTCTTTGTTACTAAAATTAGAGCAACTTTAACTTTTGACCCCTGTACAAACTGAAACTGTCTTTTGTCACCATTTTTGCTGTTTTTTACCCCATAACTCCATAACATTCAGTCATAGATAGTCCAAACTATACCTTTTTGGAATTGCTATGATCAGTCAATTAATGTGGTATAGTTTCCAACATGATTGGAGCATTTTTACATTTTGACCTCTGTGTAATTCTTCATTGACCCCTACCTGGCTACAGCTGCCACCCTGGGATGGCTGTATTACATTTTTGTGTAGGCCATGGTACACTGGGGCTGGATTCTAAGTGTCGTTTCTTCACTTTAAGGGGTACCGAAAACCAGCTTGGCCCATGAAATGGGCCACTGGACCTGATGGTTGTTCTGATGAGCTGAAAGAGGCATTGTAGAGTAGAAGTTGACCTCTCTGCTTCAGAAATGCCAACTCAGTTTCTGCTGTGATTTTTGTGTATTGTGTATTGAGTCAAGATGTGTTGGTCCACCATTTGCTGGGACTGCCTGCTGCATATCTTCCCTCTGCTTCTACTGCACAGACTGACACTTAACAGAATATGCAATATAGACCCCCGCACCCCAGGTGGATGTGCCTGTGGCGTGTAGGCACGGGCTTTGCCGATGTCAACCAACACTGCAGCCTAAATACATGTTAGCTGGTTCTAAGTACCTGCTCATAAACCCTGCCAAAACACAGTCACAGAAGACAGAATGTAGAATATAAGGAATTGATGTGGAAATTTTAAACAGCTGTGCATATCAGACATGAGGTAAAGTGTGTTTCAAGAGTGAGACGTTACAGACATGAAGAAAAATACATCTGGAATTTGATTTGAGCGATCACACTAAAACGGATTTGCAAAAATGTGATTAAAATCCCATTTCAATCCATAGATGAATAAGGCTTTTGGGGGGAAAAATGAATTTCATGCGTCTTTTCACCAGTCAGACTGGCACCATGGGATCAGACTCAGATTGGACACGCACATAACTCTGATTTGTGCTGCCAGTCTGAACAAGGCCTCGCTCTTAAATTCTCTCTACTTGTTCATGCCTGTCTTTGTCTTTTGGTGCCTCGCTCAAATCGTAAACTTTTGATGTTAGGAAATTGGTTGTGCTTCATAAAATTGCCCCCAATCAGTATTCGTGTTTTAGTTTATAGCAGGGTAATTTCCCCTCAGCTGGAACACACATTGAGCTGACCCTCACTCTCCTGTCATCACCACAGAGGAACTGTAGGAAGTTCAAATAAAGGTTACAAAATGTGTCTTTTAACATCTCCCAACTTAGTGATACAGTTATTGTTAAAATTATTGTATCAAACATTTTCAGGTGGTGCTGCTTGTAGGATTCTCGGAAATTAATTTTTAATTTCAAAATTCTACTCACGACACCCCATAATGACATCATGAAGAAGGTTTTTTACTTTCTGCAAATTTATTAAATATAAAAACTGAGGAATCAAACGTACATAAGTATTCACACCTTTTGCTCAATAATTTGTTGATGCACCTTTGGCAGCAATTACAGCCTCAAGTCTTCTTGAATATGATGCCACAAGCTTGGTGCATCTATCTTTGGACAGTTTTGCCCATTCCTCTTTGCAGCACCTCTCAAGCTCCAACAGGTTGGATGGGGAGTGTTGGTGCAGAGCCATTTCAGGTCTCTCCAGAGATGTTCAATCAGATTCAGGTCTGGGCTCTGGTTGAGTCACTCAAGGACATTCACAGAGTTGTCCTGAAGCCACTTCTTTGATATCTTGGCTGTGTGCTTTGTGTCACTATTCTGCTGAAAGATGAACCATCACCCCAGTCTGAGGTTAAGAGTGCTCTGGACCAGGTTTACATCCAGGATGTCTCTGTACATTGCTGCATTCATCTTTCCCTCAATCCTGATGAGTCTCCCAGTTCCTGCCGCTGAAAAACATCCTCACAGCATGATGCTGTCACCACCATGCTTCACTGTAGGGATGGTGACTGCTTTCCTCCTAACACGCCACCTGGTATTAACACCAAAGAATTCAGTCGTTGTCTCATCAGACCAGAGAATTTTGTTTGTCATGGTCTGAAGGTCCTTCTGGTGCCTTTCGGCAAACTCAAGGCGGGCTGCCATGTGCCTTTTACGAAGGAGTGGCTTCCGTCTGGCCACTCTACCATATAGGCCTGATTGGTGGTTTGCTGCAGAGATGGTTGTCCTTCTGGAGGTTTCTCCTCTCTCCACAGAGGAATGCTGGAGCTCTGACAGAGTGACCATCGGGTTCTTGGTCACCTCCCTGACTAACGCTCTTCTCCCACGATCGTTCAGTTTAGACGGGCGGCTAGCTCTATGGTGGATCCAAACTTCTTCCATTTTACTGATGATGGAGGCCACTGTGCTCATTGGGACCTTCAAAGCAGCAGAAATGTTTCAGTACCCTTCCCCAGATTTGTGCCTTGAGAAAATCCGACAGACAATTCCTTTGACTTCATGCTTGGTTTGTGCTCTGACATGCACTGTCAACTCTGGCTTTATATGTAGACAGGTGCGTGTGTCTTTTCAAATCATGTCCAATCAACTGACTTTACCCCAGGTGGACTCCAATTAAGCTGTAGAAACATCTCAAGGATTATCAGTGGAAACAGGATGCACCTGAGCTCAATTTTGAGCTTCATGGCAAAGTCTGTGAATACTTATGTACATGTGATTTCTTAGTTTTTATTTTAATTTTTTTTTTAATAAATTAACAAGAATCTAAAACACAGCAACCTTTTTTCATGTTGTTATTATGGGGTGTTGTGTATAGAATTTGATTTTAATCTATTTTGGAATACGGCTGTATCATAAAAAATGTGGAAAAAGTAAAGTGCTGTGAATACTTTCCAGATGCACTGTAAGTTAAGAGTATGTTGAAGCATGCTGGTATATGTCATAGCACAGTGAGGTCCTCAGAACATTTTTATGCATGCAGCAGCAGTTAATCATAAGTCAAAATACGTCGAATTAATGTCTAGTGTACCCAAAACATATTTGTAACCTATGAGTTACCTATATGTTCCGGATGAACACAGAACGTACTGAACTTGTTCGCTAACCTGTTCAACATAGACAGCATATTTGCCAAATTTTTTATAAGGTGGCATACGCTGGCTAAATCATCAGGATGTGACAGGCCCATGTTACTGCTCTCTCACCTTGGCATGCTGTGGTGGATGATGGAACTGTGGGCTCACATTCTCTGCTAAGCTCTATCCTGAAAGACACTCATGGGCTTTGTGCTCCTTCTTTATGTTCCTACCATTTGAGCTCTTTGAATCAGGTGGCTGTCTGGTACGACTGGATTTTTCCTCACAGTTGTGTCTGCAAAGTGAGTTAGTGAGCTTCATGCCCTGTCCGTTATCAGACACTGTTTGTACTGGAGTTCTGATGATGATGGGGTCACTGTGTGGTCCAAACCCTCATTTCTTTCTAAGAGGCTTTTAGTGTTTCACATAAATCACCCTAACAGTTTGCCAGTCTTTGCTCCACAGCCATGGGCGGAGGACTTGCGTCCTAATGTTGGCCCACTTTGTTCTGTTTGGACTCTGAAATAACACAGAGATGTTGGCTGAGTTGTGCAAGTCTCAAGCGTTGTTTATAATGGCGAGTAAAGAGAGGGTTCTGCTTTTTAAAACAGAAAATCTCCATCTCGGTAGTTTATGCTATGTTACAAGGCTCAGGACCTCCAGGCTGAAGGGTGTTTTGATGATTACTTACTTTATACTTTATTGATCTCACAGTGGAGAAATTATGTTTACACTCCAGTTACCTCTGACAGCAATTAGTCCACAATTATTACTTGTTTACTGTAATAATGGCACACATCAGAATTAAAGACAACACATACACATTTGACATTGTTTATGTGCACTAAGTTTGAAGAAGTCCGTTATCCGAATTGAGGCAAGTGGGTGAAGGCCACGCAGCAACCCTGAGATGCACCGCCGTCAGCTTGGGGGGAAGAACGTGGGCTGCAGCTAAAACTGCACCGCCCCCGCTGAAGGGAAAAGGAGTGACGATAAGCAGGCGCCGGAAAGGGGAGTGTTGCTGGGGGGAGGAGGCGGGTGGGGGGAGGGAATGCAGCATGCTTCAGTCCTGTGAAAAGTAGTTTATTGTCTTTGAGAGTTGACATAAGAAACAGCCAATGTTCCCCAGGCCGAAAAAAAATTCCTCTGGAGGAAAGCAGTCGGGCAATTTGACCTTCAGGCTTAATAAGTCTGTAATGTTATGGTTTGAGCAGTGAAAAACACTTTTTAACAGTTCCACTTGCACAACCAAATTCCAATTATGAATTAAGAATATTCCCAATAATGATTTAAGAATATTCACTGGCCTCTGAAATCTTCAACTGCACGGCACGCATCTGCTCCAAGATGTCATCCAATTTGCGTCTGAGTTCAAGAGTCATCGCAGTCTGAGAATACACTGCCTTGCCAGCCTCGTTAATCATGACGGACAAGCGAGGGGCCGTGGTTCTTGATGCCGCCGTCTTGCCAATTTTCCGGTAGATCAGGGCAGCACATGAATAAAATGATTGACATCTGTACTGTAGCTCCTCGGGCCTCCTGTACCTTTACCCACTTTCACAGAAGTAATATGGCCTCCCCTCGTCCTGGGCAGCAACAGTCCTCTTATCTGCTCTTTTAATCTGTAATTGAGGCACATTGAGTGTTGATTCCTCATGACCTTGTTGGCATGAGTCTTCCAGGTCAGACATACAATGTCTGGCAGGTCAAGAAGAATGAAAGAACTAGACTTTGCTGTGCATCTTTCTTTTGGTTTCTCTCTCTTTTTGCTCTGGTTTATTACAGCAGTTCAGGTATGAATCCACACGTTGCTTTGGTCCAAGTTTTACACCAGATATCCTTCCTGATGCACAAGGGCTCATGCCAATAAAGGTGTTTTTTTTTTTTTTTTTCCAAGAGCTCGCATTTTCCCCCAATTGCTCCAAATGTGAATGTGGCATAAGCAGCCACCTCGAGAAAAAGAGCTTTGGGTTTTCTTTTTCCTCAAAGTATTCTGCCTTTTTTCTGCAGCGCATTTTAAGATGAAAATCTCTGAACTTCTCTGAAAGCTGCTGGTATCATCGTTGCCTTTTCAGGCAGCAAATCAGAAGTGTGATGGGGCAAGACTCTTAACGCCAATTAAATGGAAGAGACTCTTGTTTTTGCTGCCTCGGTCTACTACTGTACAAGATGTCGCACAGAAATCATCACCATGGAGACAGAAGAGCTCGTTTATTGGAGCGTGTTGGATGGAATGCTGCTTGAGTGCTGTTTTCAACACCATGTGCGCTTGTTGTTAGTGGTGTGTTGTCATAGTAACAAAACCCATTTGCAGCACGTTTCTGTGAAAACACCAGGTTGAAGTATTCCAACACACAGCTCGTGCTTTTCTGCCAGGGCAAAGAGGAAAAAAAACTATATGGACAAGGGCCCCAAGTACCCTAAAATGAAGGCCGGTGTTCACTTGAAATCCATCTCATGATTTATTTTATCGAGATTGCATCAAATATATTGTGCAACATAAGTTTATCTGCCAATCTTGCTTAATTTTGGAGTTGAAAACTCTTTATTTAACATTAAGTAACAGCACACACTGTGGTGTGCACATATGTGCTACATTGAGTTCCCATCTGTTGTTAAATTCACCCTGTTAAACGAGTTCCACATACAGACAAGGTGCAACTTAAACTCTGGAAAATATGGCAACTAACTAAGTCCTATACGGGCCCTGAGGCTCACTGGTGTTGGTGCTTATCCCCAAATACTGTATCGTCAAGTGAATGAGTGGACAACTTTCCCTAGATGAGATGTCAGTCCATCACACATGGTAAATGGACTGCATTTATATCGCGCTTTTCCATCTATATCAGAAGCCGTTGTTCAAGGGCCCTTTTTTCCGGCTCAATAGAGGTTTGACCAGAAACCCACCTCCAGTTGGGTAGCATAATCCAGATTTGCACCCAGGTCTGCATTGTAGTCCAACTCCTATCTCACTGAGCGACCTGCTCATCTGAGTAACTAACTTTCTAAGAATTCTTCCTGACTGCCAGACGTCATTGTCACCTGGGACTCAAGCAGTCTTGATGAAAAGATTTAAGAGACAACCAGCGGGTGTCAGGTTCGTTTATTGGGGTGCTTGCATCACCCAGGTCATACATGTGACTTTGTGACGCACTTCACACCCATTAATTACATACCGTCTCTGGTGGTCATGCAGAATTCATGGAACCAAAGTAACATTTGTAACTGTCACTTTACTAGATTAGATTCACCTCTTCCTCCCAAGACCCCGCAACAACATACTAGGACGTCATTCTTTCCCAAATTAAATTCCTGTTCAAGCTTGAGTCTTAGGAGGTTAGTATCTTGCGCACTTTATGTCAAGTTGTTAGAGGATTACCTGAAAAATATTGATTTTGACACTTTGTAAAATTGTTGGGTGTGCTTTGAAGAAGATTCTATTACATATTTGAGACAATACAAATCTGGGAGCTAATTATCATTGGTGTTTTAGGGCTTCAATCCATTTCTGTTTAGTGGAGCAGATAAGTATGACTTTTGGCCAGAATTGTTCACTTGGTGATACAAGCATCAGATTTGGCAGGAATGTTCTTCATAAATCAGTGTTTGAGAAAAAAGTGCTGGTCACTTGAAAATCCTATATGGTTCCTCCAATTTTGGTAAAATGTGATGCAAATTATTGGTTGAGTTAATAGGGTTTTAAAAAGGAATAGTTTGCACCATGTGTCATGCTTAGTTGTCACGTTACAGGGTAACATACGTCATAGGTCATAGAATCCAATGTACGTCAACATTGTTTGACATTTACTCTGCAAACCAAGCATTCAACACAGTCAAAACTATTCCATTTATTAATTCTATTAGTTCAACCAATAATTTGCACCACTTTCTACCAAAATTGGAGCAACTTTAACTTTTGAGTCCTGTGCAAACTGAAACTGACCTTTCTTACCATTCTTGCTGTTTTCAAAGGAATTTTTCAAAGGAATTTTATTGTCATATGCACAGAAGAACATGTTCCCTGCACAATGAAATATGTCTACTGCATTTAACCCGTCCTAATTGCCAGTAGGAGCAGAAGTCGCCATTAGGCGCCCGGGGACCAGCTCCAGATGTACATCCCTGCCTTGGTCAACAGCAGAGCTGAGCAAACCAACACCGACCCATAACAGACAACACACACACACAACACACAACACATAGGCCGGCCCGGTACATAAACATATATATGAAAAGCAAAACACGAGGGAAAAGGAGAAAAAAACCCTCATAGCCGCTGCATTATACAGCAGCAATGAGGAAAAAAATCCCCATCAGCACAGAAAAACAATAATCACACAGACAAAAACAAGGACACAGGACGACAACCGAGATTTGAAAAGGTCCAGTTTATCAGAACACTCTGGAGGCAGCCTGTTTGGCGCCGTCAACGGCCTTGTCCGACAATCCTGGAGGGGGGAGGGGCAGCCCTGAGCAGTCTGAGCAGTCCTGAGCAGTCCAACGTCAGAGCTGGAGAAACTGAGGGGAGGGGGGGAAGACCAGGGAGTGAGGCTTAAGTGTTGATCTTCTGAGGAGGTTTTATCACAGCAACCTTGAAGTGCAGCTGTATTTGGGGAAGCCAAATGAATAGCCAGATTAGCAGACGCCTGAAAGATTCCACAGTTCTGAGAACAGAGTGGCTCTCAATGCATCTGAATGTAAAATGTGGTCTTCACAGACAGTCAGAGCGGGTTTCCAGGGCTGCAATCCTATTCGAGATATTTTCCAACGCACGGTTAACCCCCGCCGACTGCGCAGCCACTGCCTTCCCAATCGAATCAATCATGTAGGGCAGCCTGGAAGGACCAATCAAAGCTGCTTCCACTTTCTTGATTTTCCGGTAAAACAGCATAGTGCCCGCTCCACACATCAGAAAGCCGGTCACCACCAAGCCGAATATGTACACATCTTTGACGTCCTCCACAGAAAGCATGTAAAGGCACATGACCTGCCATCTCCTCCACGAGTCCATCACGTAACACATCACATGCGTCCCGGCAGCACAGGTCCTCCGCCCCCGAATGTCTTGTAGAAAAAATAGTGTCAATTGCGTTCAGAGACCACTTTAACAGATCCATTTTTGTCGTTCCAGAAGAGCAAAGCTGCAGCCTCACAGACAACATGCCACAGAAGCAGGAAAGATAAGGAGGGAGGGAGAAGAGAAAAGTGCGTCTGTCTTGGCTGAGTGCAAGCTGGCAAAAAAAAAACCCATACCTCCATAACAGTTTTAAGAGTTTTACCCCATAACTCCATAACATTCAGCCATAGATAGTCCAAACTGTACCTTTTTGGAATCTTTGTGATCAGACACATAATATGGTATAGCTTTCAATATGATTGGAGCATTTTTAAATTTTGACCCCTGTGTAATTCTTCATTGACCCCTACCTGGCTGTCATATTGGATTTTCAAGTGGCCAGCACTTTTTTTTTTCTTAAACACTGATTTATGTAGAACATTCATGTCAAATCTGATGCTTGTATCACCATGTGAAGGATTGTTTCAGTTATCTGCTGCACTATAGTTCAGAGTGTCCGTTGAGATTCTCTTTGATGCCTTTCCCTCGGTCTCATGAGCGCTGTTCCACTTGTGTTCTGATTTTCTGTCAAGCAGATGACAGTCACTTTGAGCACAGAGAAACCCTGACATCCATTAAATCCTTGGCCCTGTTATGGCTCCAGGTCAGTTTAAAACTATAGATCAGCGTATTTCCTGAGGTGGATTTGCAACTTATCATGTAATCAGCTAATCGATTCCATTTTGATGTGTGTCGGCGTCTGATCACATTTAGTTGGGACATTTACAGATACGGCATTATCACAAAAAGTCTCAACTACACACTCAACTCGCATGTTGGCATATCATCAGACTGACACTGCTTGTGTGTTTTTTAATCCTGTTCAATAGGACTGCTGAAAAAGCAAGTAAATGCATTATGAAGGTGGAGGGCAGAAAGAGTTTATCGTGCACTCAAATCTTCATCCACATGATGTTTTTGTGCAGAATGTTACGAAAGTATAACACACTTCATTTCTTTGACTCCTCACATGGATGATGATACCACTTTGAAGTTTTAATATTTTAAGAAAAGCATAATTGAGTCTCTGTGTGAAGTTGGACAAAGAGTCATTTATTTTAGTGATCTGGGCTTTTACTTTTACAGGTCTGCTGGTGGGAACTCTGGATGTTGTCCTGGACTCCAGTGCTCGAATGGCACCTTACAGGATCCTGTACCAAACCCCGGACTCTTTAAGTTACTGGATCATTGCTCATGGTATGTGCTCAGAAATGACTTGGTGACTGCCTCTTTCAAGTCTGTCTGCTGTGATTTTCCTGGTTTGTGGCCGTGTCAGGAAAAGCCTTTGTCTTGTCCCTGCACACACCACCTGCACATACTATGTGACGTTCTCACTTCCGGCCGTTTCCCCTGTTAGATGCTGCATGAAACAGATTATCTCAGGCTGTGTGGTGCTCATTTTCCATATCTGTCTTTTCTGTAAGTACATAAAAAATTACTCGAGCCATATGCCTGAACAGACATCTTCAACACAATGCATGAGGGAAAACTCGGTGAAGAAGGGAGGCTGCACAGAATCAAAATGGGTTTGTTAATGCAGGGGTGATTGGTGTCTGTTCAGGTAGTCTGAAACCACAAATAAGTAAAGGAGAAAAGAAATGAGGGCAGTGCTTAACCTAACAGGTACTGCAGAGCTCAGTCTCAAACTTCTTAGAGGTCTTAGTGAGATGGTCTTGTATACCAGGTTGCACCAAAGACTTGGCCTCTTGGTGGCTGCAGTTGCAATCAAAACATGTCCAGTGTCGAACTTGTGTGACGTCTTAGTAATCTGACCTTGTGTACCAAGTTTCACCTTGATACACAAAGTCTTTCACAAGTTATTACGTACACATCGATCACACAGAGGCAAGCCATTCCTAGACCTGCCTTTGGCATTGCAAGTAAAAAAAAAAGTCATATTAGCACCTTTGCATTCACAGTGGTAATCTTTAGGCAGCTCACGGTTCGATTAGATTACAATTCATAGTGCTTTGCAATTTGATTATAAAATGATTATCAGTGCATCGTTTTCCTATACAGAATTTCTTTTTTTTTCTCCTTGTGTGACTCCGTCAAAGTATTTTTAAGTCAAAGGATTTGGAATAATCCATAATGAATTTATTTCCAATACATTCTTTAACAGCTCAGCCATGTTCGCAACAGTGTAGCTTTCATTTATTAATTCTATATTCTAAAACCCATGGGGGGTGTTGCCCTCTATCCCACCTGCAAAAACCGTCTGTGGCTTCAGATTGACTCGTATTTGGAATATTACCACTCCAGCACAAAAAAAAGGTCTGTTTCACATCTGCAGCTTCTTTCTTCCTTTATGTTCACTTCATTGCAATAAATGTGCATGCTGCACTAATGCACTTTGTATACATACGTGACAGAATAATTAAAACGGGAATGTGCGCTGCATGTGTTAATGGTTCTTTTTTGTTGCACTGCTGATTTGCTGACAATCTAAACTGCAGAAATGATGGCACATGGCATCTGTTTTCATTTTGTGCACTCGTATTTTCTTTTTAATTGTGCGGGAGATTTTCTTTTGTGTCACAAACAAGTGTTCTGTCAAGCAATTTAGTATATTTGTTTTCAGTTTTGAAGTTAAGAACTGTTCATCTGTAGACAGAACTTGTAGTTAGATGCTTCTTGACATGTGGTGTATCTTATACGGTCAAAATACAGATGTTCTCTGTTTTCGTCACTGACACCCATTGAAAAAATTACTTGAATAAAAAGCAGGTTTACTTAAGGAACTTGAAAAGAACTTAACGGTGATCAGCAGCCCCGTTTCAACCCCTGCCGTTAACGTGTAGAAAATTGATCATTGCCCTTTGTAAATCAATTCAGAATCATCCACATCGCAATGTATCTATGACTCAATTCCCAGCCACCTTTTACGTGCACAGCAATAGTGCATACAGAACTATCATTTATGGTGTTTTGTATGAACAAAATTATCCAAAGGCTTTTGATTAAATTTGAAACAAACTTGGTGGAATAACTAAGGATCAGCCAAGGATGAAGTGATTTGATTTTGAGGAGTAATCACTTAAAAAGTCAAGGTCACAGGGCAAGGTCAAAATTTTGGCCCAATGTAAGGAATTGGTTAACACTGCATTTATGTTGCCATTAATCACGAATATGAAGTTCAATATTACCTCTGTATTTGTCACATGACCTTTTGACTTTGAAAGGTCAAGGTCATGGCTGTTTAAACGCCTCAAACTGTAGCCAGTATTGATTAAACATGGTGGCCACTTTTTCCTAAAGCAACGCAGAAACATCACATCCTGGTGCCATTGAATTACAGAGAATGAACTTGAGCATGAATTGGTGTTCAGCACAAGGCATAGGTTTGTCTGTGTGCCAAATGTCATACTGTTCTGTTGCTTTCATACTATTTTGCTAAGCTAGCTACCTGGGTGCTAATACCCTTAATGTGTTCTGCACTGTATACATGTTATTTATATATTTTTAGGATTTATAAAAATTTTGGTCCTTCATAAGTTTGTAGTATTGCCTATAGAAACTGTTAAATTTAACAAAAATTACAAAATATAGGGAAACTAGCGAAGATTAAAGGCAGGTGCAGCCATATTTTTAATCCAGCAGTGGTGTAATTAATGTGAACATGAACAAAGTATGCATCTGAAATGGAGGCATTAAAAAAAACAAATGCCAAACACAGGCCTCCTTCAGCTCTTTCCTTTTCTACTGATTTTAATTAGTCATTCTGCTGACAGCGGGAGTGGAGCAGTGAGGCTGACGCTGCTAATGCGGGAGAGCTGCTCTCACTCAGCGGCTGTTTGCAGCATATTGAAGGATAATGGTTCACACAGCTGCAGCCATTATTACAATCACTTAAAAAGTCAGTTTTAACCTCGCCGATGAGTTTGCAGAGTTCATCTGCAGTGATCAGTTTCATCTTTCCACAACCCCAATTCCAGTGAAGTTGGGATGCTGTGTAAAATGTAAATAAAAACAGAATACAATGATTTGCAAAGCCTCTTCAACTTATATTCAATTGAATACACCACAAAGACAAGATATTTAATGTTCAAACTGCTAAACGTTATTGTGCAAATATTTGCTCATTCTGAAATGGATGCCTGCAACATGTTTCAAAAAAGCTGGGACAGTGGTATGTTTACCACTGTGTTACATCACCTTTCCTTCTAACAACACTCAATAAGTGTTTGGGAACTGAGAACACTCATGACTGGGTATAAAAGGAGCATCCCCAAAAGTCTTAGCATTCACAAGCAAAGATGGGGCGAGGATCACCACTTTGTGAACAACTGCATGAAAAAATAGTCCAACAGTTTAAGAACAATGTTTCTCAACGTTCAGTTGCAAGTAATTTAGGGATTCCATCATCTACAGTCCATAATATAATCAGCAAATTCAGAGAATCTTGAGAACGTTCTACATGTAAGCGGCAAGGCCGAAAACCAACACTGAATGCCCATGACCTTTGATCCCTCAGGTGGCACTGCATTAAAAACCGACATCATTGTGTAAGGGATCTTACCGTGTGGGCTCAGGAACACTTCAGAAAATCATTGTCAATTAACACAATTTGTTGCTACATCTACAGTGCAGGGGTGGTGGCCAAGTGGTTAATGCGCTTGGTTTCAGTTCAGAAGGTTCCGGGTTCAAATCCCACCCCTGCCACATTTCTCCATGTAATGTGGAGTTGCGTCAGGAAGGGCATCCGGCGTAAAACCTGTGCCAATTCAACATGCAGATCCACCTTGGATTTGCTGTGGCGACCTCAAGTGCAAACAAGGGAGCAGCCAAAGGGACTTACTTTTTTGTTGCTACATCTACAAGTGCAAGTTAAAACACAAGGTATGATTTTTTTTTTTTTTTTTTTATATATATATATGATTTATTTTGTATGTTACTGCTGCAAATAAGTATTTGAACACTTACCAACCAGCAAGAATTCTAGCTCTCACAGACCTGTTAATTTTCTTTAAGAAGCCCTCTTATTCTGCACCTCTTTACCTGTATTAACTGCACCTGTTTGAACTTGTTACCTGTATAAAACACACCTGTTCACACACTCGATCAATCACACTCCAACCTGTCCACTATAGCCAAGACCAAAGAGCTGTCTAAGGACACCAGGGACAAAAACTGTAGACCTGTACAAGGCTGGGATGGACTGCAGGACAACAGGCAAGCAACTTGGTAGAAGACAACAACTGTTATAAATTATTTATTAGAAAGTGGAAGAAACACAAGATGACTGTCAATCTCCCTCGGTCTGGGATTCCATGCAAGATCTCACTTTGTGGGATAAGGATATGCTGAGAAGCTCAAAACTACATGGGAGGACCTGGTCAATGACCTGAAGAGAGCTGGGACCACAGTCACAAAGATTACATTAGAAACATATGATGCTGTCATGGTTTAAAATCCTGCAGGGCAGCAAGGTCCCCATGCTCAAGCCGGCACATGTCCAGGCCCATTTGACGTTCACCAGTGACCATCTGGATGATCCAGAGGAGGCATGGGAGAAGGTCATGTGGTCAGATGAGACCAGAATAGAGCTTTTTGGAATCAGCTCCACTACCATGTTTAGAGGATGAGAACAACTCCAAGAAAACCATTCTAACCGTGAAGCATGGGGTGGAAACATCATACTCTGGCGGTGCTCTTCTGCAAAGGGGACAGGACGACTGCACCGTATTGAAGGGAGGATGGATGGGGTCATGTATTGCGAGATTTTGGCAAACAACCACCTTCCCTCAGTAAGAGCATTGAAGATGGGGCATGGCTGGGTCTTCCAGCATGACAATGACCCCAAACACACAGCCAGGGCAACTAAGGAGGGGCTTCCAGAAGAAGCATTTCAAGGTCCTGGAGTGGCCTGGCCAGTCTCCAGACCTGAACTCAATAGAAAATCTTTGGAGGGAACTGAAACTCCAAACCTGAAAGCTCTGGAGAAGATCTGTATGGATGAGTGGACCAAAATCCCTGCTGCAGTGTGCAAACCTGGTGAAAAACTACAGGAAACGTTTGACCTCTATAATTGCAAACAAAATATTAACCAAAACCAAATATTAACATCGATTTTCACAGGTGTTCAAATACTTATTTGCAGCAGTAACATACAAATAAATTATTTAAAAATCATACATTGTGATATCCGGATTTTTTTTTTTTTTTTTTTAGATTATGTCTCTCACAGTGGACATGCACCTAAGATGAAAATGTCAGAGTCCTCCATGATTTCTAAGTGGGAGAACTTGCAAAATCACAGGGTGTTCAAATACTTATTTTCCTCACTGTACATGTGCTGGCAATACATGTACATTTCTGCCCGCTTTTATGCAGGCTGCACTAATCTGGAGCATTTCATGTAGGTTGGTAGTTATGAAAGAGGTGGCATGGACAGGGTATTGAAAGTACAAGGTTGTGGACATACATTTGCATACATCTTGGCAAAAATATTAACAATTTCCCCACACTCAACAAATTGTAAATTTGTCAATGACTGTTAAGTCAGTTACAGTGTCTTAATTCTTTATAAGCTTATTTTAAAAATAACAATTTAAAAATGTTTCCTTTTTATTCATAGTCAGTTCTTATTCCCCACTGGCCGAAGTCCCAAAGGGGGACTATGTCTTGGCTTTAATCTGTCTGTCTGTCCATCCCCTAAAGGGTATAAGTGTTCTGAAATCACCTCCTCTCACACTTTTAGGGGGAATTTTTTGAAAGTTGGTTCAATCCTTGTTATAGGTTGGTAATATGCATATTTCATATTGTTCCTGTTGGGCTCATTTATCAGTTATGGCCCATGATTAACAAATCTATAGACTCCGTCAGTTTTGTGAGTGGGTGCCTGTATTCTGAAATCAACTCCTCTGACATCTTTAGTAGGAATTTCATGCAACTTGGTACAAATCCTTGTTATGGGTTGATATATATATATTTTAATACAGTACAAGATTGACGTACTTGTGGGCGAGTTATGGCCCTTGATTAACAAATGTAGATATTCCCACTTTCATGAGTTGGTACCTGCATTCTAAAATCAACTCCTCTCACATTTTTTAGGAGGAATGTTGGGAAACATGATGCAATTCCTTGAAATGCTATCAGAGTGTGGCAAGCACTGGTACCAAAACAGCATTTGCCAGCGGGGGATATTGTGCTCTCAGAGCACTCTTGTACAGAAAACCTGGCCAAATTGAAAGAGAGAAAAGTTCACATATGTAGGCGGATCTGGATAGCCACCAAGTTGAATAAACCTTCCTTAACATTAGAAGAAGTTCTTCAAGATCCCTTCTGCACTTCTTTGAGTTGTCTTGTATATAATCAGTCACACAGACAAAAAGGCAAAGATGATCACATAACCCCTGAGCGCCATCTGTTGGTTGGAGAAGATATTTTTCTTCCAATCTTCATATTTTCACATTTATTTAATCTTTATCCATATTTAATGTCCTTTGCATGTCCCTATTTATTTGATTTGTTTCTTCTTTTTTCTCATCCTTTTTTTGTTTCCCACCTTTTTTTCCTCCTCTTCCTGCTGGTCTGATTGGTGGTCACCCCAATAGATCCATCATCTCCATCTTGGCCTGTGCACACACCCACCTTCACGTCCTCCCTCACCACATCTAAAAACCTCTCCTCTTCCTCCTGCCTGACTCCACCCTCAGTGTACTTCTCCCAACATACCCTCTTTCACTCACCTTTCTCAATTGTGTCTCCAAACTGGCCCTCTTCCTGCACTGTCCCTCTGATTTGCTTATTCCTGATCCCTTCCATGTTCAATAATTTGTCCTTGTGTATATTTCTGTTTCTTTCTTTATTCATATAAAGTTGAATATCATCATCTTAGTCCTCCCTCACCACCTCTTTGGGCCTATACAGGACGCTTTGCAATTCCGACATACCATAGAAAAACCCCTTCTTTCTGAAACGTTTCACAGTGCAGTGAACAGTCACAGTGTTTCCTCCTCTTTGTCCCTGCAGGAACATCCCGGAAGGAGATCACAGAGCACTGGGAGTGGCTGGAACACAACCTGCTGGCAGACTATCTCCCATCTTTGAGAATGAGAATGACATTACCACATTTGTCAAAGGAAAGGTCCAGGTATTGTCCATCATCTATTTTTAGTGTCCAGGTGTTGTTCTCTGGTCAGTGTTTGAAGGACATGGACGCCTGAGGACTAATTCTCATCATGAAAATTTGAGAACCCTGTAGTTTTAACTTCATTTGTTGGCGGTGTTTGTATTTTGCAATCCCGTTTTGTTGTTTCTTGCACTCATGTTTTCTCCCCGTCTTTTTTTGCAGGGCATTATTGCCGAGTACAGCAAGAACCAGGATGTGAAAGAGGACGACGACACAAACAAGTTCAAGGAGGCCAGCGCCAAGTTCCGGAAACTGTTTGGGATGCCGGAGGAAGAGAAACTAGTCAACTATTATTCGTGCAGTTATTGGAAGGGGAAGGTTGCCCGCGGCAGGGGTGGCTCTACCTCAGCATCAATCACCTCTGCTTCTACTCCTACTTACTTGGAAAAGAAGGTTGGACATTGAGAACCCCACCAGTTGGATTTTCTTCAAAATGTGCAAAATGGTTTGAAATGACTTCCTTGTACCAGAACTGATCCAGTTATGTTTTGGTAGAAATGACCCGTTGTTAACCAGAACTTTAGTTTTGTCTCCCATGCAAAGCCAGATTAAGCTGAAACCTGGGTGATTGAACAGTGTTGTGATTTAATACTTTCTGTTCTGTGATATTTCTGTCTCACTGATACCGCTTGTCTTGCTGTAGCAAAACTGGTGGTGCGTTGGGCAGACATCACACAACTAGAGAAGAGCGACACCATCCTTTTACCTGATGTGATCAAAGTCAACACCCGCGCCAGCGAGGCAGGTATTCTCCGTCTTCCTCAACATTAATGAGACGTTTAAGCTTGCTGAGCAGCTAGCTAACATCGCCATGCGCCAGCTCTTGGACAACAAAGGCTTTGACAGGACCGCTCACTGCCCAAACTCAAGAGGAAGTCTCCTAAGAAGGTGTCAGCACTCAAGAGGTAAGAGCTGCAGCCTGGCAAGGCAGGAACACTTAGACGCATCAATAATAAATGCTATTTATGACCTCTGTTAGAGGTGAATATTAATGTGGTGCAGTGTGATTGGCTGAGCATTGGTTATCCGGACTCTTAAAGACAATAGGTTAAAAGTCTAAAACCATGACACAAGTTTGGATTTAATAATTTATAGCAAAATCATAATGCGCTTGTGGTGTTCAATACAAGAGTGACTCCTGTCAAAATTCTGCTCACTGTCGCTTCATTTGTCACCGGAACCTGTGAACACAGTCATGGGTTTCAGTGTAGGTAGAAGTTAAATGTATATATATATATTATGAATTTTAAAAAAAATTAAGTAATTACAAACAAGAAAAAACAGTCTAGTTTGTTTGTTTATTTATTGTAAATTATTTTACAACAAAAAGAAGATTGTGAAAGGGAGGGAGCGGGTGCATGAAATCAATATATGTAGCAACTTTACATGTTTTTTTTTTGTTTTGTTTGTTTTGTTTTGGGTTTTTTTTGGCCATTATAGCAAAGTGGTGGTTTCTGTTTTTTTTGTTTTTTTTTTTTTCCCCCTACTAATAGTGTTCTCTCTCTCAACTTTATCTCTCTGTTCTTTCCTGGCTTCACAGTGGTGGGGAGGAGTGTACAAGTTTTGGTTTTTACCAGAATCTGGATAGAACCATTTTTTTTTTTTTTTTAAATAAATAAAACATTAAATAAGACGTATAGAATAAAGTGAGTTGTTAATCCTCAAATATAACTAGTTAAAGGACACATCACACAGAAGTCATAACTTGTATACCCTATTCATAGAGTGCCATTCCTTCATATCATCCCAAATAGCAAATCGAGGTGTGTCTGAAGCATCACACTCTCTGCCTTGATCCATGTTTTGTCAGTTTTGCACAGACTGCTATAATGCAGTAGTTATGGCCATCATCAACAACCAGTTTGAAATTGGGGTAAAAGCTGCTCAAAAATTTCATCCCAATTCGGCCAATTCCGGCGTCATTACGCGGCCACGTCCGGTGTTCATAGTCTTAACAGCTTCAGTCATGTTCAAACTTCTTAAATGGGGTAGTCCTAGTGAGTACAGGTTGATACTTGTTTGATTGTGCTCATAGGGTAAAAATTTGAAGCAAAAAGCAGTGTTTGTTGCAGTTATGGCTGAGAACGCAACTGGGCACAACTTTACTTTTGTTTTTGATAGAGTTGACAGCTATGCGCTTTATAAGCCAGGCCAGTTGCCAGTCTGCACTTCATAAGCCAGCTTGATAGGATGCATGCCGGAGTAAGCCGTTTTATCCTTCGTTTGCACTTTTTCTAGATCATGGAGATTTGTAAGAGAACGGTGTCCTGTGGAATAGGAGTGTTAGTGACCATCCGATGATACAAAGGGATACTTTGTGTACTTAAAATCATTTATTTTGACTTTTTCCAATGTAAGAAATGTTCAGGGCATTTACAGACAGCCTGTAAAAAACAGTGTAGTGGAGATGTCCCACATGCATTTTCACAGCGGCGGTAAAGTAGCATCCTGCGACACAGACAGCCGAGTCGGCACGTTAGAATCTAAAATCCGGCAGACCTCTCAAAAAAGTAAAAGTGTCAGGGTGAAGTGTGTCGTCTCCTGTCTGTATATCCTCGGTAAATCCGAGCCATCGCTTTCGAATGAAAGCTCAGAAGCTTCATTATTGGACGTAGCAGCATTCATTTCACTCTCCTTCAGCCATCGGGATGTTTCTGCGTTTGCTTAAAATCTATGTCACACACCGAGAAATGCCGAGTAAGATGACTTCCGGAAATGCACCTGCTGACTCTCAGCGCGAGATGGATAATAGGAATAAAATACATCAGTGACCACTAATTATTGCCGCTTGTGCATGTGTAGACTTACAGTCATGAATATTTTGATGTTGTGTTGCTAACTGGGACGTTAAATAATGTGCAACATGTCCTTTAAGTTTAGATTTTGTTATTTTTCATGACTGAAGCATTTTTTTTCCCCACCCAAGCTGTTGCTCTGCATTTTATTTATCTTCAGGGATTTGGATGCAAGAGCTAAAAGTGAGCGTTACCGGGCGCTGTTCCGTTGCCAAAGATGAAAAACTGGATGGACACACTGACTGCACCCTGTGGACTCCCTTTAAACAAGATGCACATCCTGGGCCAGATGTTGTTTCCACCAACTATATCTGCTTCACCAGCAAGGAAGAGACGACGTGTAGCCTCATTATCCCACTGCGCGAGGTGGGAGAATTCATGATTTCTAAATAACTCAAGGTCCATCCCCCCTTTTTTTTTTTTTTTTTAACTCCCCTCCCTTTTAAAATGTGACTTAAATGTCATCGGACATTTTCCAGGTGACCATCGTGGAGAAGGCAGACAGCTCCAGCGTGCTGCCCAGCCCGCTGTCCATCAGTACCAAGAATCGCATGACCTTCCTGTTTGCTAACTTAAAGGTCAGAGACTTCCTGGTGCAGAGGATCTCAGACTTCCTGCAGCAGACCACCTCCAAGATCCACCTTGAGAGAGAACTTACCAGCAGCCTGAACAGCTCAGATGATGAGGTCATTATTTCTTTTTTGTCTTGATTACCTTATGAAATGATTTGTCATCCGTGGCTGAAATGTCTCCTCTCCATGTTTGCTTCCAGTATGGATCCCTGCTCTCCAGTAGCCCACAGCACAGTTTGGGTTCAGAGGGTGAGCGTCAGTTCAACTTGAATGACAGCAGCGTGCCCACTGCTACACAGGCCCTGATGACCATGTACCGGCCGTCGCTCCCCCGAAGAGTTCAACCTAAACTGGTGAGTTTCCAAGCAGAGAATTCCCCGCAGATCCACAGAGATCTGAGTTGTGGGAGGCTGGTGGCTCCGATTGGAGCAGAGGACTCGTATGTCATTTTTAGGCAACTGAAAAAGACGTGTGTTTTTATTGGTTAGTGGAGTTGGTGGTGGCCAAGTGGTTAGTGCGCTTGGTTACAGTGCGGAAGGTTCTCTGTTCAAACGCAACTCCTGCCTCTTCTCCATGCAATGCGGAGTTGTGTCAGGGAGGGCATTCGGCATAAAACGTACCAAATCAACAAGCAGATCCACCTCGGATTTGCTGCAGCGACCCCGAGTCAAAACAAGGGAGCAGCTGAAGGGGCTTAACTTACTTTAGCGGAGTTAGATTTTGGTCAATCGGGCATAAACTGTAAGAATCGTCAACAGTGATGTGGCCTCTAATGGTTGAGCTTGAATGATATTTTGGTGCAGGTACAGTCATACTAATTGGCTAAAATCTAATGTCATTGACGAATAAAATGCTGTTCTTATCCCATGTCAGAAAATACTACATATTTCACTTGTGAGCGAGATACTTTAGTTATACTGGCTTGATTATCCCCAGTCTATGCATTACGCAGAGTGAACCAAGAAACCTATTGATTTGTGGGTCAAGGCCAAAATCACGTGTACTTTGTAAAAGCGTCACCTGTGAGTGCTAACCTTATCAATGGAACCTAGATTACTGCTGCCCTCACAGTTTGCATGTGCACAAAATCAGTCCAAGAAAATCAAATCTTTGAAGTGGAGAACTGTGGCTTTCATCCAACCAACTGCAGCAGCAATCTGTTTTTGAGCTAATGTATCATGAAATTGGTTTTCTGTTTGTGCAGGCCAAGGAGTTTCTGAAGGAGCAAGCCTGGAAAAACCACTTCACCGAGTTTGGAGAGGGCGTGTGCATGTACCGTACTGAGAAGACCAAGGAGCTTGTCCTCAAGGGGATTCCTGAGGGCATGAGAGGCGAGCTCTGGCTCCTCTTCTCTGGTAAGCGGAAATGCAAGCACACGACTCCTGCAACAAATATGAATTGCAGGAGGAGTGTGCAGTTTAATTCCACACAGACCTTAAAACAGTTTGACATATCGCATACTTTCAACATCGGTTCATGTTTCAGTTCAAGCACTTTTTCTTTATATGCGACAATTTACAAGCCTGCAATTAGAAATGTCCTCAAAATGCTAAAAACTTTAGCTGTCCTAATCCAATCGTAAAGATCGGCATTGGGCCTGATCGAGCCAAATTTTTGATGGATGGTGTCTGATTTTTAAACACGGATTTATCTCACACCAATCAGTGTCAGTTCCTTCAGCTGTCTATTTCAGCTGCCACTATATTCAGTGCTTTCTGCTACCTTACCAGCACCCCCGACGACACATCTCAGAATTCATTTAAAAGCGTCTCTAGGCCCCCGCTTTGCTTCAAAGATGCACCGTCTATTTTCGTTGGATGCCACACCAGTAAACTTCTGTAAAAAATGGCTGTAATTCCTAAATAGTTAATGTGATAGTTTTGTTAAATCACAAATATTAATACCACAGTGACCATTAAAATTAAATTTTGTCTAAATGATGAATGCCAAAGGAGATCAGTTCATCACATCTGCGACAATAAAGAGCTACAAATAGTCACATTTAGTTTCTAAAACTACAACATGTTGGTATTTTTGTTTGTTTGATGTTGCCGACTAATCACTCTAATCAATTCAATTTTATTTTATTTATATAGCGCCAAATCACAACAAACAGTTGCCCCAAGGCGCCTTATATTGTAAGGCAAGGCCATCAATAATTACGTAAAAACCCCAACGGTCAAACGACCCCTGTGAGCAAGCACTTGGTGACAGTGGGAAGGAAAAACTCCCTTTTAACAGGAAGAAATCTCCAGCAGAACCAGGCTCAGGGAGGGGCAGTCTCTGCTGGGATGGTTGGGGCTGAGGGAGAGAACCAGGAAAAAGACATGTTGTGGAGGGGAGCAGAGATCAATCACTAATGATTAAATGCAGAGTGGTGCATACAGAGCAAAAAGAGAAAGAAACACTCAGTGCATCATGGGAACCCCCCAGCAGTCTAAGTCTATAGCAGCATAACTAAGGGATGGAGAATCCCTTAGTTAATCAGGAGAAAACGTTATAGGGAAATGATGCATTTAGTGTGAATAATTTAAGATTTGGCAAAAAAGGCTGTCATTGTATACAACATAATGTACAACCAGGTGCATGCTGGCCCCAGAGGATTCAGTTTACATGCCCAGTGTTCCTGCACCAGCTTGTACTCGTCTCATTTAAAAGTGGCTCCTCCCTCATACCCTACTGACCCACTTTTGGCACAAAGGGCCATTGTATATACAAGCAGGTTGTTTACCTGAGTCGCACTGATCCGCCTATATTAAGCTCCACCCCCACCCCAAAACACACTCACCTTGGTTCATTGACGACTTACATGACCTCAAGCATAAATCTAGAGCAAAATGGTGTAGTTCAAAACTAGAAGTATTCCACCTTCTGATGCTATTCTAGACTTACGAGTACAAGCATGCACTATTGGCTACAAAATGCCACCTATTACTCTGATTTGATTAACAAAAACAAGCATAAGTCGAAGTTCCTGTTGACACAGTGGCAACTCTTATTCAAGGAAAACTACCTGTAGTTGCTCTCCATTTATATCCCCAAATTTCTTAGATTACTTTGAGAAGAAAATAGATGATATTAGGCTAAATGTATCCCAGCATGCCTTAGGCCAGCCACTACACCCTGTTATTGATGTGGCTGCCATCACTGATACATCACCTAGATTTCCCGAATTTGTTATTATTTCAACGGGTGTGCTGATGAAACTTGTAACTTCCGCTAAAAGCACAACCTGTCTTTTCCCTTTTCAAACCTACACCAAGACACAACTGTTTAAGAACCTGTGGCCTTCTCTTGGGCCTACTGTGCTAGAAATTATTAATCTGTCACTAACCTCGGGATCTGTTCCTAAATATTTCAAATCTGCCATAATTAAACCATTACTTAAGAAACCTAACATTGACCCTAGTCTACTGAAAAGTTATAGGCTGATATCAAACCTACGGTAACATTTTGTTCTTAAAATGTTGTGGTGGTGACGGGACTTAAGCAGACTCAAGATGCTGCAAGGCAGTAGTTAAGGAAAAAACAGTTTATTGCAATTATGCTGGACAACTAAACAGTGATACTGCGAATGACGGAGGACACTGGAGGATGGGCTGTAGGTGCGACAAAACTAGGTGGACCAGTGGAACTGGTGGTGGCCTGCACAAAAAAACAAACACAAAATTAGAATTCACTCAAATGCTAGAAAAACACAGGTCAAAGCCAAGATATATAACTAGAGGCCAGGTCTGGAATTATCTGGCGGCATCATTCTGTTCAGCCAAGGCTTAAGTAGGTACCACTGATTTCATGCAGGTATGCCGCAGCCGTTGGTGCTAATCAGCTCCACTGGCAGGGAAACACAGGAAGACCAGTTCTCCACACCACAACATATAATCCTTGAAAAAGTGGTTTCACAGCAGCTCGTGAACCACCTTACTGAGAATGATCTCTGAGCAACGAGACAATCTGCATTCAGAAAATATCATTCCGCAGAGACAGCTTTCACTAAAGTGGTAAATGATCTTCTGGATTTGGGCACCACTACAGTTCTCTTACTATTAGATCTAAGTGCTGCATTTGATATTGACATGAAATACATACTGTGGCGTTGTAGGATTACTTTTCATTGCTACGCTGATGACACTCACTTGTACATGCCAATAACTGCTGGAAATCTCATCCACATAAAGACTTTAGAAGATTGCCTTGCATCAGTGACTAGTGGGATGTCCAGTAATTTCGTACTTTAAACTCAGAGAAGACTAAAATGATGGTTCTTGGTCCAGCAAGACATATCAGTTTGACCAGCTATCCTAGGCTCATGTGTCATACATCACAAGGACAAAGTGAGGAAGCTTAGGTTGATTTTTTTTTTTTTAATCCTACCTTGTCCTTTGACCTCCACATTAGAGATATAATGAGGACTGCTTTCTTCCACCTTCAAAACATAACGAAGATTCGTCCCATCCTGTCTATGGCTGATTGCTGAGGCCCTGATCCATGCATTTGTCTCTTCTAGATTGGACTGCAGTGTTCTATTTATTGGTTTACTGCAGTCCAGCATTAGGGCTCTCCAATTTGTTCAAATGCTGCTGCCAGAATTTTGACAAGAAGCAGAAAGTTTGACCACATTACACAATTTTGGCCTCTCTTCACTGGCTTCCTGTCCCAGTGAGATCAGATTTTAAGGCTTTGTTAGCAACCTATAAAATTATTCACTGACTGGCACCTCCCTAATTAGCGCTGGCCCTGCACCCCAGGGTGCTAGACTTATCTCACGATGCCCTGCCTGTGGCGACAGCAACTGCGTGCTCATCTCAATAATGCACTTTGTTTCTGATGATATTCTGGTTTTTCCTGTTTCAAGCTGAAGAAAACAAGAAAAACCAGAACTGTAAAAACCTTGTAACTGTTGGAATGGCCTAAGCAGTGGGTCACCCCTCTGATTCTGGTCTGCTTGAGGTTTCTTCCTCAACATCATCAGAGTGAGTTTTTCCTTACCTCTGTTGCCTTTGTGCTTGCTCAGGTGGGTTTGGCAAGGGTAGACCTTAAGGAGCTTTCACAGTGGCTATTCGTAGAGCTGCTCATTACAGTGTATTATCTACGCTGTAATGAGCAGCTCTCCGTCCACTTCACGAGGAGTTTTTTCTCAATACGCAGCAGTATGTTGAGGGCTATGTGCGTAGGATGGAAGAAATTAAACCTGTTTAATTTTCTTCAGTGTACAGCACAGCATGGAGCCTTCACGCGAGTACACGCAGCGCCGTGCTACTGTCCGCTATTGTGAGCCCGCCCACGCTTCAACACAGTACTGTACGCCACTTCACATCTCCCTGTTGTTCTTCTGGAGCTATAAATACTGCAAGATCGTTACTTCACTTTATCATACAGGACTTTTTCACTGTGTCGCATCGTTTCATAAAACGTGTGTGTGTGTGTGTGTGTGTGTGTGTGTGTGTGTGTGTGTGTGTGTGTGTCACACACAGAGAGACAGAGAGAGAGAGAGAGAGCGGTTTTATTTTGAGGAGTCTGAGTCTCCTTAAAATAAAACCGCTCTCTCTCCTCTGTCAGACTCCTTATAATAAAATAAAATAAAACCGCTCTCTCTCCTCTATCAGACTCCTTATAATAAAATAAAATAAAACCGCTCTCTCGTGCGCGCGCTCTCCCTCCCTTCCTCACTCTCTCTCTCTGTGTGTGTCTAATCAGAGCTGTGACTTTTTAAAATAAACGCACACTCACTGCATGTCGGTGCGCTCATCAAACGTCCTGATCGATCAGTCTGATCAAAGCTGAAAAGAGCTGTGATTCTAAATAAACTCGCACTCGCTGCATAAAAAAATAATAAATAATAATAATAATGTTAAATGACTGTTTTTTTGAGCCACACCACACCATGCAGTAGAGAATAGAGCGCACTTCCACAGAGGCAGAAAATAGCACTGAACTGGTGCGGCATGGCACGCGCAACTGTGTGTACATATTAAAACGCGAACACACGCAGCTGCAAGTATGAACGAACACTGTTAAAGGCTGAGTACGCGTGTATTTCGGGCGTATTTAAATGAAACACAACGCTGCAATGAGCAGCTGTACGAATACGCCACTGTGAAAGCCTCTTTACACGTGTGAAACGCCTTGAGGCAGCTTTCTTGTGATGTGGTGCTGTATAAACAAAATAAATTGAAATCTGCAGGGTCACTTAATTTACAACAGAGTCAGGAACACGTTTGCATAAGTACTCTATCTGCAGAACAAAGGGTGTTCAAACCAGTTTCGCCACGTTTCTGAAGAAGCAAGTCAGACATCTGAAAAACAAGTTGCCTGACTATGTGGGAGGTAGTAAAGGTTTAACTGATATCTCAAGTACAAATGCTTTTTGGGTTGTTATTATATAGACATGGATCATAACCTGAAATAAGAAACCCATAAGCACCATGTAGTTACATTACTGTTTATGCAGTTTCTTAAATGGTTTGCTAGAAGGCACCTTAAAGCGGAACTCTAGGACTTTGCAACTTAAGCCCCTTTCACACCGGGGCTGCTCCCAGTTGCTTCCTGTGGTGTCATGACGACTGCGTCAGGTGCATGCAGCAGGGGGCAGAGAGGAGGTGAGAACGCAGCCTGCAGGTTCTCTGCACAGAGAAGTCAGAGTGCACAGTTTGGCTGCAGACAGACTGTGCACTCTGACTTCTCTTCTACTTTATATTTGTTCTTGTGCAGAGCTGCAGGGCTGCGCTCTGAGTACTGTTATAGTTTATCTTTCCTCCTTGACCGTGAGATGCAAATGTGGAGATTGTCTGGAGTTCTACTTGATGTTGACATGTCCTGTCTCAGGACTTATGTCCTTTTTTTAACTGTGATGTGAGAGTTTGAGAAGATAACAAGGAACTAATGTCTGCAGCCAGACTTTTTTTTTTTCTTTTAATTGTTCACATGTGCGTGCGTGAACGAACGTCCATGAGTGGACTAGAGATGTCCGGACTTTTTACTGGATATTTCTGGCAATCAGTCTGTGAGCAGGACTTTTATGGATTTTATTTAAACACATTTGTGAGAGAAGAATCTGCAGCTGCTTCTCAGTGCCTCTCTTCACCAGACAGCTCCACACAGAGAAGGAGCCGAGCTGCAATCAGCATTTTTTTTTCTGTGGTCTTTTTTTTTTTTTTTTTTTTTTCAGCGTGTAGTTTTTACTGCATTGAGTACACAGTATAAAAACAATCCTGCGTGATTTATACTGCAGGAACAATGGAACACAGCAGGAATCATAAATTGGCTTCCGAGTCACACCGGGTAACACCTCTTTGCCCCGAGTTAAGCCTCTTTGCCCCGACTTGTGCTGGAACCACTTCCTTTCTGCGTCGAGCACAGAACGCCAAAAAAATTAAACAGGTTTAATTTTTCGGCGCCCGACTTGCTTCCTCCTTTGCTCCCCTCGCACTGTTGTGGTGCCGAGCTGCATCATCTCAGCACCGAGTTGCTTCCACACGGCGTCGTCATAATGACGCATGGCGCAACCAGGAGCACCCCCGGTGTGAAAGGGGCTTTAGGCCTTTTTCGTAGATGTTCTAGGGTTTTCATTCTGGACAAAACTGATATTAATCAGTCCAGTACTGAGTTAGAACAAGAACACTGTCAAGCCCACACGGCAGTGTGCCGTAACAGCTTGGGGCAACCTAGAAACCTCAAAGTAAACTGATTATTACCACCACATAGGCTTAAATAGCATTACAAGTGTCTGGTAGCTTGGACAGTATCCCGACACATGTACATGTGTGAATATTCACTTCGGTAAAAGTAAATAACCTTCTTGAAATCCTGTGGGAACTTGATTTTCTAGTGGTTAAGCATTGAGCTTCAGGCCAGAGGGTCCTCTGTCAAATCCCAGCCTGACCGGAAAATCAATAAGGGCCCTTGGGCAATGTCCCTAATCCCTAGTTGCTCCCGGTGTGTAATAGGTGCCTTGCATGGCAGCAGCCTGACATTAGGGTGAATGTGATGCATTGATGTGCAAAGCGCTTTGAGCGTTTGATGCAGATGGAAAAGTGCTATATAAATGAAGTCCATTTTGAAATCAAAGACTATACAATTTGCATCTTGCCTTACCTGCATTCTTTGTGACATGGCTCAGCACCAATTTACTAGAAATTGATTGTCAATGAGCAGCTCTATCCCCACCTTTCAGAAGTAGTCATGTATCTGCCGCAGTTAGCGAAAACCTGTGTTCACTTGGCTTTCACCTCCTCTGCGTACTGGATCAACACCAGAGAAATGTGCTGCATGGCCAGTTTTGGAGCGGATGTTCCCTGATAGTGGTAGCAGTACTCCTTGTCCAAGTCTCCTTAGTAACTATTCATTTAATAGGAAGTCATTCCAGTGGTTCCCAAGGATCCTCTGAAGAGACCTCGTACCAAAGACTTACTTTCATTGCCTTAACTCGCTGACTGCATGCAGGATGCATCAGGACCCTAAAAACTTGGAACATCATCCTCCTGCAGAGGTATTGGCATTGCCAGACACTTCTGAATTACCCCATGAAGCTCATAATGCCTCTTTCCAGGTGTCACTCAGTCTCAAAGGCCAAGGACCCTTGGACTTGAATGTCACTGCCACGATTAGTGCATGTCCAAGTTGGACACTACAAGCTTGCAGCATATAGATAAACGTCTCATAGCTGAGTGCAGGAAGTCTTTAAGCCTGGATCTTAACTGTAGTCTTGACCCAGGACACTCACAAACCCAGACACTCCAATTCCTCACATTGTGCATCATCTAGAAAGTCAAGCTCGATAAACTTTTCCTCATCGACAAAGACACCTAAGCTGCTGATTTCCACTGCCCTACACAACACCCAGTCCATATATACAGTGTATACACATGCATTTATATGCATGTCTGTGTGTAGCAATTGTTATAATTTAAATGTACTGTCCAGGTAAAGTTTTAAACTGGCTCATGTGTATCTCAAGGGGCAGTCAATGAGATGGCCACCCATCCTGGTTACTATGAAGACCTGGTGGAGAAGTCCATGGGCAAGTACAACCTGGCAACAGAAGAGATTGAGAGGGACCTGCACCGCTCTCTCCCTGAGCACCCGGCCTTTCAGAACGAGATGGGTATTGCTGCCCTCCGCAGGGTCCTGACTGCCTATGCTTTCAGAAATCCCAACATTGGATACTGTCAGGTACACGTGCTTCCACATGAACTGGCTATCCCAAGATGGAATGAGTAGTTTCACATTTACTCTCTGATACCTTGACTCCACAGGCCATGAATATCGTGACATCAGTTCTACTGCTCTATGCTAAAGAAGAGGAGGCCTTTTGGTTGCTGGTGGCACTCTGTGAGAGGATGCTGCCTGACTACTACAACACAAGGGTCGTAGGTCAGTATTTACATATGCTCATGTGTGTTTTTAATTTGAAATTTTACTCGTTGCCCAATCCTCTTACAGTGTATTGTCTGGATGTCTTCCTCAGGAGCCTTAGTCGACCAGGGGGTATTTGAGGAGCTGGCCCGGGAATACGTCCCTCAACTGTACGACTGTATGCAGGACCTTGGCGTCATCTCTACTATATCACTGTCCTGGTTCCTCACCCTCTTCCTGTCCGTCATGCCATTTGAGAGCGCGGGTGGTGGTGGTGGATTGTTTCTTTATGATGGCATAAAGTCATCTTCCAGCTAGCCCTGGCCGTGTTGCACGCCAACATCCACCAGCTGTTAGGCTGTAAGGACGATGGAGAGGCCATGACCGTACTGGGCAGGTACTCAAAAGACACCACAGCAATGGTTCAGTTCAGCTGCATTCTGTCCAATAAATCGGACTCCAACCTCAGGCTGATGCAGTCAGATAAATTACTTATGCAGCCCTGCATAACTAAATATGACCTGGCATTAGTCAAGCACACCATGTCAGCATAAATATAGGTACATTTCACATCCAGAAATCTGGCAATTCAGGAAAACTTTCATCTTTGTTGCAGTTACATTGAATGTAATTCTTAGAAGGCATTAACCATAAGATGTCAGCAAGTCACACCGAATACATTTGTTTCTGTGGCGCTCAAATGTACAAACTTAAGGGGTTAGTTGATAAATGTGTCTATATACTCATTAATAATCCATTATTGCCCTGAAAGGACACCACGTAAGCCTTGTGAGCTGTGTATAAACACTATTTGGTTGTGCACAGACGCAGCGCTTAAAGGCGAGTATGGTCACTAAGCAAAATGAGGCTGCAGTCCTGCACAAATAAGGACAAATGTCTTTTAGCATTCTGGAATGAAAAGCAGAAGGACACTGAGGGAGTGCGTACATCGAGAAATCCTGACCAATACCGTTATTGAACAGATATGAAAACAAACAAAGTCAACACAGATTGAGCCGAATGTGAAAGAGATTTTTGGTTCTTCGTTGAAGCATTTGTATGTACCAATGTACCTGCTTATTCCTGTTGAACACCAGAGTACAAGAAGTACTTGAATCACAAAATAACAGTTTTAAGAAATTCATGGTTAAAGTTTTGAAAATATGCTGCTAATATATATTTTTAGAGGTAGTATACTATGGCGCCTGTTGAGGCAAAATGGCTGGACTTTGGTACTTTAACCGTACAAAGCCCTTGACCGCTCATTTTGATTGCCAAACAGTCTTACTATGTCTCGTCACCTTTCATGGCTTAATTTTAGGCAGAAACACCTAACTTTGATGCCACATGTTATATGTCTCTCATACAGGAAAGTCCTCCTGCGCAAACAGTTTGTATTAACATTTTACAAGATCAGAAATACAACAAAATCAACTATCAATTTTTAATAGCTTGCCACATGACGCATACCATCAGTTTGATTGGTCCACCATGGAATTAAGAACTTCTTGCTCAAAAATGATGGACTTGAGTATTTCTTGTACTACATTTTAGTGAATTCATCAATGACTATATATCAATATGCTGGACTTGAGTACTTATTTTCTGGATGTTTTGGTACCAAATGATCCTCTGGCCTTCATAGTACAGGAGCTAGTAGAGGTTTAGATCACATCTTGAGTTTGAACAGAAGAGTGTGAGAAACCAAAAACAGGAACTTGGTGCAGCACAGTGGATTACTGTTGCCTCACAGCAAGAAGGTCATGGGTTTGATTCCCACTTGTGGCCTTTCTGTGTGGAGTTTGCATGTTCTCCTCATGTTTGCGTGGGTTTCCTCCGGGTGCTCCGGTTTCCTCCCACATTTAAAGACATGCAGGCTTGGTGAATTGGAAACTTTATAATTGTCCAGGTCTGTCTTGCAACAGAGATCTTGATCTCAATGGGAGTAACCCGGTTAAATAAAGGTTAAATAACAAAAAACTTGTGCTGTATGTGATGCATTCACGAGAGGGCACCACTAGGAAATGGCCAAAAATTGTATTTATCACATTTTGAGTATATCAACCAGACTAGTGTCAAATGTTTCCTAACAGATTAGCTTTTAATAATTGATCACTCATAAGTGACTACTTATGGGGACGGGTGCATTTCACAGTGGCTTATAGGTGGCGCAAAAGATGAAACAATGAAAAATATATCTTTTGTAACATCCCAAATAAAGATGATCTACTCTTAAAGTTGATTTATAAGAAATGTTCTATAAATGTTTGAATAGGTTAATTGTCACAGGCAAACAGCTATGCCCGCATAACCTGTAATTTCCAGATTTGTTATCATTACTTAAAAGATGAATTGTTTTCTGGAGACAAAGAAAAACCAGTTACTAGTATTGACTTTCCCACACAAATAAGTATTGCTTAATAAGGACTTTTATTATTGTATGACAATAATTTCAATTACTCAGTTTTATAAATCCAATTGTTTTAAACTTCAGACCACCAACTATTTACAAAAATGTTTATTTTGAGCCAATAAATCATCACAACCAGAGATACGGGTGTATCAACAAGAAATGTTAATATAGTGTCAATGGCAACATTGGCAACACTATTATTACACTGTGTAACACAATTTTTGTTCCTGGCTTTATTTATATTTCAACTGCTTATGTCTAAAGTCTATGGAAAAATGACTACATCAGCACAAACTTTGATTTTATTTTTTTAACGTTCTAGAAAGTTCTAAAAGTTTCTTGGAATTTCTAGATAATTCTGGAAACTTCTAGGAAATTCTGGACAGTTCTAGCAGTTAAAGAATATTCTAGAAGACTACTCAGTAGTAGTGAAGGCGAATCGAGAATATTCTTGAAAACAGACAAATTTCAAAATATCATGTCCTGATCACAGAAGCAAAGTTTCTGTGGAATAACAGCTATTTTCTATTTATTTAAGGCATAACAGGTTCGGAAAACGCACTGTGTACCCAGGAACAAAACAAAAATAAAAATTTGTTACATAGTGTTATTATTATTGTGCACCAAATACCATAGCAAATTCCTTGTATGTGAAAACCTACTTGGCAATGAACTTGATTCTGATTCTGTTAATACAGGAACTAGTTGGGTTTTACGGTAAAAAAAACATGAAACAACCAATCCAGCCATCTCTTCATTGGACTTATCACCATGATCCTCTTGTGTACTTTCCTCTGGCGCCAGGGCACCTTGACTTGTGACCATCAACCAGATCCATCGGAAGTCCATCACTTTTCAACAGTCTCCGATTCAGGATGAGCATGTGCCACATTTTTTTTGACAAAGCGGCACTGGGAACGCCTCGGGATCCCCCTGTCAGAGGTGGTCAATGTGTTCAGGGAACGGGAAGTTAGGGGTCCCCTGCTAAAGCTTGTAGCCCCTGCACCCGCCCCCAGATAAGATGACTGTGAGTGAGATGAATGAGTGTTTTTAACATTTCTTTGTCTCCAAAAATTTTCTTAGACTCTACTTTTTGCCTCAAAATAGTATTAATGTGATAAAAGAATGCACTTGATTCTGGAGCACTCCTTCTCGGTGTTATCCAGACATGTTGCTAAGAGCTGGTTATCATATCATAGAAGGCATATGGGGTTATGCGTATTTGCTGATAAGGGATATGGGTGAAGCACTGAAGTCAAGATCCTTCAAGAAACAATTGCCCCTCTTTCTTGGTGATGAATGGCAGATCCCTGCACATGTTCCACTCCTTGGAAATCGTCATCTGTACCTTGATATTCCAGGGGCATGCTACCATTTCATTTCAGTGGATGGGGAAATCAGGCAAGAATATGTTGAAGATCTGACATCAAATCACCCAGAAGCAGACTCCAAAATTGTACTGCATGCAGAAGCAGTGACTGACCAGACCTACACACTGTCATAAGAACTTCAGACGCAGGTATTGCAGTCATTGTCATCTACCACTCCGAGATGATCCCTGGTACTCTGGATGGAGGCTGGAACAAGTGCATTAAATAAGAGGCATTTTATCAACATCACTGCCATAGCCAAGGAACTAAGGTCAGGACAGGTTCTGATTATACATCAGCCCTTATTTTTTTAAATGGAAAACAAGAGTACTTGAGTAATTAAGTCTGTGCCAGCTGCAATACACAGCATCAGAGCAGCTGGTCTGCTCTGTGTCAGCCTGATCCCGTCAGATCTCAGAAGCTAAGCAGAGCAGGATCTGGTTAGTACTTGGAATGGAGACCTCTTTGGAACACCAGCGGCTGTGTGTGTTTCTCCAGGTAAAACTGGAGTTGTGTCAGGAAGGGCATCCGGTGTAAAACTTGTGGCAATTACCAATGCGGATCTGGCTGTATCCGCTGTGGCGACCCCGAACAAAACCGGGAGCAGCCGAATGAACAACAACAGTCTGTGGAGCAAATAAGATTTTGTTGTCATTAAATGCGTACAGGTACCAAACATTTCAGTTACTATGGGCACGTACTCATCCTGAATCAGGAGACTGTTGAAAATTGATGGACTCCGATGGATGATTTTTCCAAACCAATCTGATTTGCTGGTCTGCAAGTCAAAGGTGCCCTGGTGCCAGTGGGAAGTACACAAGAGGATCATGGTGATAAGTCCAATGAAGAGATGGCTGGATTGGTTTTCAGAATTGAATTTATTGCCAAGTAAGTTCTCACATACAAGGAATTTGATCTGGTGTCGTTGGTGCATAAACAAGAAAAGAAATTACTTCCTGTATTATTCAATCAGAATCAGAATCGAATTTATTGCCAAGTAGGTTTTCACATAGGGGAGGTGATGGTCTAGTGGTTAAGCGTTGTACTTGAGACCAGAGGATCCTCTGTTCAAATCCCAGCCTGACCGAAAAATCACTAAGGGCCCTTTGGGCAAGGTCCTTAATCCCTTAGTTGCTCCCGGTGTGTGGGGGCACCTTTGCATGGCAGCAGCCTGATGTCGGGGTCAATGTGAGGCATTGATGTGTGAAGCACTTTGAGCGTCTGATGCAGATGGAAAAGCCCTATATAAATGCAGTCCATTTACCATTTACATACAAGGAACTTGCTGTGGTATTTGGTGCACAATAATAATGTTGCCAGTGGCATTGCTATATTTAGTATTTCTTGCTGACATACCTGTGTCTCTGGTTGTGATAATGTATTGGCTCAAAATCAACATTTATGTTAATAGTTGGTGGTCTGAAGTTTAGATTTTGGTTATTGTCTTTGGGATGATGGTGATATCTTATATTGGCACTAACTTTAGTCCATTCAGAAATGAACTTGTCCTCAAAGTAGTCACTTAAGGGTCGTCAATAATGAAAAGCTAATTTGTTATGAAATATTTGACACTAGTCTGGTTGATGTACTCAAAATGTGGCAGAAATCAAATTTTGGCCATTCTTATTGGTGCCCCGTAGTGAATGCACCACATGTTTACATCACATGCAGCTTTTTGGTTCCCATACTCAAATGTATATGTTCAGGACCCCAAACCTTTTGTACTCGAGATGTTATACAAGATGTGAACTCTGCTAGCGCTCACAACATTATGAATTACATTACTGGTGCCAGCTCATTTTCTTACAAAATATAACTTCATGTATGTAGGTACCTGGACAGCGTGACCAATAAGGACAGTACACTCCCTCCCATCCCTCACCTGCACTCCTTACTGACAGACAATGGAGATCCACATCCAGAGGTCGACATCTTCAACCTGGTCCGCAGCTGCTACGAGGTACTTATCCAGGACCAACATGTCGATTATTGAGGTCGGTCTTAGTGCAAACTTTAGGTCATGGACCAGTTAACCCATCTCCCTTCCTTTTCTTTTCCTCTCTGTCCTTTTCAAACAGAAGTTTGGTTCCATCCGTGCAGACGTGATTGAACAGATGCGTTTTAAACAAAGACTGAGGGTCATCCAGACAATTGAAGACACAATTAAACGCAACGTGGTAATGTCTCGCTGCCAGTCCACTCTCTAATTTCAAATCACAGACATGACTTCCTCTGAAGCTCTGTAAAAACAGCATAGGTTATGTGATCGCGCTCTCTTTGTCTGTTTCACAGATGCTAAAAGTCAAAAAGGTGTATGGATTGTGAGCTTCTCCAAAATTCTCTTTTTGGCTCAAAAATTTTCTTTTCATGTCTTTAATCTTCTGAACCCCAAACAGATTGTGGATATTTTTTATTTTGTTCCTGTCATGTTTTTTCCCACTGTCGGCACACTTTTCACTACACCTGCAAGTTCTGCACCTTTATGGAAACAGCACAGTTGGGTAGAATGCAAAAATCTACTTTGTGCAAGATAATAAAATTACATTGTAATAAATTGTAAAGAAGAAGAAAATAAATGTATTTAAAGATGCTGTAAATGGTATTTTAAACATTAATGTAGTAGCCAACTGTTATTTTCTAGTGTAGGGGTGAAGAGGGAAAAACTCACTTCTCACAAATGACAGTTTTTTATGATATTAAAATAGAATTTTAAAGTTGAGGATCTATTATAATTAAATTCATCTCCTCATACACTAGATGTGAAGAACAAAGTACTGCTTCCATTTAGCACATGTATTTGTTCCCTTACCAAAAAATAGTACTGATAAGTATATAAAAAGTAAACTAGAAGTATACTTGAACATACTTGCATATACTACTTTTGGTAAGGGTTGTCTGTCTAATCTGAGCATTGAGTGGCATCGTGTCCACGCAAACAAGAGGAAAAAAAACAATGGGGGATCGTTTTGGGGATTTCTCCAGGGATCAAATTCAGGGTTGATTAATATGGACATTATGGAGTGTCAGCCAGAGTGTGCAAAAGTGAGTCATGTATTTATTTGTATGTGAAACTGCTGTGATGCGTCGGTTGTTTGTTTGCAAGAAACCTTAAGCAGACCAGACTCAGTAGCCATACTAAAGAAGTAAAACAACATAGAATTGTGTGAACATGCAGTGATAGAGCATGCGTATATAGTCCAGTGTTCACAGTGGCAGAAAGCACAGTCTGTATTTAAAAATAAATTTATGCCATCCTGTGTGGTCATAAAGTCCTGGGCCCTAGTCTGAAGTGTCTGGTGACTTTTCATTTCTTCAGTGTATTATTTATTAGTTGGACTGTCTTTGATGTTAGATGGCAGAATGTATCTATCTGTGTTGTGTTTCAGGTCAGAACTATTGTAACAGAGACTCCCTTCAGTATTGATGAATTGGAGGAACTCTACATCCTCTTCAAGGTGAGAGACAGCTGAGCCATTCTTGCTGCCGGACCTTCTAAAAGCATCCTTTCAGTCTTTGAAGACCTATTTGCATTCTTTAGAACTTCTTCAGTCTTGCTGCTATGTTAAAATTGAAGTAGACAGCATTTGTGCTTCTTTCTTGTAAGAAACGTTTGCCAGGTATATCTGTGTATTTTAAACTGTGTCCCTCTTTTTAAAAAAACTGTTCTTGTTCTCTAATTAGACTGAGCACCTGACCAGCTGCTACTGGGGCGGTAGCAGTAACTCCACAGAGCGCCACGACCCCAGCCTGCCCTACCTGGAACAATACCGCATCGATATAGAGCAGTTCAAGGGTCTGTTCAACCTGTTGTTCCCCTGGGCCAACGGAGCCCACTCAGATCCTCTGGCCGTGCGCTTCTTCCATCTCCTTGACCAAAATGGGGATGCCCTCATCAACTTCCGCGAGTTCATCAGCGGCTTGAGTAAGTAGATGAAAAAAGGAAAGTAATTCTTTGTAACCTGACAGTAGATGGCTATGATACTGAGTCACATCTTGAAGTAGTTCAGGCATTATGGATTTCTAACAGCTGTTTGGGTTTTGCAGGTGTTCTGTGCCATGGTGATCTCACAGAGAAACTCAAGCTCCTGTACAAGATGCACGTTTTACCTGGTGAGTGTGATTGAAGGCAGTTTAGTGTATCTATGTCAGAACTAACTAAAGACCGTATTTTAGACAGGCAACATTTATCTTTGGGAACAACTGACTTAATCACCATCCCTGGTTCTCAAGACCAGGCACCTAAGTGGCTCTACTCTACTCTTTTCTACTCTCCTATTTTACTCTTCCTTTTTAGATATTTAGATATACCTTTGTATGCTGGCATAGTTCCACCTTAGAATTGGAATATAATTTATAAGATATACCTTACTGAATTTTCATGTCTCCTTTCTGGATCTTTGATTTATCTGTGCAAACATGGCAGTAACTTTTGTGGAGCCACCATTAATGATGGTGCAACATTCAACAAGAAAGACTGTTTAATACGACATGGTTTATAAGAAGCAGGATCTCTTGCTGCCACATGTCACTATGGAAAAGTGTCATGTTGGGTGGCCAACAATAGTTGGAATGTTGGGTCACTTTTGTTTCAAGATAGGACAGATGTCTTTCATTGTGACCACAAGCATTCCAAAGGTGTTAAGCCTTCTGATTATGTAAACGTATACTGTCTTGTTGAAGACTGTCATGCTTTAATCCACTGATAGCTTCTCCAGTGTTTCTTGAAAACCCTGACTCGTGCATTGGGGAGACATCTGCAGTCAGTGTTGGTTGTGGGAGTGGAGAACGATGGTGGACGTCTGGTGTTCAGCCTGTTGAGCATGGCCTCAGTGTTCTTTAAGGGCATACTCGCACTAGGCCCAGGTGCATTGGACTATGTGCAAGGACAGCTCCCCCCCACTCCAGGTTCAGGCCCAAGCATGTCACTGCCAACATCATGTGACTTTTGTTTTGGGAAACAGTGCTCTCCTACACATCCATCATAGTAATGGTAATAATAAATAAATAAATAACGAATGAATGCTAATAAATTTCTATGCAGTAACAGAAATTCCAGATTGTGTTCTTCCTAGCAAAATAGCTTTTGCCTGGATTAACATTAGCTCACGTCTAATTTTTAATAGCTGATTTCGTTACTTAAAAACATACATCACAGATCTACTCAAAGTGCATGTGTCCTGTCAATCATGAAACTTGTTTTAAAATGGGATTCACAAAAAAAGTTTAAATCGCAAAATTATATCGCAGTGATTATATAACGGCTGAGGAGATCCTTGTCATTTGATTGGTGCTTTGTATGTCACGTGACATGGATTATTTGTCCCATTTTGTTGCATTGCATTTACCGTGCAAATTTGGTTCCATACGTTTTGTACCATTGCACGCTAATGTCTGAAAAATGTCTTGTAACTCACTCCAAAAGTGTTATCAGGTTACAAAAACGTTGTTTTCAGTTTTAGAAGTGTTTATTTCTTGCTAGCTTTTACATAATATATGAGAAAGAGGTCATATCTACACACAAATGAAACAGCTTGCAGCTAGCTAGACCAGCCAGTGACGTCACGTGCCACTCTACTCTGATTGGCTGTCACCCCTGCCCCTCAAAAAAACCAAAAACCCAAACAGATTGAAACAGAATGACTTTTTAACCTCTTAAAATAGGTCAAGGTTAGCCATCTTTAAACCTGTCCAAGGTCTGTGTACCAAGAATGTCCACTGAATTTGAGGACCCTGGCAGCAATAGGACTGGGTTTATGCTGAGCACAGACAGACAGATGGACGCAAAGTCTTCAATACCTGATGACCCAACCCAGTATCACATTTTTTTGCGTTATTTTCGTGCTCCTGTCACAAAAGTATTCAAATTTTTGTGACTGGGTTTTTTTTTTTTTTTTTTACTTCAAATCAAATCAATTTTATTTATATAGCGCCAAATCACAACAAACAGTTGCCCCAAGGCGCTTTATATTGTAAGGCAAAGCCATACAGTAATTACGGAAAAACATGACATGCTGTGGAGGGGAGCAGAGATCAATCACTAATGATTAAATGCAGAGTGGTGCATACAGAGCAAAAAGAGAAAAGAAACACTCAGTGCATCATGGGAACCCCCCAGCAGTCTAAGTCTATAGCAGCATAACTAAGGGATGGTTCAGGGTCACCTGATCCAGCCCTAACTATAAGCTTTAGCAAAAAGGAAAGTTTTAAGCCTAATCTTAAGTAGAGAGGGTGTCTGTCTCCCTGATCCGAATTGGGAGCTGGTTCCACAGGAGAGGAGCCTGAAAGCTGAAGGCTCTGCCTCCCATTCTACTCTTAAAAACCTTAGGAACTACAAGTAAGCCTGCAGTCTGAGAGCGAAGCGCTCTATTGGGGTGATATGGTACTATGAGGTCCCTAAGATAAGATGGGACATGATTATTCAAAACCTTATAAGTAAGAAGAAGAATTTTAAATTCTATTCTAGAATTAACAGGAAGCCAATGAAGAGAAGCCAATATGGGTGAAATATGCTCTCTCCTTCTAGTCCCTGTCAGTACTCTAGCTGCAGCATTTTGAATTAACTGAAGGCTTTTCAGGGAACTTTTAGGACAACCTGATAATAATGAATTACAATAGTCCAGCCTAGAGGAAATAAATGCATGAATTAGTTTTTCAGCATCACTCTGAGACAAGACCTTTCTAATTTTAGAGATATTGCGCAAATGCAAAAAAGCAGTCCTACATATTTGTTTAATATGCGCATTGAATGACATATCCTGATCAAAAATGACTCCAAGATTTCTCACAGTATTACTAGAGGTCAGGGTAATGCCATCCAGAGTAAGGATCTGGTTAGACACCATGTTTCTAAGATTTGTGGGGCCAAGTACAATAACTTCAGTTTTATCTGAGTTTAAAAGCAGGAAATTAGAGGTCATCCATGTCTTTGTCTGTAAGACAATCCTGCAGTTTAGCTAATTGGTGTGTGTCCTCTGGCTTCATGGATAAATAAAGCTGGGTATCATCTGCGTAACAATGAAAATTTAAGCAGTGCTGTCTAATAATACTGCCTAAGGAAAGCATGTATAAAGTGAATAAAATTGGTCCTAACACAGAACCTTGTGGAACTCCATAATTAACCTTAGTCTGTGAAGAAGATTCCCCATTTACATGAACAAATTGTAATCTATTAGATAAATATGTTTCAAACCACTGCAGCCTTTAATACCTATGGCATGCTGTAATCTCTGTAATAAAATTTTATGGTCAACAGTATCAAAAGCAGCACTGAGGTCTAACAGAACAAGCACAGAGATGAGTCCACTGTCTGAGGCCATAAGATCATTTGTAACCTTCACTAATGCTGTTTCTGTACTATGATGAATTCTAAACCCTGACTGAAACTCTTCAAATAGACCATTCCTCTGCAGATGATCAGTTAGCTGTTTTACAACTACCCTTTCAAGAATTTTTGAGAGAAAAGGAAGGTTGGAGATTGGCCTATAATTAGCTAAGATAGCTGGGTCAAGTGATGGCTTTTTAAGTAATGGTTTAATTACTGCCACCTTAAAAGCCCGTGGTATATAGCCAACTAATAAAGATAGATTGATCATATTTAAGACCGAAGCATTAATTAATGGTAGGGCTTCCTTGAGCAGCCTGGTAGGAATGGGGTCTAATAGACATGTTGATGGTTTGGAGGAAGTAACTAATGAAAATAACTCAGACAGAACAATCGGAGAGAAAGAGTCTAACCAAATACCGGCATCACTGAAAGCAGCCAAAGAGAACGATATGTCTTTGGGATGGTTATGAGTAATTTTTTCTCTAATAGTTAAAATTTTATTAGCAAAGAAAGTCATGAAGTCATTACTAGTTAAAGGAATACTTGGCTCAATAGAGCTCTGACTCTTTGTCAGCCTGGCTACAGTGCTGAAAAGAAACCTGGGGTTGTTCTTATTTTCTTCAATTAGTGATGAGTTACAGCGCTTTCTGAAAGACTTCTACTGTAATGAAACGTATTCCCCACTGCTGGGTAGTCCATCAGAGTAAATGTAAATGTTATTAAGAAATGATCAGACAGAAGGGGGTTTTCAGGGAATACTGTTAAGTCTTCAGTTTCCATACCATAAGTCAGAACAAGATCTAAGGTATGATTAAAGTGGTGGGTGGACTCATTTACATTTTGAGCAAAGCGAATCGAGACTAACAATAGATTAAATGCAGTGTTGAGGCTGTCATTCTCAGCATCTGTGTGGATGTTAAAATCGCCCACAATAATTATCTTATCTGAGCTAAGCACTAAGTCAGACAAAAGGTCCGAAAATTCACAGAGAAACTCACAGTAACGACCAGGTGGACGATAGATAACAACAAATAAAACTGGTTTTTGGGACTTCCAATTTGGATGGACAAGACTAAGAGTCAAGCTTTCAAATGAATTAAAGCTCTGTCTGGGTTTTTGATTAATTAATAAGCTGGAGTGGAAGATTGCTGCTAATCCTCCGCCTCGGCCCGTGCTACGAGCGTTCTGACAGTTAGTGTGACTCGGGGGTGTTGACTCATTTAAACTAACATTCATCCTGCTGTAACCAGCTTTCTGTAATGCAGAATAAATCAATATGTTGATCAATTATTATATCATCAACTTACCATTACTAACCCTACCCCCAACTCTAACTTTAACTATAACCTAACCCTATTCCTTCCCGTAACCCTACCTATAACCACCCGACCCCCCGCTTCACTTTTAATTTCATGCAGCCGTCACGGAATGAATTACAAAAAAATCGTGCTCCCATGATGAACATTTTGCACTTTTCGTAACAATATCAGAAACCAATAGATTAATGTATATTTCGTGCTGCTGAATCACGACATGCCGTGAGACTGGATTGGATGGCTATATTTGATGGCCTTGAGCAATAATTGCTGCTTAAACTCCTTAATAATAATTAATAATAATAAATAGATTAATAAATCATGACTATCTCTCTTTTTCCAGAGATCATTCATGAACAGGAAGAGCCTGATTCTGCTTTTGAGGCCACCCAGTATTTCTTTGAAGACATCACTCCAGAAACTTCCCATGGTAAGAAGTGCTCTTTAAATGACAGTGTGTAATAATTATTGTGGCCTTGATTGGAGTAAGTGGTAATAGAAATGAATGAATAATAATAATTGTTGTTATTAATATTGTTGTTGGTGTTGTGAGCCAGTATAAAAAAAATCTAACTTCTAATTTCAATAGAGGAACATACATTTACAGTCGGATAACCAGTTTAGATTAAATAGGTGCAGAAAGATTTAACTGCTTATGCTGCATTTACGCATAACGACAAGTCATGAATGCCACGAAGTATACATTTTTGGTTGCTGATCACGAATGTGATGATTTGAGGCAGAGGCACCAGGTGTCCTCAGGAACTGCTGCAACCTGTTACCATGCGTTACAATTAATGGCACGTGTTGCTGGAGAATTATCAGGAACCATTACACATGGTCAAGAATAATGTTCCGTGTTGTTGCGCGCTATTGCGCCCATATTCATCCTACCATAAATTGCTGAACAATTCAGATTGCTCCAGTTTGCTCCTCAAAATCCACAGCAGAAAAACTTTGTGACTGCATGCTTAGTTGAGCTCTGTGACGTGGAGTGGCGCAGAGAGGAGGAGGAGACAGAGAGAGACAGATGTGTAGCTCCACACGGCTCTCGTCTCGCTTGTTTTCCAAACATCAGGCACAGCAGCAGGTGGAACACCTGCAGGAGTGCGCTGATGAACATTGGAACAAGACTTGTAGCCGACTCACTGTCCTCCTTCGGCATACTACAGCAATGAAACTGAATGTGGTGCAGCAGGGTTTAATTGTGCACACAGCAGAGAAGAACGCTGTCATGCTCTATTAAGGATCACCACTAATCAAGATCAACACACTCGGTTGCGACCTCCATGACATGAGGCGAAATGAGGGTAGTGTGTGACATTCATGGAACATTTTTTTTTTTTTTTTGACAGCCAAAAACATGAATATCACGAATGTCACGCACCAACACGTACTATTAAGAAACCTATTCAAATGCGATAAGTCACGTTAAGAATGTCAGGAATGTGCCAAGAATGACGCTTCAGTTGTACTTGTCCGAGTGTCATCAAACCTAGTACATGCCTTCATTTCTTCATTTATACTGTCAATCATCATCACTCCAATAAACCTACTGGCTTTGGCGTCAAAAGGTCAGGATCACTGGTGTGTTCTCTGTAAAAGCCTTCTGCAGAAGAATAGTAACATGTCAGTGGTTTGCATAATGAGGAAGTAGCACATACAGTAGTGTTCAGAATAATAGTAGTGCTATGTGACTAAAAAGATTAATCCAGGTTTTGAGTATATTTCTTATTGTTACATGGGAAACAAGGTACCAGTAGATTCAGTAGATTCTCACAAATCCAACAAGACCAAGCATTCATGATATGCACACTCTTAAGGCTATGAAATTGGGCTATTAGTAAAAAAGTAGAAAAGGGGGTGTTCACAGTAATAGTAGCATCTGCTGTTGATGCTACAAACTCAAAACTGTTATGTTCAAACTGTTTTTTCATCAATCCTGTGAATCACTAAACTAGTATTTAGTTGTATAACCACAGTTTTTCATCATTTCTTCACATCTGCGAGGCATTCATTTTGTTGGTTTGGAACCAAGATTTTGCTCATTTACTAGTGTGCTTGGGGTCATTGTCTTGTTGAAACACCCATTTCAAGGGCATGTCCTCTTCAGTATAAGGCAACATGACCTCTTCAAGTATTTTGACATATCCAAACTGATCCATGATACCTGGTATGCGATATATAGGCCCAACACCATAGTAGGAGAAACATGCCCATATCATGATGCTTGCACCTCCATGCTTCACTGTCTTCACTGTGAACTGTGGCTTGAATTCAGAGTTTGGGGGTCATCTCACAAACTGTCTGCAGCCCTTGGACCCAAAAAGAACAATTTTACTCTCATCAGTCCACAAAATATTCCTCCATTTCTCTTTAGGCCAGTTGATGTGTTCTTTGGCAAATTGTAACCTCTTCTGCACATGTTTTTTATTTAACAGAGGGACTTTGCGGGGGATTCTTGCAAATAAATTAGCTTCACACAGGCGTCTTCTAACTGTCACAGCACTTACAGGTAACTCCAGACTGTCTTTGATCATCCTGGAGCTGATCAATGGGTGAGCCTTTGCCATTCTGGTTATTATTCTATCCATTTTGATGGTTGTTTTCCGTTTTTGTCCACACGTCTCTGGTTTTTTTGTTCATTTTAAAGCATTGGAGATCATTGTAGATGAACAGCCTAATTTTTTCACCTGTGTATAAGTTTTCCCCTCTCCAGTCAACTTTTTATTCAAATTGCGCTGTCCTTCTGAACAATGTCTTGAACGTCCCATTTTCTTCAGGCTTTCAAAGAGAAAAGTATGTTCAACAGGTGCTGGCTTCTTCCTTAAATAGGGGACACCTGATTCACACCTGTTTGTTCCACAAAATTGACAAACTCACTGACTGAATGCCACACTACTATTATTGTGAACACCCCCTTTTTTTTTTTACTAATAGCCCAATTTCATAGCCTTAAGAGTGTGCATATCATGAATGCTTGGTCTTGTTGGATTTGTGAGAATCTACTGAATCTACTGGTACCTTGTTTCCAATGTAACAATAAGAAATATACTCAAAACCTGGATGAATCTTTTTAGTCACATAGCACTGCTATTATTCTGAACACTACTGTATGTCTGCAGGTTAATGACCAGTACAACTGCTTTCATGGAAATCTGTCACTTTGCAGAAATGCATTCATGTCAGTACAGAAAGTGAAGTATTTTGTTTTGTAAATCACATTTTCTCCCCTCAGGACACGACTCAAAGTGCAGGACTGAGAAAGACGACGGGTTCGTCAGAGTTACATTTAAGACTGAGAAAGGTGAGCAGCAGCTGCAGGTCCGTCCTTTCTGCTCCCGTCAGACTCTGCTCCCAGCAGACCACCCACATCACTCAGATCATTAATATCTTTATAGTAACAGTTTTTCAGACATTTGCAGTAATACTACACATTATGTACACTCGTGTACAACATCACCTGAACACTCATGTGCAGTATTACAGAACATTCCTCCTGCTTGTATATAATGTAATCTATAATTATTTTTCTTTTAGGTTATTTTTGGATACTTGCACTGTTCTGAGTGTGTCGCTGTGCTGCTGTAACATTGTACATTTCCCTGCTGTACGACTGTTAAAGGATTATCTTATCTTAATTATGAGAAGATGACAAAATCATAAATGTCATTCGGTTACACAACACTGGTCTAAAGTAGTAAAGGATGAATTGTGTTTGTAATTTTCATATGAAAAGACTTATTGGTTAGCCTTAAATCTGAAGTGCCTGACTCCGTGGTATAACTCAAACTCGCAGCTTAAAGCAGATAACCCGTAAGTTGGAGAGGAAATGGCGTCTCACTAATTTAGAAGATCTTCACTTAGCCTGGAAAAAGAGTCTGTTGCTCTATAAAAAAGCCCTCCGTAAAGCTAGGACATCTTACTACTCATCACTAATTGAAGAAAATAAGAACAACCCCAGGTTTCTTTTCAGCACTGTAGCCAGGAATTTTTCTCATCATGCAATCTTTTTTGGTTGGTTTGTTTTAAAGCGCAGTACAAAGTTTCCATCTTGGATCTGAAATACAGCTAAACAACCCATTTCTACATTCATGTTACAGTGAAGAAGCTCAACACCCATGATTACCGCCAGTACCTCAAACTGTGGAACCAGGACACCAAACCGAAACTAGAAAACACAAAAGACCTCCCCAAACTCAATCAGGTAAGACTTTTAAAGTCAAGAGATTGATACGTGAACATGGTGGGCTGACCTGCTTCTTAATTCAGGTATTTATTTCAATTTAAAATGTTTACTCCTACAGTTATACAATCAGCTCTACAAGAAGGTGGGTAGTGACAATTTTAGTAACTTTGTCTCTAGTCTCCACCACACTGGATTTAACAATAAAGATGTACTTGTGGTGTAAACTTTTAGCTCTAATTCAAGGGGGTTGAGCAAAAATACTACATTAACCATTCATGAATTCTGCCCATTTATGTACATAGTGCCTTCATTTTCACATGCCACAAATAAGTGGACTTGGAAATGTTGACATACAGTAGTGTTCAGAATAATAGTAGTGCTGTGTGACTAAAAAGATTAATACAGGTTTTGAGTATATTTCTTGTTACATGGGAAACAAGGTACCAGTAAATTCTCACAAATCCAACAAGACCAAGCATTCATGATATGCATACTCTTAAGGCTATGAAATTGGGCTATTAGTAAAAAAAAAAAAGTAGAAAAGGGGGTGTTCACAATAATACAACCCCTGGCAATAATTATGGAATCACCAGCCTCGGAGGATGTTCATTCAGTTGTTTAATTTTGTAGAGAAAAAGCAGATCACAGACATGACACAAAACTAAAGTCATTTCAAATGGCAACTTTCTGGCTTTAAGAAACACTATAAGAAATCAGGAAAAAGAATTGTGGCAGTCAGTAACGGTTACTGTTTTTAGACCAAGCAGAGGGGAAAAATATGGACTCACTCAATTCTGAGGAATAAATTATGGAATCACACTGTAAATTTTCATCCCCAAAACTAACACCTGCATCAAATCAGATCTGCTCATTAGTCTGCATCTAAAAAGGAGTAATCACACCTTGGAGAGCTGTTACACCAAGTGGACTGACATGAATCATGGCTCCAACACGAGAGATGTCAATTGAAACAAAGGAGAGGATTATCAAACTCTTAAAAGAGGGTAAATCATCACGCAATGTTGCAAAAGATGTTGGTTGTTCACAGTCAGCTGTGTCTAAACTCTGGACCAAATACAAACAACGTGGGAAGGTTGTTAAAGGCAAACATACTGGTAGACCAAGGAAGACATCAAAGCGTCAAGACAGAAAACTTAAAGCAATATGTCTCAAAAATCGAAAATGCACAACAAAACAAATGAGGAACGAATGGGTTGAAACTGGAGTCAACGTCTGTGACCGAACTGTAAGAAACCGCCTAAAGGAAATGGGATTTACATACAGAAAAGCTAAACGAAATCCATCATTAACACCTAAACAGAAAAAAACAAGGTTACAATGGGCTAAGGAAAAGCAGTCGTGGACTGTGGATGACTGGATGAAAGTCATATTCAGTGATGAATCTCGAATCTGCACTGGGCAAGGTGATGATGCTGGAACTTTTGTTTGGTGCCGTTCCAATGAGACTTATAAAGATGACTGCCTGAAGAGAACATGTAAATTTCCACAATCATTGATTATATGGGGCTGCATGTCAGGTAAAGGCACTGGGGAGATGGCTGTCATTACATCATCAATAAATGCACAAGTTTACATTGATATTTTGGACACTTATTCCATCAATTGAAAGGATGTTTGGGGATGATGAAATCATTTTTCAAGATGATAATGCATCTTGCCATAGAGCAAAAACTGTGAAAACATTCCTTGCAAAAAAGACACATAGGGTCAATGTCATGGCCTGCAAATAGTCCGGATCTTAATCCAGTTGAACATCTTTGGTGGAAGTTGAAGAAAATGGTCCATGACAAGGCTCCAACCTGCAAAGCTGATCTGGAAACAGCAATCAGAGAAAGTTGGAGCCAGATTGATGAAGAGTACTGTTTGTCACTCATTAAGTCCATGCCTCAGAGACTGCAAGCTGTTATAAAAGCCAGAGGTGGTGCAACAAAATACTAGTGATATGTTGGAGCGTTCTTTTGATTTTCATGATTCCATAATTTTTTCCTCAGAATTGAGTGATTCCATTTTTTTTCCCTCTGCTTGGTCTAAAAAAGTAACCTTTACTGACTGCCACAATGTTTTTTCCTGATTTCTTATAGTGTTTCTTAAAGCCAGAAAGTTGCCATTTGAAATGACGTAAGTTTTGTGTCATGTCTGTGATCTGCTTTTTTTTTACAAATTAAACAACTGAATGAACATCCTCCGAGGCCGGTGATTCCATAATTTTTGCCAGGGGTTCTATGTTCAAACTGCTTTTTTAGCAATCCTGTGAATCACTAAACTAATATTTAGTTGTATAACCACAGTTTTTCATCATTTCTTCACATCTGCGAGGCATTAATTTTGTTGGTTTGGAACCAAGATTTTGCTCGTTTACTAGTGTGCTTGGGGTCATTGTCTTGTTGAAACACCCATTTCAAGGGCATGTCCTCTTCAGCATAAGGCAACATGACCTCTTCAAGTATTTTGACATATCCAAACTGATCCATGATACCTGGTATGCGATATATAGGCCCAACACCATAGTAGGAGAAACATGCCCATATCATGATGCTTGCACCATCATGCTTCACTGTCTTCACTATGAACTGTGGCTTGAATTCAGAGTTTGGGGGTCATCTCACAAACTGTCTGCGGCCCTTGGACCCAAAAAGAACAATTTTACTCTCATCAGTCCACAAAATATTCCTCCATTTCTCTTTAGGCCAGTTGATGTGTTCTTTGGCAAATTGTAACCTCTTCTGCACATGTTTTTTATTTAACAGAGGGACTTTGCGGGGGATTCTTGCAAATAAATTAGCTTCATACAGGCGTCTTCTAACTGTCACAGCACTTACAGGTAACTCCAGACTGTCTTTGATCATCCTGGAGCTGATCAGTGGGTGAGCCTTTGCCATTCTGGTTATTCTTCTATCCATTTTGATGGTTGTTTTCCGTTTTCTTCCACGCGTCTCTTTTTTTTTTGTCCATTTTAAAGCATTGGAGATCATTGTAGATGAACAGCCTGTAATTTTTTGCACCTGTGTATAAGTTTTCCCCTCTCCAATCAACTTTTTAATCAAACTACGCTGTTCTTCTGAACAATGTCTTGAACGTCCTATTGTCCTCAGGCTTTCAAAGAGAAAAGCATGTTCAACAGGTGTTGGCTTCATCCTTAAATGGGGGACACCTGATTCACACCTGTTTGTTCCACAAAATTGACAAACTCACTGACTGAATGCCACACTACTATTATTGTGAACACCCCCTTTTCTACTTTTTTTTTTTACTAATAGCCCAATTTCATAGCCTTAAGAGTGTGCATATCATGAATGTTTGGTCTTGTTGGATTTGTGAGAATCTACTGAATCTACTGGTACCTTGTTTCCCATGTAACAATAAGAAATATACTCAAAACCTAGATTAATCTTTATAGTCACATAGCACTGCTATTATTCTGAACACTACTGTATCTATCACAACTTGATGTAAAATTGATGAAAAAAAGTCTTGATATCTGAACGGTCCAATTACTTTTGATCTCAGGTCAGAAGGCACACGGAGAACGCATGGCAAGGCCACATGTTGCTTAAAACCTCTTATGGATCCTGATATATTCCAGATCCAATTCAAAATAAAATTCCTCATTTTCTAAGACATTACCCACCTGTTCAAAACTTTCAGCAACATCCGCAAGGTTTTAATTTAAATATTGCGATGTGCCAAATTTACTCTGGATCTCTGGTTCAGACTATATTCTGGATTACCTCCTAAACTGATTCACTTATTTCCTGGACAATTATCTGTCTGCTCACCAAATTTCATTTTGTGTGTGTGTGTGTGTGCGTGTGTATATATGAGCTCTTTGGGAAACTTTGTTGTACCTGCATGAATTTCCACCAGGTGGAGATATTGCTTCATTTCAGAAACCTTCTGTTGCTTATAGTAGTGTGTGTGAATGCAGTTCAAGTCCAACCATCTTTGACAGTGTTGTTTCCGTCCTCCAGAGCCAGTTTATCGAGCTTTGCAAGACGCTGTACAGCATGTTCAGTGAGGACACCGCAGAGCAGGAGCTCTATCACGCCACAGCCACCGTTACCAGTTTGCTGCTAGAAATGGGAGAGGTGGGCAAACTATTCTCCTCTGGAAGGAAAGATCTCAGCCAAGAGGGTAAGCTGGAGCCAAACCAGCATGTGTACACAAGAGAGGCCACAGAGGCCAAATCCACCCCGGAACCCCTGTTCCAGCAGAGGGAGACATTTGTTCCTGGACTTTTTACAAGCAAGTCCAGCCACTGTGATGAAGGCAAAGTGGATGAAGAGTCTGAGCAGATGCCTCCTATGCAGGACATCAAGCTGGAGGACTCGTCCCCTAAAGACACAGTGACGTCATCCGCCATGCTCATTTCCGACGATGAAACCAAAGACGACACTTCCATGTCGTCCTATTCGGTGCTCAGTGCCGGTTCGCATGAGCTGGACGAAAAGCTGCAGTGCGAGGACATTGCGGAAGACACGGTGCTGGTGCGCTGCGACAGTGGGTCCAACGGCGACCGGCCCAAAGGACCCCACGCTGTGGGGCTGCCTCACAGCACTAGCATCGATAAAGACTGGGCCATCACTTTCGAGCAGTTCCTGGCCTCTGTGCTGACCGAGCAGGTGCTGGTGCAATATTTTGAGAAGCCTGTAGATGTGGCAGCTTGTATAATCAATGCCAAAAATGTGCGCAAAGTCGGGCGCCCTCTACTTTCCGCAAGTGATTACGAGATCTCGTTGTCGGGCTGAGGGCGTAAAAGGATTTAAACACATTGACTTTTTAAAAGGGAAACAAATGATTTTTAGAGGACAAAGAAGATCTTTGATGAACTGACTGTTCGCGTGGTGTGAATGTGACCAAAACCTGCTCTTGGCATCATATTTCTTTCCAAATGTGAATTAGAATGATGACTAGATCCTGTCTGCCTACGAGGGAACAGAATGTTAAAATGATTTGCTCATCAACGCGTCCATGTAGTAGCTGTACTCTGTGAAACGTTATGCATAGGTGTTACGATTGTAATCTCTACTACACTTAGAATATGTAGGTGTAAAGTTCCAAACTGCAGTATTATAGTCTATGTGTGAACAATCACCTAACATTTTATGTGGTCCTTACATTTGCTGCTAAGCCTCTCTCTCTATTTTTTTTTTTTGTTTTTGTTAGTTTTTTATCAAAGGTGAAATGATAATGCTGTGAAGATTCAGTTAGCGACATGAACTATGGTTTGTTGTTATTTTTTCGTTTTCCCTTTCGGCCTAGCATATTCTTATGTATAAACTCTTCCCTTTCTGGAAGTGTGTGTCTTAAGAAATTGTGGTTAACGCAATAACGATGGAGAGTTGTCTGAAGGTTGTGCACATTTTAAATATTTAAAAAGTTTACATCACCAATGATTCATTAATACATATTTGCATTCCTCGTGCAGTGGCAATCAGCTACGCTCCTAAATCAAATGTTTGCTTTATTGTTGTTTTTGATTGCTTATGTTTTTGTTCTATAAATATTTACATTTCTGTTTTAAAGTTTTTATGTTTTAGAGATTAAAGCAGGGGAACTAACCTCTGTCACAACAGTATATAAACTAGTAAAACACGCCTTCGGTTAACGTAGTTATTTTTTTTTGTGTGTGTGTGTCTTAGAGCTACAGTATGTAGGATTTATTAACGTTTGTTTGCAGAATTGGGATATTGCATTCTTAACAGTCTGTTCAATCATGTATAATTCCTGCAGCACCTGTCATGTCTACATGAGCTCAGAATGAGCACTTCATATCTACTCGGGAGCGCGCCTGTCAGTGACGCTGCAGTGTTGCACTGCCATGTTGATACAGGAGCCCACAAGGGACATTCCATCTATTGCGTTTTGCATTGCAGTACAAAGACTGAACAAAAAGAAGAGGAATCAGTGGTTGCTCCCTTATACTCTCCCTACTGGTAGCCCTTAATTTTGTGAAATGGAGGGTCATACTTTTTAATGTGAGCATGAATCCCAAAAGAAGCAAAAATCGTTAGCAGTGTTTGCATAATGCACTCTGCAGCCTCACCACTAGATGGCACTAAATTTTACACACTGTAGCTTTTAAGTAAAGCTGTGATTTGAAGCATCCAATCATTGAACATCAAAAGATGTTCCAAATTAAATGTGTGTGAGGCAAGTTGGAGCGGTTTCTTCTTTATGAATATATGTACTAACATTTAAGTTGGTTGCAAAAATGTATGCTATTCTTTTTAAGGAGTCGTATTATGCACCTTTTTCTGCAAGTTAATGTTGGACGATGGGTGGCATAATCGCCGGTATTAGAATGTGTAGAAAAATACCCCACAAACACTGAAGTATCTCATAAATAAAACATTTGCAGGTCTCTACGAATCTGTTTTTGTGCCTGTTGCTTTAAATAGAAAGGAGCTGCTCATTGCCACACTCCCTCGCCACAGGGAGAAGGACGAGGAGCCACACCCCAAATGTGCTGCGTTCAGTGCCTCAATGAATTCATGGATAGTTGGCAGTCATAATGCAAAGGGGGTCTTTAGCTGGTTCAGAACGCTGCCGCCAGACTTCTGACACGTAGCAGAAGGTCTGAACATATCACACCCATTTTAGCATCTTTGCACTGGCTCCCTGTCTCTGTGAGAGCAGATTTTAAGGTTTTGTTATTGACTTATAAGGTTGTTCATGGACTGGCGCCATCTTATCTGGCTGATCTGGTGGAACTTTACGTGCCGGCCCAGGCTTTGCGGTCGCAGGATGCGGGATTTCTCTGTGTTCACAGGGTGAAGAAGAAGTCAGCAGGTCAAATAGCCTTTTCGCATCGTGCACCCACCCTGTGGAACAGTTTTCCTGCGACCGTGAGGCAGTCGGAGTCCGTGGACATTTTAAAGTCAAGACTGAAAACCTATTTTTATTCTCTTTATGAATAGTTTTTATTTTTTATTTGTTTAATTCTTTTACTTCTGTTTTTAATCATGTATTTGAATTTTTTTTAATTCAGTTTTAATGATTTGGCACATTATAAGCTAATTAAACGGAATTAAATTGAAAGGGAAAGTATGTGTGGTTTAAAAAAAAAAAAAAAAAAAAGCCACATACATGGATGGATCCAGGGAGGATGCATGACATTGCCCCCCCCCCCCCCCCCACACACACACACACACATATACATACACATACACACATCACCAGCCCAAAAAAGAAGAAAAATTATGCAAAGAAAAAATATATTAAGGAAGAAAATGAAAAAATTGCACATCAATCAATCAACTTTTTTCTTATATAGCGCCAAATCACAACAAACAGTTGCCCCAAGGCGCTCCACATTGCAAGGCAAGGCCATACAATAATTATGAAAAACCCCAACGGTCAAAACAACCCCCTATGAGCAAGCACTTGGCCACAGTGGGAAGGAAAAACTCCCTTTTTAACAGGAAGAAACCTCCAGCAGAACCAGGCTCAGGGAGGGGCAGTCTTCTGCTGAGACTGGTTGGGGCTGAGGGAAAGAACCAGGAAAAAGAGATCGATCACTAATGATTAAATGCAGAGTGATGCATACGGAGCAAAAAGAGACATATCATCATTAGTTGTATATTCATGTTACCCGTACACTGCTGTTTACAGTTATTATTGTATGTGTACTTTTGTGTTTTTGCAACAAAAAAATTGTATCCATTCACAAAATATAATTTTCTCTTAATCTTACTATTTATATAGCAGTTGTATCCACATTTCGCAACGTATTGTTGGCTCAGTTTCACTGTATGATATAACAATCACCTTTATTGTCATTGCACAGTGAAACAGCACAATGAAATTTTGCTTGTGCATCCTCAAAAACAGTGCTCACACTCACACATATCTTACCCACACAGCCTCACATGCACACACTTCGGTAAATATTAAGATGATAAGTAAATATCATAGCAATAGCACAAAATATTATATTATTATATAATTATATATTATATAAAATATATTTTTTATGTTCAAATCTGCATTATATTTGTTTAATGTGAATTTTATATTCTTTAAAAAAACTAAGCTTGAGCTTTGAAGAAATTGAAATATGTTTTAGCAGAAAAGCATTATTATACATTAATTATATATTCTTGGGTAATAGGCTAAGGGTGGGCAATCATGTGCCATGAAGGGCAAAGGCAGTGCATGTTTCCCTTTCTACCAGTCACCTCAACAGGTGATTTCATTGATGTTCAGGTGTTTATTTTCATCTCATCAGCAAACTCACCTGCTGAGGTGATCGGTTTGCAAGGAAAACTTGTACTGTTTTGGCTCCTCATTGCACACCCCTGTGCATCTTTGTTTTACAGTCAAATAGAAAAAAAAATATGGTCTGGATTATCAGCAAATGTCAATTATTGCATATACTGATAAGTATATAAAAAGTAAACTAGAAGTATACTTGAAACATACTTGCATATACTACTTTTTGGTAAGGGCGAGAGAGAGAGAGAGAGATTGAATTTTTTTGCAAATTCATTAAAAATGAAAAATCTAAGAAGCCACATGTACATAAGTATTCACAGTCTTTGCCGTGAAGCTCAAAATTGAGCTCAGGTGCATCCTGTTTCCACCGATCATCCTTGAGATGTTTCTACGGCTTAATTGGAGTCCACTTGGAGTAAATTCAGTTGATTGGACATGATTTGTAAAGATACACACCTGTCTACATATAAGGTCCCACAGTTGACAGTGCATGTTAGAGCACAAACCAAGCATGAAGTCAAAGGAATTGACTGTAGACCTCTGAGACAGGACTGCCTCGAGGCACAAATCTGGGGAAGGATACAGAAACATTTCTGCTGCTTTGAAGGTCCCAATGAGCACAGTGGCCTCCATCATCTGTAAATGAAAGACGTTTGGATCCACCAGAACTCTTCCTACAGCTGGCTGCCTGCCTGCCTAAACTGAGTGATTGAGGGAGAAGGGCTTTAGTCAGGGAGGTGACCAAGAACCTGATGGTCACTCTGTCAGAGCTCCAGCATTCCTCTGTGGAGAGAGAATAACCTTCCAGAAGGACAACCATCTCTGCAGTAATCCACCAATCAGGCCTGTATAGTAGAGTGGCAAGACGAAAGCTACTCCTTAGTAAAAAGCACATGGCAGTCCACCTGGAGTTTGCCAAAAGGCACCTGAAGGACTCTCAGACTATGAGAAACAAAATTCTCTGGTCTGATGAGACAAAGATTGAACTCTTTGTCATGAACACCAAGTGTCATGTTTGGAGGAAACCAAGCACCATCCCTCCAGTGAAGCATGGTGGTGGCTGCATCACACTGTGGGGATGTTTTTCAGTGGCAGAAACTGGGAGACTAGTCAGGATTGAGGGAAAGATGAATGCAGCAATGTACAGAAACATCCTGGATGCAAACCTGCTCCAGAGCGCTCTTGACCTCAGACTGGGGCGACGGTTCATCTTTCAGCAGGACTATGACCCTAAGCACACAGCCAAGATATCAAAGGAGTGTCTTCAGGACAACTCTGTGAATGTCCTTGAGTGGCCCAGACCTGAATCTGATTGAACATCTCTGTCCACCATGAATCTGCTATAATGACCCCAAGTGAAAACAAGGGAGACCCTGAAGGGACTTAATAGAATAGATGAATTATTTTGGAAAGGGAGGCATAACTGTTCTTTGACTCCCAAAGGGGGGCATGCAAAAGAAACTGTTCATGAACTGCTTGGTGAGTGTTTATCTCACATGCTAGGGTTGTGCCTGAGATCCACCAATCACAGCTCAGTGAGTTCAGTGACATCAGACTTTTCTCAAGATGTAACACAGGAGTCTCAGACACACAGCAAAGTTAGCAACTATTCGTTGTTGAGCCCAATACCTTTTTTGAGTTCGCTACATTTGGCTGCTTTGTTTCTACTGAACAGAAAATCCTCTTTGACTTCACACGGAACAGTACAAGTTCAATGTGAACATCCAACAGCTGCACAGAGATCGAGAAGCTGTTTGATTGTGAAATCAGCAGTAGCACTGCCGACAGAGTGGACATGGCGCTGTTCGCTGCTCCGCAGTGAACGTCAGTCGCTGTAGCTTGGGCACCAGGCCGGGTGTTTTAAACCTGTTCTCACTCTGACAAAACAGAGTCATAACTAAACAGATGTTTTACACAAGTAAAAGCAATGTAGGAACTGTGCTGGTGTTGAGCTAAACTCCCCCTCAAACCATCCTGTCATTGGCTAAGAGCAAAGACTAACCTCCATTGAACCTCTCTGATAACACTGTAGATAAGATAGTCGGTTCAATTAAATGATTGTGTAATTTTCAACTTGCCCTCTTACACACAGACTAAAAGGAAATCCCATTGATGTTTTCATAATTCTACTAGCTGTTAACGTACAGAGCAGTATCAGGCTAATGTTGCCTGAATGTGAAGGTGTGGAAAAATAAGCCAACATAGAGATACCCTGTACAAAAAAATAAAAATAGAAATGGATGAATTACTGTCTCAAACCGGGGAAGTAAAACAGTTGTTTTTCTCAAATGTGTCTGCACTGCTTGCCATACTGAACGCCGACTTTCTGACAGTCACTGGACTTTGATTAGACCTTAACTCCTGTACACAGTAACGCCTCCATGTGGACGTCATTTAAAAAAAAAACAGCTGGAGAGAAACGTGTATAAATACAGAGCAAAAGATACAGCTTTCCTTTCTGCAGCAACGTGTGGCCTTTTATGGATGACCAACTCAAATCTTGCGCAGGATCAAAGGCGATCTTAAACTTTGAAGTGAGTCTGAATGTGTCTTTATCCCCAATCTATGCTGTAACTGTTGGGTGACCGTGGCTCATAAATGAAATCCTTATTCACTGAACTTTGTTTAGGCTTTGAGGGTGTTGTTTATCTTCTGGATCTGTTTGAATGTTGACTCGATGTCTCTGTGAACCCTTGCAGTAAGAAAAATGGTAGGTCTTCAACCCTCAGACGTTCCTCCTCCACTGGGGGTGAAGATGGCGAGTGCTGGACTTGCAGCCTGCGTGGCCGATGGGATCACGTTTCCTCTGGACACAGCCAAAGTCAGGCTCCAGGTATCTCAGCTGATTGGTGTGTACTTGGTTTTTAGGGCATATGGTGTCTGTTGAGGTGGCGGTTCGACTTTGTCCGCTTCAATACTGTTAGATCTATTTCGGCTAAAGGTTTTGTAAAACTAGACGTATCTCTGATGTCAGATTCAGGGAGAGAAGGCGGCAGTGGAAGCGACCAAAAACATCCGGTACCGAGGCGTGTTCGGGACCATCAGCACCATGATCCGAACAGAGGGGCCCAGAGCTCTGTATAACGGTCTGGTTGCCGGCCTGCAGAGACAAATGTGCTTCGCCTCTGTCAGAATTGGCCTCTATGACAATGTCAAAAATTTCTACACTGGCGGAAAGGACAGTAAGTGATTGCATTTAAAGTACATGTTTTTTCAATGTCAACATGAGAGGGTCACAGTGGCAAACGTCCATAAATGAAAGCACCTGTATATGACGGCCATGAGCCTGGATGATGTATGAAAAAAATGAATGAACTGCATTTTTTTTTTAAAGTTTAACAGATGGTACCTTTTTATATTTCTCCAGGCCCGGGCGTACTGGTACGTATCCTGGCTGGCTGCACTACAGGTGCCATGGCAGTGTCATTTGCACAACCCACAGATGTGGTCAAAGTTAGATTCCAAGCTCAGATCAATCTGGATGGGGTGGCTCGACGCTACAGCGGAACTATGCAAGCATACAAGCACATCTTTCAGAATGAGGGATTACGTGGCCTCTGGAAAGGTAATTTTTAAGAAATTTGTTTGAAAATAAGTTATCTTATTAATGACTGCTAACTGTCTGTAGCTGCCTACCCCTAGAGATACAGGCTTCAAACTCAGTACCCATCATGTCCCACTGGATGGCCACGGGGTATTTGCCCTGAGATACCCCATAATCCCTTGCACGCCAGAGAGTCACTGTCATCTAAACAACATAGAGAATCCACATGACGACAACTGCAAATGAACATTATATGACTAAAATGTACCTTTTTATGCTTTTCATCACATTATTAAGAGACTGCATGCATGAGACCCTGAAAACGTGCTAAAACAAATATTACAAATACTCCGTGTCTGCTACATTTAATCTACATGGAACTTCATCAACACAAACTGAATTTCAGATTACTCTGGAACAAAGACGACAAACAGTGTTGTAAAGGACAATAAGCAGGACGTTAAAAGAGCAAACTTCACTTTCCACCACAATGACATGAACAGGAAGCGATCGTGGCTCACGGCGATTCCTGTTGGAAAATAGCAGAGAAACAACCTGAGCTTCTCACATGTTTACATAAAACAAACACAATAACAACATCTATAAACCCAGATAATATATTTACGAGAGTTTTAGGCACAATATACAAAGAGTTTTATGTTGCGATGTTAATGCTGTTGTCCGTGTGCAGTGGTTAAAGCGCAGTCTTACAGAGCGTCTCAACGCATTTCTCAATGTTAATGGCATCTCACAGAGCAGCAACATCTCACAGAGCGACGAACTCTCCGAAGTTTCGCAAGATTTTGCGGGATATGAAACCTCAATTTGGCGAATGTAGATATCAATGTTTGCCTTCCTTTCTCCCACGTGAAGAAAGGGATATTTACCCTACGCCAGGGGTATTCAACTCCAGTCCTTGAGGGCCAGTGTCCTGCAACGTTAGTATGTGACTAACTTACTCCAGAGAGCACTAGAAAACAGTATGCAACCGTTGATGTGTTACAGCTTAGGCCCTTTATTGTTATGAACACCTGCACCCCAGTATGGTGGGTGCAGGATAGCACCAAAGTATGGTGCTGTACATGTTGAAATCTCAAGTTGTCACTGACAGCAGTTAAATCTTATACTGCAAAGAATTGTTTCGCTGTGTGCTACCAGGAACCTACAGGCTGGTTACAATAGAAGCCTTATAGACGCAATCTCCATGCTATCAGCCAAGACTGAGACTGTACCATCACGTTACACTGAAGTGACTTATATGATCCTCCACTGATGCATGTGAACTCTGTTTTTACAGTTAAAAGGTTGGGATTCAGTTTTAAACAATCGTAAGGTTCCATAATTCCATATCCATGCATGCAGAACCCTTCCCACTGCAATCAAAATGTATGCCCAAAACACCTGGTTTTTGGCAGAAGTCAATACCTGCATTCCGGTAAACAGCTTCTTAGTTACAGGAAAAATCAGAATCACAATTGCCCTTAAAAATCATGACTGTTTAAAGCAACTGCCCATTGACTTTTAGAACATCCTGTATTTATTTAATATTTTAGTGGACATTCTTTAAATGTGATTTCAATTTTAGATATCACTGATCTAAAAAACTAACTTTAAAAAGTAAACATACTTCCTGGCCAACCCATAAATGGGTAAAGATGTGGAGTGTGAGTAAGACCAGTGTGACCTGGGCAGGATGAATGAAGCTTTGGTACCCCCCCATCTGCTTTACCAAGAAAACTGTTTAACACAATACTTTGGCTTAGGTGTGTGATTAACACATTTTTGCAAACTGGGCAGTAATTTACATAACAGGTGACTTGGGCGTGGGTATATATGCTGCATTCAAGATGATGGTAAACAAAGAAAACCCAAGCTGGAAACATCAGAGTTTTAAAAAAGCATGTTTTTACATGATGGATTTGGAAAATAATATGGATGCCATTAGCATATTCAGGCTTTGTTGTTGTCCTTCCCAAGGAATACATAAATCAGTTATTACTTGCTGTGGGTGAGCAATATAGAAAATACTTGTAGACATGACTCGGTACCCATGTCAATTTTTGCTGATGTGTGTGCAAAAAGTACAACACTGGCAACTTCATAATACATGGTAGTTGGTGCCAAATGGCCTGCTTTGAGTATTTGAGAAATCGCATATCTTCTGAGATTTTCATGCAGAAACATCTCTTAGGATCTACAGAGAATAGCCCAGAAGAAAAATCTAGTGAGCAGCAGTTCTCTCTGCAAAAAAGCCTTGTTGACGGCTTAAATGAGAGAAGAATGGCCAGACTGATTTGAGCTAATAGAAGTGCATGAGCAACCCACGAAACCTTGAAGCAGATAGTCTACAGCAGGACCACATCGGGTGCTACTTCAGTCAGCGAAGGACAGGAAACTAAGACAATAGGCACAGGCTTAACAAAAGTGGTTAATGAAAGATCAGGAAAATGTTGCCTGGTCTGATGAGTCTGCATCATTTTGACTGTAGGATCTGAATTTAGTGGAAACATCTTGCAATTTAGGCATCAGCAATTCAGGCTGGTCATGGTGTTCTAACAGTGTACCAACTGCATGATGCTCTCCTGTAAATATGGAGCAACATCTCTGTGGAATGTTTCCAGCACTTTGTGGAAACTATGCCACAAAGACTTAAGGCAGGTCTAACCTGTTACTAACAAGGTGTATCTTATGAAATGGGCAGTAAGTGTACATATTAGCATTTGGAAATAAGTCCCGTTTAAAGCATAAGAACATGATGGCTTTAGATGCGTCACCATTGTGTCAGTTATTCTTCTCAAATTCTTTCTCCAGGAACACTTCCAAACATCACGAGAAATGCACTGGTTAACTGCACAGAGCTGGTTACCTATGACCTCATCAAGGAGGCCATCCTGAGACACAAACTGATGTCAGGTAAGTGAAAGTGCTCACGCATACTTGTATGTCTGAACACACACGCACAAACACACACTCATGACCGTCAAGTGCAACGACTGATTGGTCAGACGTCCACACACCCTCTTGTCCCTTTAGACTCTGGTATCCACTAGAATAGATAACACAACACCATGTTGTGTCTGCCCTAATTTTGATAGGAAGTGACATTTATCTCAGTCATTTTTTTTTTTTTTTTTTTTTTTTGACTGGAGTGTGGCAAGAAGGTGGAACCCAAAGGCAAGCACCAAGCAGCACAAGATTAAAAATATAACGGCTTTACCACTTAAGCTTTTATCCAGCTCAATCTGTAAAACAGTTGAACTTGTTTACACGCAGCAGACGGCTCGTTAGTACAGTCCAAAATCCAAAAACTAGGTTGGAATGACAATTAGCAAACAGGCTTTCTTGAGAAAGCAGGTTTAAAATGCAAACAAACACACAGAGGTCAGCCAGAGTGTCACAGCGTTTAGCAAAATAGAAAGTCAGGGCCCAGGGCAAAACATATTTGTTACAGACAAGTGATACACAGCAACACAAAGGCCGCATGGTGAGATTCATGTCATAAGATAACATGGAAAGGAGCAGAGCACCGCGCTCATAGAGCTCAAACCTCCACCAACACTAATTATCACTTCCACAAAATGTGACCCTGGAAAAAAATTTCAAGGTCAAAGTCCTGTTAGAAATGGCTTTTCATAAGCTAAATTAGATGTGATCAAATTTCAGGAGTATGTATTTAGTTCATGCACTTGAATCAAAGTTTTTTTGTGGTGTTGTCAGGTTTTGTCTTCAAATTTTTTGGTTTCTGAATTTTTTTTTTTCAGCTAATTTTCACAGAACATTGGTTCAAGACCTGTGCATTCCACCTCTCAGTTTAGCGTTCAACATTTTCCTGTTTCACCGTGGACTCAAAATTTGGCATTTCCTGTTTCATTGTCACCTTTCCACAGAATACTCACGAGATCTCCACTACTGTCAATCCAGGAAGTGTTCAACATTTGACATTTCCTGTTTCACTGTGGGCTCAAAATTTGGCATTTCCTGTTTCAGTGTCAACTTGCCACTGAATTCTTGCAAGATCCCACAAGATCTCCTCTATTTTCAATCCAGGAAGTGTCAACATTTCACTGTAGAATTTGGCACTTCCTGTTTGGGACTCCCTGTACCATGAGCGAGCTTGCGCCGCTTACGCGTTGCTTCATTCATATAATTATGCAGCATTACCTCCTCCTCTGAACTGTCAGTTCTTTTTTCTCTTTGCCTGCTGCGCTGAAATTGATTTTTCTTTTGTTTTCGGCATTTTGTTTTCTCTTTATGAAATCTGCATCTGGACATGGCAGTGCGGTTCCATGCCCTTTTATGGGAATCAATAGGCTGTTACCTATGTTACTGACAGGAGTCGTTCTCAACCTGTTCTGCCAGGACCACCTAAGCTACACATTTTCCATCTTTTCATGCTCTGTCACAAGCTGATTACCTCATTCAGGTGTCTCTTAGTACTTGATTGGTTGCACACCTGAAGGAGTAATTCATCTTGGGGCAGAGCTGGGAGAGATGGAAAATAGATTAGAATATAGATTAGGTGGTCCTTGATGACCAATTTATGAACCACTGGAGCAGGATAGCAAGGTACACAAGACAATCTGGCAATGACTAATTATGACTACATGTATATATGCATAATATGTGACTGAGTGGAGCAAAGCAGTGTTCAGTGACACATGAAAAAAGAATACCTTTAAAATTCAATATTCCTTGGACTATGTTAGTGATAATACTGGCCAATTGGATTACGACAGCAATGCATGTGCTAGTGCTCATACAGACTTAATACCGACTGTAGCCTTTAAATATGAAATTCCAAAAAAGTGCAGTTCTACAGTAATTCATTCAATAGTGTTGTTATGCTTCAACACCAGAAGGTGCAAATATGAACTTTAACTTAAAAAAAAAACTGTTGGTGATATACTGAGAGTCCATTTAGCACAGCACCTGATGTCTTCCTTTTGATACAGGCTCTGTAACAGTGCTTCAAAACATTGTGGATCAATGCTTAAAGTTAGCCATCACTAATTTGCAATACAGACAAAAAATTTTGGTACTGTCCCTAGCCATACATTCTATCCATTCTTTCATTCCGTTCTTTCATTCCAGTGTTATTCCTGTTGTTGTATATTTTGTAATGTAACTGCCCACATCATGGTTATCTACATTTGCTATCTTAACTTGTTTTTGAGTTGCTTGCACAAGCTGACTGAGATGGATTAACTCACAGTCCTACATTTTTGCTGTTCAAGCCCTACTCTGTAACCAGTGCAGGGAATATACAGTAGTGTTCAGAATAATAGCAGTGCTATGTGACTAAAAAGATTAATCCAGGTTTTGAGTATATTTCTTATTGTTACATGGGAAACAAGGTACCGGTAGATTCAGTAGATTCTCACAAATCCAACAAGACCAAGCATTCATGATATGCACACTCTTAAGGCTATGAAATTGGGCTATTAGTAAAAAAAAAAAAAAAAAAGTAGAAAAGGGGGTGTTCACAATAATAGTAGTGTGGCATTCAGTCAGTGAGTTTGGCAATTTTGTGGAACAAACAGGTGTGAATCAGGTGTCCCCTACGTAAGGATGAAGACAGCACCTGTTGAACATGCTTTTCTCTTTGAAAGCCTGAGGAAAAAGGGACGTTCAAGACATTGTTCAGAAGAACAGCATAGTTTGATTAAAAAGTTGATTGGAGAGGGGAAAACTTATACGCAGGTGCAAAAAATTATAGGCTGTTCATCTACAATGATCTCCAATGATTTAAAATGGACAAAAAAACCAGGTACGCGTGGAAGAAAACAACCATCAAAATGGACAGAAGAATAACCAGAATGGCAAAGGCTCACCCATTGATCAGCTCCAGGATGATCAAAGAGAGTCTGGATTTACCTGTAAGTGCTGTGACAGTTCGAAGACGCCTGTGTGAAGCTAATTTATTTGCAAGAATCCCCCACAAAGTCCCTCTGTTAAATAAAAAACGTGCAGAAGAGGTTACAATTTGCCAAAGAACACATCAACTGGCCTAAAGAGAAATGGAGGAATATTTTACGGACTGATAAGAGTAAAACTGGTCTTTTTGGGTCCAAGGGCCGCAGACAGTTTGTGAGATGACCCCCAAACTCTGAATTCAAGCCACAGTTCACAGTGAAGACAGTGAAGCATGGTGGTGCAAGCATCATGATATGGGCATGTTTCTCCTACTATGGTGTTGGGCCTATATATCGCATACCAGGTATCATGGATCAGTTTGGATATGTCAAAATACTTGAAGAGGTCATGTTGTTGGGGAAAGTGTAGTGACACGGACCCACAACAGGGGGGCGCAAATGAACGGTCAATAGATGAGCCAAAAGGTAACAATTTAATGTTGTGAATGTGCACAACGATTATACAGACAATCACAGAATCTGATAGCAGTCAATACACAAAGGTGACACGATCTCCACCGCCACAGAACCCGGAGAATACTGGAGCCACCAAGTCCCAAATTCCCAGGTGATCACCGTCCCCGACTGTCGGATCTGGTACTGCTGGCGAGGAGCACAAACAGTGAGATGTGGGTGTGTACACACCCAGTAACAAAAACAGAAGGTGGAAAGTCACCTCCACCTCTAATCACACACTCGTGCAGCTCCTGTTAAATCACTTATCTGGTTGGGGTGTGAAGCGAAGCCGTCGCTGTTCACACCAAACGCCAATCCCACAGATAAGGCAACACCCACAGGAAAACGGCTGCAAAGAAGTTCAGGTTATTATTCGATGATTTAGGTCAGCAGAGAAAAGTACCTTCACAGGTAGATGATATCTCGGCAGCGAGGTGGAGATGACATCCGGCTTTTATGGAGTGATGAAATGAAGATGGGTGACAGCTGTCATGAGTTGATGTGTGACAGCTGTCACTCCCGGTTGTGTCCGTGGCGGCGGCGCCCTCTCATGCCTGAAGTGCGGGCCTCTGGTGGTGGGCCAGCAGTACCTCCTCTTCTGGCGGCCGACACAACACATGTTGCCTTATGCTGAAGAGGACATGCCCTTGAAATGGGTGTTTCAACAAGACAATGACTCCAAGCACACTAGTAAACGAGCAAAATCTTGGTTCCAAACCAACAAAATTAATGCCTCGCAGATGTGAAGAAATCATGAAAAACTGTGGTTACACAACTACATACTAGTTTAGTGATTCACAGGATTGCTAAAAAAGGAGTTTGAACATATTAGTTTTTGAGTTTGTAGCATCAACAGCAGATGCTACTATTATTGTGAACCCTTTTCTGCTTTTTTTACTAATAGCCCAATTTCATAACCTTAAGAGTGTGCATATCATGAATGCTTGGTCTTGTTGGATTTGTGAGAATCTACTGAATCTACTGGTACCTTGTTTCCCATGTAACAATAAGAAATATACTCAAAACCTGGATTAATCTTTTTAGTCACATAGCACTACTATTATTCTGAACACTACTGTACCAACTAAGAAGCTGCCTTGTAATTTAGCTGCCATTAAATACTTCAGTTGTGTGCTTCACATCTCTTCATGCATCTTTTCAGACAATCTGCCATGCCACTTTGTGTCTGCATTCGGAGCTGGATTTGTTACCACGGTAATTGCTTCCCCAGTGGATGTGGTGAAAACCAGGTACATGAACTCACCACCAGGCCTATACAAGAGTGCCATCAACTGTGCCTGGATCATGATGACAAAAGAAGGGCCAACAGCTTTCTACAAAGGGTAAATAACCAATAATCAATGAGCTGTCACTCACATAACATAACCTTTGTAAAATAGATCTCATGAAATGACTACATTGTGCATATTAAGTTAATGTCCAACAGTTATTACCAAAATGAACTGACGATCATAATTTTTTTTTTCCCTCCTCAAATCAGGGATATCAGTTTGATTAGTCTTAAAATTTTTCAAAGTTAAAGAAACTAAACTAAGGGAAACATCAGCAATGCCTCTATGAGGATGACACCATAGTACGTAGCAGTATGAATGGCTACACTAAAATACGAAATGGAGTGAAATGGGTCAAAATGGAGCCTAATAATCACGAAGCAGACTGACTCCAAATATGATTAAATATGGATTCACTTAATTACTTTTATTTAATTATTTTTAAGCGAAATGGGGACTGATAGTAACGAAACGGGGATAAAACATGAACGAAATGTTGACCCATTGACTGAAGTTTTTCATCTCTTGAACGCCAGATGGCGCACCTGCCCCTATTACATGTACTGAGGGCATCTCACAAAAAACAAAACCTAAACAATTAAATAAAAGTGATCCATTCATTCATTCATTCATTCATTCATTCAAGCTTCACTCTCACTCTGCTTCAGACAGAGCTTTAATTCATTTGAAAGCTTGACTCTTAGTCTTGTCCATCCAAATTGGAAGTCCCCAAAACCAGTTTTATTTGTTGTTATCTATCGTCCACCTGGTCGTTACTGTGAGTTTCTCTGTGAATTTTCAGACCTTTTGTCTGACTTAGTGCTTAGCTCAGATAAGATAATTATAGTGGGCGATTTTAACATCCACACAGATGCTGAGAATGACAGCCTCAACACTGCATTTAATCTATTATTAGACTCAATTGGCTTTGCTCAAAATGTAAATGAGTCCACCCACCACTTTAATCATATCTTAGATCTTGTTCTGACTTATGGTATGGAAATTGAAGACTTAACAGTATTCCCTGAAAACCCCCTTCTGTCTGATCATTTCTTAATAACATTTACATTTACTCTGATGGACTACCCAGCAGTGGGGAATAAGTTTCATTACACTAGAAGTCTTTCAGAAAGGGCTGTAACTAGGTTTAAGGATATGATTCCTTCTTTATGTTCTCTAATGCCATATACCAACACAGTGCAGAGTAGCTACCTAAACTCTGTGAGTGAGATAGAGTATCTCGTCAATAGTTTTATATCCTCATTGAAGACAACTTTGGATGCTGTAGCTCCTCTGAAAAAGAGAGCCTTAAATCAGAAGTGCCTGACTCCGTGGTATAACTCACAAACTCGCAGCTTAAAGCAGATAACCCGTCAGTTGGAGAGGAAATGGCGTCTCACTAATTTAGAAGATCTTCACTTAGCCTGGAAAAAGAGTCTGTTGCTCTATAAAAAAGCCCTCCATAAAGCTAGGACATCTTACTACTCATCAATAATTGAAGAAAATAAGAACAACCCCAGGTTTCTTTTAAGCACTGTAGCCAGGCTGACAAAGAGTCAGAGCTCTATTGAGCCGAGTATTCCTTTAACTTTAACTAGTAATGACTTCATGACTTTCTTTGCTAATAAAATTTTAACTATTAGAGAAAAAATTACTCATAACCATCCCAAAGACATATCGTTATCTTTGGCTGCTTTCAGTGATGCCGGTATTTGGTTAGACTCTTTCACTCCGATTGTTCTGTCTGAGTTATTTTCATTAGTTACTTCCTCCAAACCATCAACATGTCTATTAGACCCCATTCCTACCAGGCTGCTCAAGGAAGCCCTACCATTAATTAATGCTTCGATCTTAAATATGATCAATCTATCTTTATTAGTTGGCTATGTACCACAGGTTTTTAAGGTGGCAGTAATTAAACCATTACTTAAAAAGCCATCACTTGACCCAGCTATCTTAGCTAATTATAGGCCAATCTCCAACCTTCCTTTTCTCTCAAAAATTCTTGAAAGGGTAGTTGTAAAACAGCTAACTGATCATCTGCAGAGGAATGGTCTATTTGAAGAGTTTCAGTCAGGTTTTAGAATTCATCATAGTACAGAAACAGCATTAGTGAAAGTTACAAATGATCTTCTTATGGCCTCAGACAGTGGACTCATCTCTGTGCTTATTCTGTTAGACCTCAGTGCTGCTTTTGATACTGTTGACCATAAAATTTTATTACAGAGATTAGAGCATGCCATAGGTATTAAAGGCACTGCGCTGCGGTGGTTTGAATCATATTTATCTAATAGATTACAATTTGTTCATGTAAATGGGGAATCTTCTTCACAGACTAAGGTTAATTATGGAATTCCACAAGGTTCTGTGCTAGGACCAATTTTATTCACTTTATACATGTTTCCCTTAGGCAGTATTATTAGACAGCATTGCTTAAATTTTCATTGTTACGCAGATGATACCCAGCTTTATCTATCCATGAAGCCAGAGGACACACACCAATTAGCTAAACTGCAGGATTGTCTTACAGACATAAAGACATGGATGACCTCTAATTTCCTGCTTTTAAACTCAGATAAAACTGAAGTTATTGTACTTGGCCCCACAAATCTTAGAAACATGGTGTCTAACCAGATCCTTACTTTGGATGGCATTACCCTGACTTCTAGTAATACTGTGAGAAATCTTGGAGTCATTTTTGATCAGGATATGTCATTCAATGCGCATATTAAACAAATACGTAGGACTGCTTTTTTGCATTTGCGCAATATCTCTAAAATTAGAAAGGTCTTGTCTCAGAGTGATGCTGAAAAACTAATTCATGCATTTATTTCCTCTAGGCTGGACTACTGTAATTCATTATTATCAGGTTGTCCTAAAAGTTCCCTGAAAAGCCTTCAGTTAATTCAAAATGCTGCAGCTAGAGTACTGACAGGGACTAGAAGGAGAGAGCATATCTCACCCATATTGGCCTCTCTTCATTGGCTTCCTGTTAATTCTAGAATAGAATTTAAAATTCTTACTTACAACCCCTGGCAATAATTATGGAATCACTGGCCTCGGAGGATGTTCATTCAGTTGTTTAATTTTGTAGAAAAAAAGCAGATCACAGACATGACACAAAACTAAAGTCATTTCAAATGGCAACTTTCTGGCTTTAAGAAACACTATAAGAAATCAAGAAAAAAAATTGTGGCAGTCAGTAACGGTTACTTTTTTAGACCAAGCAGAGGGAAAAAATATGGAAACACTCAATTCTGAGGAATAAATTATGGAATCACCCTGTAAATTTTCATCCCCAAAACTAACACCTGCATCAAATCAGATCTGCTCATTAGTCTGCATCTAAAAAGGAGTGATCACACCTTGGAGAGCTGTTGCCCCAAGTGGACTGACATGAATCATGGCTCCAACACGAGAGATGTCAATTGAAACAAAGGAGAGGATTATCAAACTCTTAAAAGAGGGTAAATCATCACGCAATGTTGCAAAAGATGTTGGTTGTTCACAGTCAGCTGTGTCTAAACTCTGGACCAAATACAAACAACATGGGAAGGTTGTTAAAGGCGTTGTTAAAGGCAAACATACTGGTAGACCAAGGAAGACATCAAAGCGTCAAGACAGAAAACTTAAAGCAATATATCTCAAAAATCGAAAATGCACAACAAAACAAATGAGGAACGAATGGGAGGAAACTGGAGTCAACGTCTGTGACCGAACTGTAAGAAACCGCCTAAAGGAAATGGGATTTACATACAGAAAAGCTAAATGAAAGCCATCATTAACACCTAAACAGAAAAAAACAAGGTTACAATGGGCTAAGGAAAAGCAATCGTGGACTGTGGATGACTGGATGACAGTCATATTCAGTGATGAATCTCAAATCTGCATTGGGCAAGGTGATGATGCTGGAACTTTTGTTTGGTGCCGTTCCAATGAGATTTATAAAGATGACTGCCTGAAGAGAACATGTAAATTTCCACAGTCATTGATGATATGGGGCTGCATGTCAGGTAAAGGCACTGGGGAGATGGCTGTCATTACATCATCAATAAATGCACAAGTTTACGTTGATATTTTGGACACCTTTCTTATCCCATCAATTGAAAGGATGTTTGGGGATGATGAAATCATTTTTCAAGATGATAATGCATCTTGCCATAGAGCAAAAACTGTGAAAACATTCCTTGCAAAAAGACACATAGGGTCAATGTCATGGCCTGCAAATAGTCCGGATCTTAATCCAATTGAAAATCTTTGGTGGAAGTTGAAGAAAATGGTCCATGACAAGGCTCCAACCTGCAAAGCTGATCTGGCAACAGCAATCAGAGAAAGTTGGAGCCAGATTGATGAAGAGTACTGTTTGTCACTCATTAAGTCCATGCCTCAGAGACTGCAAGCTGTTATAAAAGCCAGAGGTGGTGCAACAAAATACTAGTGATGTGTTGGAGCGTTCTTTTGTTTTTCATGAGTCCATAATTTTTTTCCTCATAATTGAGTGAGTCGATATTTTTTTCCCTCTGCTTGGTCTAAAAAAGCAACTGTTACTGACTGCCACAATTTTTTTTCCTGATTTCTTATAGTGTTTCTTAAAGCCAGAAAGTTGCCATTTGAAATGACTTTAGTTTTGTGTCATGTCTGTGATCTGCTTTTTTCTACAAAATTAAACAACTGAATGAACATCCTCCGAGGCCGGTGATTCCATAATTTTTGCCAGGGGTTGTATAAGGTTTTGAATAATCAGGTCCCATCTTATCTTAGGGACCTCATAGTACCATATCACCCCAATAGAGCGCTTCGCTCTCAGACTGCAGGCTTACTTGTAGTTCCTAGGGTTTGTAAGAGTAGAATGGGAGGCAGAGCCTTCAGCTTTCAGGCTCCTCTCCTGTGGAACCAGCTCCCAATTCAGATCAGGGAGACAGACACCCTCTCTACTTTTAAGATTAGTCTTAAAACTTTCCTTTTTGCTAAAGCTTATAGTTAGGGCTGGATCAGGTGACCCTGAACCATCCCTTAGTTATGCTGCTGTAGATTTAGACTGCTGGGGGGTTCCCATGATGCACTGAGTGTTTCTTTCTCTTTTTGCTCTGTATGCACCACTCTGCATTTAATCATTAGTGATTGATCTCTGCTCCCCTCCACAGCATGTCTTTTTCCTGGTTCTCTCCCTCAGCCTCAACCAGTCCCAGCAGAAGACTGCCCCTCCCTGAGCCTGGTTCTGCTGGAGGTTTCTTCCTGTTAAAAGGGAGTTTTTCCTTCCCACTGTCGCCAAGTGCTTGCTCACAGGGGGTCGTTTTGACCGTTGAGGTTTTTCCATAATTATTGTATGGCCTTGCCTTACAATATAAAGCACCTTGGGGCAACTGTTTGTTGTGATTTGGTGCTATATAAATAAAATTGATTTGATTTTGTTACATTTTACCCCCATTTCATGATTATCAGTCCCCATTTAGCTCCATTTCATATTTTAGTATGGCCCTGCCACTCATGGTTGCGAGATTAATGTAGGAAAGGAAGTAGGTGGTGGAGAATCTATTCAGCTGGTAGAAGGACTGGATTTTTTTTTTTCTGAAACCTCTCTATAACGTAGCTGGACATCAAAACAATCCTATACATACGCACATACTGAATCTCTGAACACCCCCGCCAGTGACTTTAGGTGTTCATTAGTGATGTGTTGTAGCTCCAACAGTGTTCAACACTTTCATGGCCTGGGTGCCTTGTTGGGGGAGGAATGGTTTACCGATCTTGACGAAGTGGACAATGTTGGGATCCTTGTGGAACAAATGAAAACACTCCAGAAACTCATTGGGGAGTCAGAGTGTGAGACTGCGATAGTCTTGGATCAAGGCTACGTCCTTCAGTGACTTCCTGGACTGGGCCATCAGAGGTATGACATGTGTTGATTTATCTCAACTGAGATAATACAATTGTATAAATTGTATTCACTTCTCTGGATCATGTCTCTGGATCCTTGGCCATTGGCATTACGATGCTTGGGAAGATTTTTTTTAATCATCTGGTGTTGTCCATATCTTTGCAGGAGTAAGAAGGGTCCCAGTCATTCTTGTCTCACTGTATCATTCTGAGACTGGGATGGAAGTCAGTGTCCTGAGGCAGTGATTAGATATCTTTGGTATTGGGTTACTTCGGGAGATCCTTGGGTTTCGCTGGAATGACTGTGTCAACAAATGGATACTCTGAGACTAAAAAGTTGGCAAGCAGGTACTTAAGTGTTGAGGACCCCAGTGGCTAGATAAGGCCAATAGGACACCCATATTTCACCTCGGTGTGGCAGATAGATGGTTACTATTGAGAGTTGGAGATGAGCCTGTTTTCTTCTGGGTGGCTGCTGTGCAAGTCTGCAATTGTGGTGGACGCTGCGAGAAGCAGGACTAGCGCATGCTCCCAGACATTTTTCTTTCAAGGATCCTTGGGTACCGCTGGACTAACTTTGTGTCAAATGAATGGTTACTTACGGAGACTAAGATAATGGCATGCTGCTAGGGGGCTCCATGTTGATGGTCCTAGCAGCTGAAGAAGGCACACTGCTAATGTGACAATAATGCATCACTTGTGGACAAATGTACATATACATCTCTTGCTGTTCCTTGCAGATTTATGCCTTCATTTCTGAGATTGGGATCATGGAATATTGTGATGTTTGTGACATTTGAGCAAATCAAGCGGGCCATGATGATCACCAAGAAGAGGACTGAAATACCTGAAATTCCTGTTTCAAGATTTGACTGAAAATGCTGCGCCACCAATGGGATCGAGCACTGATGACAAAAGCAAGTTAACAAATCATGTTTTCAGGTTTATGCAAAGGTCTTCCAGTCCTGTGGTGAGGAACACAAAAATCCTTTGTTTCAAAGGGAATGCTGGACTGTCACTTGTATTTTACTGCAATGTGAATTGATCAGTGTGCAAACATTACAAGCACAATGTGTGTAAACGGTTTGCCGACTACGACATAAGAAGAAATGTTTTAGTCTTTATGTATTTAAGATTTATATTAAAGAAACTCATTGTTAAGTATTGGTGGAGTAAATGGTACGTTATTAACTTTAACATGCTCCTTTCAGAGGTTTAGTTTGCACTGTGGTCTTTTTTAGACGTTATGGGGTTCAACATTTCAGTTGGGACAAAATCAATTTATCAACCAAGATTTATTTTGAATGTTCAGCCATGGGCTAAACAGCAATACAATGTAAGCATATGGGACAAGCTAAAAACATGTTTATATAAATTCTAAACATATGTAGATTTACAAAATCTCAGCGAAATTGTCCTTGTGCTCTCTCTCTGACATAAAATACATTATCAAAGCTTCAAAATATTTATTGAGCTTGAACACGTTATTTATTACATATGTTCCCCAAAAACAGAACACATCTTAAAATAACAGATAAAGCAAGCATGTCATCAGTTTTAAGACAAAGAAATGTACAGAACACAGACTTCCACTTCAACAATATTACAGAACACTAACAGAATCACTGGCATCAACTGAGACACATTATAATGGTCACACATTATAACTGCACCATAGCGGAATGTTAGGTAATGTAAATTATTCCTTCCATTAAGATTCATTTACATTCTTGGGACATAAATATCAAATTCCTGAGCAGGACACTGGTGAGACCAGATCCAATATGTAAATACAAACAGTAAAAAAAAAAAGGTGTTTTTAGCAAGCCGTTTTTGAAAGATGAAGTGCATAAACTCACAAGAAGCGCTAAAGATGTCTTATAATTTGTCTTTATCAGAGTATTAACCACTAGAACAGTCATTTGTGAGGTATAGCGTTTTAGATATGTGCTCTATTATAAACGCTTTAATGGTCACTACAATGGAACGACGTGAGCACGACTAAAGAAACACAAACCCAACTGCAACAGAATTTATTTAAGTGAATACAAGTGACCTGATCAGCTTCAGTCTATTGTTATTTTTTTGTTGGCATCTCAAAAGCACTGTATATTCAGAACCTTCTGCTTCCTCTAAACTGAGCAAGTTAGTGGTGGTGATGATGTCAGGAGAACATTCCTGAGCGTTAATTTCTATCACTCACAGTCAATGTAAGGGACACGTCACGGTCCAGTAGCTGTGTCTTCACCTTGCTGTGGAATTTTTCCCTGTAGTGATTGAACGCCATGATGCTTTCTGGCTCTTCTGTCAACCAGAATTTATCAAACTCATAAGCAAGGTAACCTGTTGATAGAGAGACATACGTTTAAAGGACTGTTCTTTCAAAGCAAAAAGCCAAATTTATTTAGAGTAGTTTTATATTTGGCCTGTGAAAAAGAAAGTGTGACAGTCAAGAAGCAAGAGTTTGTGTGTGTGTGTGTGTGTGTGTGGATAAACATGTGATTACTACTCACAGTACAGCTGATGAAAGTGCCGGAGCTCAGGTGTATCCATCACTGTGTTGTAGAAGTAAGTTTTCAAAGCACCACTCCTTAGGAGACTGTAGGCCATCTCTGTCAAGTTGATCCCAACTATGGCATATGAATACCTAAAATATGGAAACCTCACAATGAGTGTCGACTGCTCATCAAAAATGACAGCACAGCTGACTGGAGTAATAATTCAAACACTGAGCAGAACATCACCTGCGAAGTCAAATCCAATGAACCAATCCTCACCAACAAAGGGACACAGTTGGATTTCAAAACCTTTCCCTAAACCTCACCAACAAAGGGACACAGTTGGATTTCAAAACATTTCCCTAAACCCAGTCCAAGCAAGGTTCCATCACAGTAGACACCAGGACAAATCACTGACTGTCTCCAGAACTCACTAGTAAGATCTCATTTGGCCTTCATGTACTATCGGAATTATGGTAAATACAACTTGTCAACTTGTAAATTCCACATCAACACACCTTCAAATAGTCATTTCAAGTAGAGAAATCTGAGGTAATTTTGACACTGAAGTTCCAGAGTTGGTGTGACCATCAACATTTCAGCATGGCAGAGGACAGATTCAGTCATGGATGGTGTGTAATTCCTGATCTGTATTCAATTGGGGGACATAGGAAGTTCCAACTACCACATGGCATCATCAGAATCCACCTCCAGTCTGCAGAGCACTCACAGTGCCTGTTTGTTGTCCAACCATGATGTCCAGCAGGTTAATGGGGATTCCAAAATAACTAAACATGTTCCACAAAGCAGTCCAATCAACCTAGTCAAACCCTTTGCAAACATCAATTTTAATTTCTTGGCCGACACCCTACCTCTCCTAGTGTCACAAAAACAAACCTACCAACAGGCATGGGCAATATGAGCTTTTTTCAAGGAAGTAATGAGCAGTTGGACAGCAGGGGTCAAGTTCAAGGCTTTTTTTCTAGAGCAACCAGAATAAAAGTAGGTGTACCCATCTCTTGAGATCTCACTCCTTTATTGGCTGTGACCCTCAGAGAACCCTCCTTCAACAGGAGCGCAAAATTGACATCCACGCCTTAGAAAAATGACATTCAATCTGCCCGTTTGATTAAACTTTTCACATTAGGACCTGGGCAGTGATGTGTAGAAGCTGACAACCTCAGCACCACAATAGCCACCATCCTCAGAAGACATGATCCATGGCGCTCTCAGAGCTTTTGTCTACTTGAGCACCAAGTAGCTTTCCTGCATTCCTTTCATCATCATACAATGTGATAATGACCATTCATGAAGAAAAAATAATAATACACACACACACACACAAAAAAAAATTAAATAAAAAAAAAAAAAAAAAATCACACAACATACAACCCCTGGCAAAAATTATGGAATCACCGGCCTCGGAGGATGTTCATTCAGTTGTTTAATTTTGTAGAAAAAAAAGCAGATCACAGACCAAGCAGAGGGAAAAAAAATATCGACTCACTCAATTCTGAGGAAAAAATTATGGAATCATGAAAAAAAAGAACGCTCCAACACATCACTAGTATTTTGTTGCACCACCTCTGGCTTTTAAAACAGCTTGCAGTCTCTGAGGCATGGACTTAATGAGTGACAAACAGTACTCTTCATCAATCTGGCTCCAACTTTCTCTGATTGCTGTTGCCAGATCAGCTTTGCAGGTTGGAGCCTTGTCATGGACCATTTTCTTCAACTTCCACCAAAGATTTTCAATTGGATTAAGATCCGGACTATTTGCAGGCCATGACATTGACCCTATGTGTCTTTTTGCAAGGAATGTTTTCACAGTTTTTGCTCTATGGCAAGATGCATTATCATCTTGAGAAATGATTTCATCATCCCCAAACATCCTTTCAATTGATGGGATAAGAAAAGTGTCCAAAATATCAATGTAAACTTGTGCATTTATTGATGATGTAATGACAGCCATCTCCCCAGTGCCTTTACCTGACATGCAGCCCCATATCATCAATGACTGCGGAAATTTACATGTTCTCTTCAGGCAGTCATCTTTACAAATCTCATTGGAACGGCACCAAACAAAAGTTCCAGCATCATCACCTTGCCCAATGCAGATTCGAGATTCATCACTGAATATGACTCTCATCCAGTCATCCACAGTCCACGATTGCTTTTCCTTAGCCCATTGTAACCTTGTTTTTTTCTGTTTAGGTGTTAATGATGGCTTTCGTTTAGCTTTTCTGTACGTAAGTCCCATTTCCTTTAGGCGGTTTCTTACAGTTCGGTCACAGACGTTGACTCCAGTTTCCTCCCATTTGTTCATTTGTTGTGCATTTTCAATTTTTGAGACATATTGCTTTAAGTTTTCTGTCTTGACGCTTTGATGTCTTCCTTGGTCTACCAGTATGTTTGCCTTTAACAACCTTCCCATGTTGTTTGTATTTGGTCCAGAGTTTAGACACAGCTGACTGTGAACAACCAACATCTTTTGCAACATTGCGTGATGATTTACCCTCTTAAGAGTTTGATAATCCTCTCCTTTGTTTCAATTGACATCTCTCGTGTTGGAGCCATGATTCATGTCAGTCCACTTGGTGCAACAGCTCTCCAAGGTGTGATCACTCCTTTTTAGATGCAGACTAACGAGCAGATCTGATTTGATGCAGGTGTTAGTTTTGTGGATGAAAATTTACAGGGTAAATTTATTCTTCATAATTGAGTGAGTCCATATTTTTTTCCCTCTGCTTGGTCTAAAAAAGCAACTGTTACTGACTGCCACAATTTTTTTTCCTGATTTCTTATAGTGTTTCTTAAAGCCAGAAAGTTGCCATTTGAAATGACTTTAGTTTTGTGTCATGTCTGTGATCTGCTTTTTTCTACAAAATTAAACAACTGAATGAACATCCTCCGAGGCCGGTGATTCCATAATTTTTGCCAGGGGTTGTATGTCTGAATGTCTCTTACCCTAGTCGGGGATGGTTTGCATGAGACAACACCTGACGAGCCTCTTCTGTGTAGTTTTCACTGAAAAACCTTTAACCAAACAGGAAGAAATGAAACAAAAAGACCATGAACTGTAAAATCTGTTAAGTTTATAAACCTACTGAGTGAAGCTGTTATGCAGTCGCTTCTGTAACTTGAAACTCTCATAAAAGGCCAAAGGTCAACGTACGACTCATCAAACTGTAACATGTGTATGGTGGGAAATCGCATCATATCTAACACCAAAAGTATGTACTAGATTTGGATTTTATAATAAGGATGTAGAATGGTAAATGAGTAGAGCAGCAGCACAACAAATCACCTGGGGCCTCATGTCCAAAGGCTGCATATGCACACAATCGTGGCATACGTCCATCTCCACGCCAACGTTCAGCTGTATCAAAAGTGAAATGACCGTGGAAATGTGCAGTGCGTCACGCAAAAATCATGGCTGGGGTACGCACGTTTCTACTGTTTCTACAACTATTGTTCCACCGCCAACACGTAGAGGTGATGCTGGGAACTGTTAATGGTGTGAAAACATGAAGTCATCAGAGTGACATGCACACTGAACAGTTAACACACCCATGTGTTTGCAATTATATGGGTGGATATAAAAGCATGTGCGAAATGATGTGTAAAATGGCATTAACAATGGCCGTGTTAGTGTTGTTAGAGAACCTTGCAAATGGTGCAATCTGACGTGAGCGTGTATTCAGGGAACACAAGGATTTACTTGCAAATGATGATAATTGGCCCATAAGTCGATGGCAGAACTGCAGCCGGTCCACAGCGCAATACGGCGATGAGCCAGGGGTTGTCTGTACCCACACTGCAGTGTTGTAATGTAACTAAGTAGAAATACTTCATTACTGTACTTAAATTTCTGGCGACTTTCACTTTTACTTCACTACATTTCCTCAACAAAATGTATACTTTTACTCCGATACATTTCTCTGAACCATCTTCGTTACTCATTACTATAATATAAAAAGTAGAAGAAATTTGACTGGGCAATGCCTGTTTGCAGAGGTGAAAACAGCGGTGCACTGTACCACGAAGAGACGGTCCTCTACAGCTGCAGCACAAGGGGTCCGCCCGTGCAGCATCACTGCCGTGTTTGACATAAAACAAGTTTAAAAGACAAAAAACAAATAAATAAATAAATAAGTTGAATCTGCACCCCCACTGAGGAAGAGGAGACTGGAGGGTGAAAAGGGGACCATCTGTGCTTTGGACTCCAAACGTGTACACGCAGACGCGCACACACATACACGGATCGGCTCTCACTGGAATTAACACACATTTATGTACCGACAAAACTGGCCGCTCGCGTGGGCAGCTGTTTCGTTTCATTTATTTGAAGTTACCACAGAGATGCGGTGCATAAAAGCAGCGCCACGTTTTTAGATTCAAGAGTGCAGAGTGCCATTTTGTTGCTTTGCAGTGGTTGGTGGTGACACTTGCATTTTTTCCCTTAAATTTGGCACAACTGTGTAGCTACAAATGACTGTTCTGTTTGACAAGAGCCTGGCTGTTGTGTTGAACAGAAAAGTGTGTGGGTCTTCCAGGAAAAACAACTGCAGCTTTATTTACGGCTATTTCTATCCACCTGTTGCTCACTGCTCCGCCAGAGGCGGGTCCAGCCTTTTATATGGGCTAAGCCCCCCTCCTGGTTTATCCAGACACCACACTGGATTTCTTCTCGTGTCGCAATTTCATTCTCCAATTGTTTTGGATTTTACTTTTACTCAATAATTTTACTTAAAGTACATTTTATATGAGAAATTTACTTTTGATACTTAAGTACAGTAAATTTCAGATAAGACTTTTACTCAAGTAATATTTTTAAAGGAGACTTTAACTTTTACCAAAGTAATTTTATGGTAAGATACTTGTACTTTCACTCAAGTATCACTTTGAGGTACTTTATACAAGACTGCCAAACAGGTGCTGACCACGCTGGGCTTCCTGGCAACAGCGGGAGCTGGTGGATCGGTCAGGAGTGTGCCAGTCAACCTTGAGCTGAGCCATGCCAGCTGTGTGGAACACAATCATCTGAATGGCATCCAGGTACATCACCCTCCAACCTTAGAACACAATTTGCAGTGAGAGCTGATTTCCCTAATGTAATCGGAGTTATTGACTGCACACATATTGCTATAAAGGCACCATCACATGATCAGTTTATTTGTGTTCATAGGAAACATTTCCATTCCATAAATGTTCACATCATATGTGATGCGCAAATGCGCATCAGGCTTGAGGCTGGCTCAGTGCGTGATGGTGGCTGCTTGCTGTGCAAATAGTTTATTTGTGTAAATGTTCTGAGCGAAAACCCGTGCGGGCACATTTGGGCATGTGCGCACTTGAATATGTTGCTTGCTGTTATTATCAGTGTTTTCTTTTTCTTGATGGTGAGACTGGAGCGGCAGCACTTCTTAACTTTTTGTCAATAAATGCCTGTATAAAGTTGTGAATGTCACAGTCAGCGGTGGCGCACCTCACATTTTTTTTTTAACTTCAGCGTGTGCGTTGTTCTGAGCCAACTGCATTTCTGAAATTATATATTTCATCTTTCTTCCCCCCTCCATCTTAAAGTAACAAAAATGTACAATTTCCTTGCTTACCTTAAAAGATATATTTGAAGGCAAGTCATGCCACTTTTGGACTGTTCTATTTTCTCACAGAAAAAGAATGTCTACATTAAACTAATAACTATATTAACATGCACCACATAGCATCAACACACCACATTGTTTAAGTTTTCTGGTGCTAAATTTGAAATTTATTTCATGGACTGAAACTAATTTTTCTTTGGTTGACATGGTAGAAAAGGTTCCAAATAACAATTACAAGAAAGAACTGAATAAGTTGCAGTTCTGTAAAGTCACCCTATGTTTGGTTTGCTTACAATATTCTGAACCAGTAAATACCCGTGGCCTAGGCTGTCCCAGAATGAAGATGATATCCTAGAACCTCTGTGACAACTACCAGAGGTATTTTCTTCTTCTTTTACTTGCTGTATGTCATAACATTAGCCTTTGGCTACTCACACAAGATTAATTAGGCCCAACATTCCCATTCCTCTGAAGTCAGTCTTGGGGTCATCTCCTTGGAAGCCGATGTCTCCCCACTGTTTTGTCACCCTAGATTCCAGTTTCACTGTAGGCATCAACAGCTCCCACAGCTGAGAAAAAAATGAAATCATTTTGACAGTAACAGTAACCATGAGACTAAACACATGTCAACTCCTTCAAGAGAACATAAGGATCCAGAAGTAGGACTGCAAGCAAACCTTCAAAAGCATGGACTCATGTTCCAAGTTTTCTGAGTTGAAGACTTCCTTTCTCAAGTCTTCCACCATTATATATAGACTGTTATATCCTGTTATCTGCAATAGACAAATGTGCAGACTGCCCTTGAATCTAGAAAAAACACAACAAGGAAGATTACAATCAACCATTAATTACTGTTACTGAAAATTACCACTTCAGTATGATTTACAGCATGAAGATGTCAATAACAAGAGCACAACAGCATCTTACAGGGGATCTTTTGTGGGTTTGATCTTCTTCTCCTGCATTATTTTATTTACACTTTGCTCCAAATTATCCCTGCTGGCTTCCAAAGCATCTCGCAAAACCTACAGAACAGGCAAGTGAGTAAAAAAAGTAGTAAATAAATAAATACGTTCACAATGGCTGTCAGAATATGCTGTAAAGTTTAAACCACACATAATAAAGATAACCAGGCACATTTGTTTTTGCACTGAATGAATCACTGATTAGAAAAGGATTACCTATAGAGTCAATTCATCTCAAGCTTGACAAGTCGATAATAAAGAGAGCGTAGCATATAAATGGCATTTTCTTTATGCTCCATCTAATTCTGACATATTTAAAACTGTACTACCAAATTAGACATGATCACTCATAACTGTGTGGATTTGTGTACTCTATTCATATGTTGATGTTTTATTTCCATTCATCTTCCTTCATTTTTTTCTATGGCAAAAAGTACTTTTGTACAGATGCAAATAGCCATTTTTAATCCTTGAATCCAACATCAGTGAAACATAAATTAAAATTAACTAGGAGTTCACAGAACTCACTGCTTAGTATGTCTGTCCAGGGCTCAACAATAAGGCTCTGCTGATTTCCCAGAGCAAATAAAGTCTTGTTGGTCAAGAAAATTGTCTGGCTTACTTGCCCAATTAAGCATGTCTTGAAAAAATATATATTACTGAAAACATACACTGCTCAAAAAAAATTAAAGGAACACTTTGAAAACACATCAGATCCCAATGGGGGGGAAATCATGCGGATATCTTTCCTGATACGGACTGAGTAATGTGTTTAGGAATGAATGAATGCCACATCAGTTGATGGAAATGAAAATTGTCAACCTACAGAGGGCTGAATTAAAAACCATCCTGAAAATCAAAATGAAAAAAATTATGCGGCAAGCTTGTCCATTTTGCCAAAATGTCACTGCAGCAACTCAAAATGTAGTTTGTACTCAGTAGTTTGTATGGTTCCCATATGCTTGTATGTTTGCCAGACAACATTGGAGCATGCCCCTAATGAGACAACGGGTGGTGTCCTGGGGATCTTCTGCTAGATCTGGACCAGAGCTTCGCTTAGTTCCTGGACAGTCTGAGGTGCAATCTGGCTGCATCTGATGGCCGGATAAACATAATGTCCCAGAGGTGTTCTTACTGGATTTAGGTCAGGCAAGCACGGGGGCAGTCAATGGCACCAATTTCCTTCATCCTCCAGGAACTGCCTGCATAATCTCACCACATGAAGACAGGCATTGTCATGCACCAAAAGGAACCCAGGACCCACTGCACCAGTATAGGTTCTGACAGTGGGTCCAAAGATTTCATCCCAATACCTAACAGCAGTCAGGGTGCTGTAATTTAGCCTGTAGATGATGTGTGTGTGTCCTTCCAGGGACATGCCTCCCCAGACCAACTGATCCATCACCAAACTGGTCATGCTGAATGATGTTGCTGGCAGCATAATATTTTCCACGACGTCTCCAGACCCTTTCACGTCTGTCACTTGTGCTCAAGTTGAACCTGCTCTCATCTGTGAAAAGCACTGGGCGGAACTGCCAATTCTGGTCTTCCATGGCAAATGCCGATTGAGCTGCAGGGTGCTAGCCAGTGAGCACAGGGCCCACAACAGGACATCGGGGTCTCAGGCCACCCTTATGAAGACCGTTGACTGTTTGGTCAGAGACTTTCACACCAGTGGCCTGCTGGAGGTCATTCTGTACGACTCTGGCAGTGTTCCTTCTGTTCCTCTGTGCACAAAGGAGCAGATATCAATCCTGCTGATGGATTAAGGACCTTCTACAATCCTGTCCAGCTATCCTAGAGTAACTGCCTGTCTCCTGGAATCTCCTCCATGCTCTTGAGACTGTGCTGGAAGACACAGAAAACCTTCTGGCAATGGTACGTATTGATGTGCCACCCTGGAGGAGTTAGACTACCTGTGCAACCTCTGCAGGGTTCAAGTACCACACCATGCTACCAGTTGTGACACTGACCCTAGCCAAATGCAAAACTAGTGAAAACTCAGTCAGAAAAAATGAGGAGGGGAAAAAAAATGTAAAGTAATTTTATTCAACCATTTCTAATATTTTTCTTACAGAAGTGCTCTAATCAAAGTTTCCCAAATCTACAACAGCACTATGGTAAGAAAACCGGGTAGCTTGTACGTTAACTGAACAAAAAGTAAAACCTACAAACATACAAGCACAAAAACCCACTTTCTCTAAAAGTGGCAGAAACTCACATCACAGCTGGCAAAAGAAAACTATATTATGTCTTCCAAAAAATATAAATGTTCCGTAAGCATGAATCTCACTTCCTATTAACAAATTACTGATAACTGACTTATTCAGTAAAAGTACTGATCTAAATTTGCATAAACTACTGAACAACTTGAACTAAAACATAGGTCACTAATTTGGCTCCCACAACACCAAAGCAGCTGAAACTGATTAACAACCCCAAACAACCCTCTGCTACTTAAATTACCACATCAATATCCCAGAACTTGAACTGACTGCAATACTCCCATTAAAAAGTGTTCCTTTAATATTTTTGAGAAGTATATATAATTTTAATTGAGCTGACACACCACGACACATCCAATTAAAGTAACTAGGAGCAAGACATTTTGCTGACATCTCGTCTTTGTTGAGAGGAGCACATGCGCAGTTCCACGCTCATGGTCCTGAAAACTGTAGATGCCAAAAGTTTGATTTTGATAGTCAAACAGTCCGTGATTAATTTTCTGTTAATTACCAAATCAAAAAGCTGAACTTAATTTGTCATTGTGCAGAATACTTTTTTAAAGAAACTTAAAATAATCTTCAAATACACCTTGCAGTGCAAATAGTCAAACAACATCAATAATATTAATAATAATAATAATAATAATGAAATATTTAGAGGCATTCATAAAGCTTTATAACTGCAGATTCCAGATTTTTTTTTTTATAAGAAGCACATTCGGTTATCACAGCTAAAACAAGTCCTGCAAACTTAATTTAAATAAAAACTAACATGTACTAAGAACGGCCTTTTCTTACCTTACTCTTTGATGACTGCAGAGAGTGCTCTAAAATAAAACAAGTGTAAAAATAATACACATTATTCAGATTATTTTTTTAAGCAGTAAAGATCAGTCAAAATGTTAGAGGATTTCAAGTGTAATTACATCCTGTCTGGTTGAGAGAAGCATGTTCTACTTAGCACAGACAGAAACAAAGACTTTCCTTCAAAAAGAACCAGTTTATTTGGCATGGGTATGGATGATTTGGAGTTAAAAAATTCTCCTGTGAGGTGGCTGACTTCACACATGATATGCGGCAAATAAAAATATTCTAAGCACCGTTTCCTAGTTATCATAGCTGAAGAGGGACCATCCACACTGAACTGCTACCCAGACATGTTAATATAGGCTTGAAAAAAATAACTAATTTATTCATTTTCTCACACGGGTCACTGTTGCTTTGGCAGCAGAACAAGCAGCTCATCCCACACTTCCCTATCCTCGACCAGGTCCTCTAACTCTTCCTGGGGGATGCTGAAATGTTGTCACATCAGCTGGCCTTGGAAATATAATCCCTCCAGCATGTCCTGGGTCTTCCCTAGGACATCCTCCGAGTTGGACATGTCTGGAAGACCTCCCTAGGGAAACAACAAGGGAGTATCCTCACCAGATGCCCGAACCACCTCAGCTGGATTCTTTTGATGCAAAAGAGTTGTGGTTCTACTCAGATTCCTTCCTGGATATTCAAGTTTCTCTGTCCCTGAGCGGAAGCCTCAATACCCTACAGAGGAAGCACATTTCTGCCGGTTGTATCAGCAATCTTGTTATCTGGGTCACTACCCAACGCTTATGACGATGAGAGCGTAGATAGACAGGTAAATTGAGACTGTCACTTTTTGGCTCAGTTCCTTTTTCACAACAGTCCGGTACAGCATCCACAGGACCTCAGATGTAACACTGAGTCATCTGTTAAGCTCACGTGCCATCTCATCTAGGGATGGGACTGATCCAATCCCGGATCATTATTGGGTTCCGATACTGACGTAATTCACGTATCGGAAAATACCGATCCAACCTGCGACATTTTCCAATACTGGAGAAGAGCCACTATGAATCCGCTCAACTGCTGTTGTTTGCTCTCTGCTTGTTTACTGCCGAGTGGGAGGAGGAGGGATTTTTTGATGCCGAGCTGTTTCAGAGAGCTCTCTTCCGCAGTGTTCTAGCTGCGGTTAGCGACAAATTTCTGCCTGGCTTTCGGCTCCAAATTGTCTGTTCGCCAAGCACTTGATTTTCTGAAAAATTAACTGAATTGTTGCTGAAAATGTGTGTTAAAAAGTTAGCCACTTCACTGTCCCGAGGCTGTAAAATACCAGCTCAGCGTGCAGCCAAAGAGGAGAAGCTGAATAGAGATTCTGTCTGCTGAAAGGGAAAAAGTCTCCATTAAAAACCTTTAATTCATTAAAATTGTGAGCGTCAATGATGATATTTATTTTACACTTGAAAGGCTTCATGTTTACCAAAAGTTTGAAGTTTGCGCAGCACTTAAACAGTGAGAGAGGAAGAAAAAGAGAGAGATACGGAAGGAGAAAGCGAGTGAGAGAAAGAGAGAGCGCGCGCAAGAGACAGAGAGAGACAGACAGAGAGAGAGCGAGAGACAGACAGAGAGGGAGAGAGGCAGAGAGAGAGGGAGCAAGAGACAGACAGAGAGAGAGCGAGAGACAGACAGAGAGGGAGAGAGGCAGAGAGAGAGGGAGAGGGAGAGAGAGAATGCTGTCTTTTCTCTTTAAGCCTATAAAAATAAAAGTACTTAATTCTTTCACCAAAACATCAAATCTAGGCTTTCATCTTAGATGCACCTTTTAGTAAATTGTAGCTCAACTTTCAGGTCTCCTTTTTAAGAAAATCCTCATATAAAATCAACAAATAATAATAATATTAAAGCAAACAGAGCTCTGGTTTCGGATCGGAAAAGTATCGGTATCAGCAGATATCTAAATTCAGGTATCGGGATCGGATCGGAAGGGAAAAACTGTGGATTGGTACATCCCTAATCTCATCCCCACCTGTGAACAAGACCCAAAGAAACACAGACTCACACTTGGCTGAACAAAATTTTAAGAAAAAACCTGGGACATCCCTAAAGAAGTCAAAATTTCACTTACCTGTTTTCATTGTCCTTGTTGCCCCTGGATTGTATCTTGAACATATTCTCTGCAGCTCACATTTCCCTGTTGCATGTCGCAAGAACCACTTCAGACAGTGTCTAAGAAATGATGTGTAGATATATTGCCAGATGCAACTCAGCATTCTCCTAGAAGATGAGTGGGAAAAAAATCATTACTGTAACAACTGTAATGATAAATTTAAGTATAAAGCCCCAATTATCCAATAAGGATTTGCAACATTCACACAATAAACTGTCTTACAACAAAAATATAAACGCAACACTTTTGGTTTTGCTCCCATTTTGTATGAGATGAACTCAAAGATCTAAAACTTTTTCCACATACACAATATCACCATTTCCCTCAAATATTGTTCACAAACCAGTCTAAATCTGTGATCGTGACCACTTCTCCTTTGCTGAGATAATTCATCCCACCTCACAGGTGTGCCATATCAAGATGCTGATTAGACACCATGATTGGTGCACAGGTGTGCCTTAGACTGCCCACAATAAAAGGCCACTCTGAAAGGTGCAGTTTTGTTTTATTGGGGGGGGGATACCAGTCAGTATCTGGTGTGACCACCATTTGCCTCATGCAGTGCAACACATCTCCTTCGCATAGAGTTGATCAGGTTGTCAATTGTGGCCTGTGGAATGTTGGTCCACTCCTCTTCAATGGCTGTGCGAAGTTGCGACGACGAACTGGAGTCAGGTCGAGACCCCGATGAGGACGCCGAGCATGTAAATGAGCTTCCCTGAGACGGTTTCTGACAGTTTGTGCAGAAATTCTTTGGTTATGCAAACCGACTGTTTCAGCAGCTGTCCGAGTGACTGGTCTCAGACGATCTTGGAGGTGAACATGCTGGATGTGGAGGTCCTGGGCTGGTGTGGTTACATGTGGTCTGCGGTTGTGAGGCTGGTTGGAGACGGCTTATGTTAGAGAAATGAACATTCAATACACGAGCAACAGCTCTGGTTGACATTCCTGCTGTCAGCATGCCAACTGCACACTCCCTCAAATCTTGCGACATCTGTGGCATTGTGCTGTGTGATAAGACTGCACCTTTCAGAGTGGCCTTTTATTGTGGGCAGTCTAAGGCACACCTGTGCACTAATCATGGTGTCTAATCAGCATTTTGATATGGCACACCTGTGAGGTGGGATGGATTATCTCAGCAAAGGAGAAGTGCTCACTGTCACAGATTTAGACTGGTTTGTGAACAATATTTGAGGGAAATGGTGATATTGTGTATGTGGAAAAAGTTTTAGATCTTTGAGTTCATCTCATACAAAATGGGAGCAAAACCAAAAGTGTTGTGTTTATATTTTTGTTGAGTGTAGATAGTGCTGAAATGATTAGTCAATTAATCACTTAGTTGATCAACAGAGAAACCATTACATAAAATTTTGAATCACTTGAATAATTCATTAATGAAACATAATTGCTACAAAGTTTACTTGAATGACCTCTGATTGGAAGAGATTAAATGTCCTTTTGTCTCACTGCGCATGCTTCACACCACATGCCAATTTAGCATATTTTCATGCCGAGCACAGACAGAATTACCCTGAGATGTCAAGATTTGAGGGCAGGGTTTACACAAAGTTCTTCTGGAGTTACATCAATTGTGCTGAGCCAGTCCCAGTGTGACTATCTCATCTCATCTCATCTCCTTCCCAAAATCATACAAACCTGTCGCTCTGAGCATATTTTCCTAGCTGCTATGTGTGTAATTTTTCAAATATTTTCATATTATATGTATTTTGAATATGGTAAATAACTATGACACTGAATAAATTCTGATATGTGAAGAAACAAACAAGTTTTAACTGTGAACGTGCACTGATCAGTGTGTGTGTGTGTGTGTCATAACACATACCAGTCAATTATGTACATGCATTATAATGTTTTCATGTTGTATAAAATTAGAATATAGTCCATGACTGGCTTTTATTCATGCCTTTTTGTTAGGCTATTTTATGATGGTAGCCAGATCAACCTCCTCTACAGCTAAATGAGCACGACATCTAACTTCAGCCTTTTAAATCAAACTGGATTAATCTGACTGATAACTAATGAAATGACTTATTATTATATTGTTCACATTTAGGCCAGACTTATTATGTAAAAATAGTTTTCCTTTACAGTCATGTCTGGAGAGCAAAATCAGGATGGGACATATTCAGAATGAGTGGTAAATGTTCAGCGCTTCAGTTCACAATTTTCACACATGCATGAAACTGACATATCTGTGCTCCACCAACCACTCCATCAACCTCAAGAAAAAAACTGCTTCCCCCGAATTTTGTAGAATGGTGTGCCTGGACTTCCCAAACAAGCACATCATTCTACAAAATTTGAAGTGCTTGGAGAAATCAACCAAGGTAAAGAGAGTTGTCACACCACCCATTAGGGTGCGTCATTTCCCCCCTTTTCAAAATGTTTTGAAAATTACCTTGTCCCTAGCTTTATTTTGTTACACCACTCAATTACTTTCAACAAATTTCAGAAAACGCTATATTTAAGGGAACCACCAAGGCTCTGAAATTCTTCAAAAACTGTAAAAAAAAAAAAAAAAAAAAAATCTAAATTTATGATTTCAAAGAATTGTTAAAATACAATTTGTTTATTGTTTATATATTCTCTTAACACAATAGAAGACAGAGAGAGATGTTTTCTCTTCAAATTCTGTAGTCTGTGCTAATTTCTGTAACAAACAGAATGATGTATGAAACTGAAAGTGAAACTGATACTGAAAGTTGTTGGGAAGTAAAACTGCTTGAAACTTTTTTCCAGAAGTTTCAACAGGCAGACTAGGCTACACTGTCTTTATTTTATCTGAGGATCATGAATGCCACTACTCCACTATTAATCAGGAAAATAGCAAACATAAATTTACGGAGAATTATCACCTCAATGTGGTCCCTCTAAACTTTAACCAAATCACCTCAGAACTAATAACTGTTACTATTTTATGGAATGGAACATTTTTAAAGTGACAGAGTAAAGACAGAAATATATGCCCAAGAGGGAAAATGATGCTCCCTACCACCCATTACAGCACAAAACAACTTTTTACACAGACACAGACCAATGACCAGAACAATTGCAAGCAATGATTTAATGTATGTGAAATAACACTGCAAACTCAAAATGCTTTTGGCTAGAGAATATATCATTAAAATTACTAGCATGTTGCCCATCGGGATCCACGAGTCTAGATTGGGTAGTGTTTATAAAATAGATAGCTGACATTTTTCAAAGGTGGTAATAAATTAAGAAATGAGTTGGCGTGTCAGTCCAGAATGTTTTAAGAACCTTAGACCTCAACAATTTTTAGAAGAGGAATTCAACCCTTTTACTTCCTGTTAATTATGTAATTTTTAATGTTAATTTACTGTCTTAATGTATTTATAAACTGTTTAGGTTGTTATCATATGCACACTATTATTATTATCATTATTATTATTATTACTACTTCTTTTTTGTCATTTGATTTTTAAACGGACTACAATGGAAATAAGTGTTTTCACTTTCTTGTGTCATCCATGTATTTTTAACATATTTAGGCTACAATTATGTGCGCTTACGCGCACGCTTTTAATATAAAGATGATTTACTGCCCCCTGTTGGAAAGCTGTGCAAGGCCAAAATGCAATTAACAACGTTAGCTAATATTCGTAGCTTCTCCAAACTATTAGTCCTATCAGCATGCTGTTTTGGTCGCGTTCATCCTTGACCCAAAATACATAAGGACACCAAACAGCAAATGTCAGCTCCATGATTGAAGTTACACACACTCACGCATAGCTGTTTGTCTTTACTGCATGCAGGTCCTTCTAATTTGAGACACAAACAGGGTGGAGATCAAGCAAAATACATGTTTCACTCATGGTCTCAGCAACATGAGACTGAACTCACTCATGGTAATGGCAACATAACTAAAGAGACTAAACCAACTGAACTACAAAATCACAATAAATCAATAACAACACTGTTAAATTAACACAAACCACAATAACATTTAAAACCCCAAACTCCTATGGTGCATTGCAGCAGAACATCCATTCGCCCTATTGAGATATCCCATAATCCCCTTGAGCACCAGGGAGTCACTGCAGTCAAAACAACATACAGACACCACAAGGACAATTGCAAATGAACATTATACTAACAAAATGTAATTTTTTTATGCTTTTCATCACATTAATAAGAGACTGCATGTGTTGTGTGGGCCGCTGAAGAGGAGGTACTGCTGGCCCACCACCACCAGAGGGCGCCCTGTCTGGAGTGCGGGCTCCAGGCACCAGAGGGCGCTGCCGCCTCACAGGAGCAGCTGGGGTGACAGCTGTCACTTCTCGCCTACAACAGCTGTCACCAATCATCTGATCAGCAGTGGTATATCAGCAAGACCACATCTCCACCTCTTTGCCGAGATATCGCTCTACCTAGGAGGTACAGTACTCAGCCGACTGTGTTGTCTTTTTGACATTAACACTTTGTTACTTTTGTGCGTTAAATAGCAGACATTCTTCCGACGAGAGGTGGAGGTGGTTTTCCCGCCATACGGGTTGCTGGGTGCAAACGCACCCACATTTAACTGTTTTTGTTCCTCGCCAGCAGTACCAGATCCGACACGCGGAGGCAGTGGCCACCTGGGAGTTCGGGACTTGGCGGCTCCAGTATTCCCGGGGTTCGGTGGCGGAGGAAATCGTGTGGTTCCGGTTCTGCTTTGGACAGACGTCTCTTATCTTCGAGCCTGCCCACGTGACACATTTTGTGAATTGACTTCTTTGTCTATTGTTGTAATCTGTTGTGTTTGTTGTGCTTATTCACAACAGTAAAGTGTTGTTATTTGACTTCCTCCATTGTCCGTTCATTTGCGCCCCCTGTTGTGGGTCCGTGTTCCTACACTTTCCCAACAGCATGCGTGAGACCCTGAAAACTTGCTGAAACAAATATTCCAGATAATCTGTGTCTGCTGCATTTAACCTGTGTGGAATTTAATAAAAGCAAACCCAATTTCAGACATTTTATATATATATTACTCTGGAACAAACTGGACAAACAGTGCTGTAAAGGACAATAAGCAGGGCGTTAAAGAGCAAACTTCACTTTCCCCGAGAACAATATGAACAGGAAGCGATCGCAGCTCACAGAAATTCCAATTGGAAATAACAGAGACACAACCTGAGCTTCTCGCATGTTTACAGAGAACAAACAATGTCTAAACCCAGATAATATATTTTTATGTTGCAATGTTAATGCTGTTGTCCGTGTGCAGCGGTTAAATTGCAGCCTTATCAGAGCGCCTCAATGCATTTCTCAATGTTATACTGACATCTCACAGAGCAGTGACCTCTTGGAAGTTTTGCGAGATTTTGTGGGATTTGAAACCTCAATAGGGTGAATTGTTTATTGGTTGGCTAAAATCGCTAATTTCTACAAAAATAGTCCTATCAACTTTGTTTTCACAGCGTTCATCCTTGATCCAAAATACATAAGCATGCCAAACAGTAAATGTCAGCTCTCCTTGGATTTTACGTGATCGAAGCCATATACACACACACAAGCACACAGAGCCCACTTGGCTATTATATTACAGATGCCTGTGATGTATGTGTGTGTGGGAATGCGACGCACAGGTACATCTGTTTTACTACATAAGAGTTTTATTAAAGTAGGTGCGACTTAAATATTGATTTGCTTTGTTTTTTCTTTTACAGTGATACACTGTTTTCTGCTGTCTTTGTAGTTGTGTTCTGTTTTTTCCCTAGTTAGTCCGTCTAAATTTTAGTCTGTTGATGTCAGAATTAGTGTTTGTAAGGAGGGACTAACTACTTTATTTCTGTTTTTTTTTTTTTATCTGTTTTTATTGTTTTGGTCACTTCCATAAACATGCACTGCCGAGGTAAACTTTCTGCCACCCAATCAATCCTCTGAAGTGTTGTGATGTAATGTGGTGCACTGGTCCATTTGCGGTTTCGAAGTGGCTAAGGATATGTACATCCGTATCTTCTGCGGGACTGCTAAAGGTACGGACCGAGGAGAAATATGGCCAAGAGATTCCCCTAACCCTGACCGCCTGTGCATGCGTATCATGGGTGCGATAAAACAATACTTGGAACAACACTAATAACTGGACATCTCGACCTGTTTACAGCAAAGTAAGACTTTCTTACTTACTTACTTTCTACAGTCGGACTCTTACGATCTTCAGACCTGCTGACTTGTTTACGGGTATGTAATGACTTTTATTGCTCTATTGCTTTATTGCTCCATATCTTTAGAATGGTCTCTGTAGATACGGGTCCGTACCCGTAGCCACAACCTCACGGTTTTGCCGTGGTTGACACTGGTGTTTGTAATTGGGTTGTGCATAAAATGTCCTCAGGGCGGCGCAGTTGAAGCAGGAATGTGATCTAATTATTTTGAGTGCAAATAAATAATAATATAAACTATATTGCTGACTGTCTGCGTATAAGCAAAGTGCGCATCTCAGGCCGCACGGTGCATTATGGGTAGGCTAAATTCTTCGACTACCAACCCACAAGCTATGGCGGCAGAAAGCAGTGAGGAGTGCTGTGATTTGGATCATTTCAACCGGTGGAAAGTTGACGATTTAAAGTGTTTTTGTAAGCTCCGCGGATTGCCTGTTACAACCAGGACTACGTATGGCAATGGACAGAAATGGAAAGAAGAGCTGGTTGTGCTTGCGTGTGCTGCATCTGTACAGAAACTACTGTTAGTGCCGACAAAAGAGGAAGAGTGCGCTGCTGTCGAAAATGACCAGTCCTTGCTGATAGTTGGAGACAAATAAATTTCTGACCCCTTGAAGGCAACGGACAGATGGTTAGACGAAGTCCAGAGACTGAAACTGTGGATATTGCAGAATATTTAATAAGCAGGGATGAGAAATCGCTACTCCGCCGGCTTCATAATGACAACAATGACGGTGAGTCTCACATATAACCTCTTTGGTGTCATGTTTGTTTTGATAAGTTGACAGACATACAATGATATATGCATGCATGCAGTTTGTTTATAGAACATGTCAATTTTACAATATTACGCGCCACGTCATTCATGGCGCGACATTACAGTCATAAGCCAATGCACAAAAACGGCGGCACGGTTTCAGGATATTGACAAAATAAATGTGAGCAAGAAACTTACAATTTTAGTCCGTCTTTTACGTCCGTCTGGATCTTTCTTTTCTGTGGCGAAATTGTGTAGAATGAACGGAGATTTACGACCACATTTCTTCTTCTTTCTGTCTTTGTGTGGACTCGGCAGAGCTTTGCAATTGTGTGTTTTCAGCCAACTTTCAAGCCTATAAATTCCGTTCGAGCATTTGAAAACAGCACAATGCGCACCTGTCATTACTGTATGCGTCGCTTAAGTCTTAAAGCCTTTGAAACAATCCCTCTAAAAGCCTTAACTTTTATAGTCCGCTAATGCTACTGTATACAAAATTCAATGGGAGCAGTGTGAGTTTGGGAGCTGGAATTTTTGCCCCTGTTTGACCCACGCATGCGCAGATGCGTTGCGCACTTAGCTTATTTACAACCTGGTAACACTTGTATCACAGAAGGTGATAAAGTGACCACTACAAAGTTAGTTTGGATGGTGTGGCGGAGGAATGCGCTCTCTCGAGTCTTACCACAGTTACGACCAACTTTCCTGCTGCCGTCAGAAACGCTGGTGAATGAAGTAACACAGTATTTTTTAAACGGAATCCGCAAGATCAGTTAGTCAGCAAGCAACCAACCAAATTGTTGTGAAACACTGATTGAATCGAAGAGACAAAAACAATGTAGCAGTAGCAAGCTTGAAGCTAACCCTATATGCTAACTAACGCTGACGTCATAGTTCTGGCACATAAATTTTCTAAACACGAAGGTTAACAATATTAACTACTAATAATCATCCTTTGTTCAAACGGAATTTCTCGAGCAGTCCAACGACTGTTTATCAGTCTTTTCTAAACGCAGCTAGCGTTAGCGTCCTAACACACGAAAACCGATTTTGTTTAAACACTGTTCACTTACATTATTTAGATAACTTTTGAATAAGACGTGATTCTTACAGCCACTGTATAGATTCTTACCCTTCCTTCGTAGAGATATTGTATGAAAACCAAAGTTATCTTCTGCTGGCTAGCTCGTAGCAACCAGCCGTCTGACAATGAGTTTCTCCTATCAACAGTCTGCCGTGAGGCGTTCAGGCTCACACCAAACCTCAAACTTTGATGCTTTCAAACACGTGTATGAAATTTAAATATTAAATTTCTACCAAAGGGGTATACCACAAAGGAATTTTGTGTTCTGTATTAAGTTATTTAAGATGACGTCTTTGAATACAATTCACACTCGCTTTTCGTTCGTTGCTACAGCAGCGCCATCTACTGACACTATTATGTTTCTGTTTTGCTTTTCTATTATTATTATTATTATTATTATATTATCATCATCATCATCATTATTACTATTATTATTATTATTATTATTAACTTTATTAAGACTGCCACAAATTGTAAAAGACTGGGAACAGCTTTTATTTCATTTTTTATGTTATTACCTGTATATTAATATATTATTCATATATTATACTTTTTTGTTAATCGCTGTTTGTTAACTCAGCCACATGGGGTGTGCAGCCAGTACATGCTGACTGCCAGTCCCAAGCCCAGATAAATGAGTAGAGTTGTGTCAGGAAACAAGCCAACACAACCAACCATGTAGACTACAAATCCAGTTTCCATATCAGATCGGTCGAGGCCTGGGTTAACAACAACTGGTGCCGTTGACTAACAAGGTGCCACCAGAAATTGGGCTACTGCTGGGTGAAGAAGAAGAAAAGGGGGAGGACATGTCCACAGACAGCGGGAGAAGAAGAAAACTAGAAGGGTGGAAGCGAGAGTTGAGACTTTGAATGTTGGTAGTATGACTGGTAAAGGGGATAGAGCTGGCTGACATTGTGAAGAGGAGAAAGGTAGGCACATTATGTATACAAAAGACCAAGTGGAAGGAAAGTAAGAGCAGGAGCATAGGTGGTGGGTTAAAGTTATTGTATCATGGTGAGGATAGAAAGAGAAACGGTGCTGGGGTCATTTTAAAGGCAGAGTATGTTAAGAGTGTGTTGGAGGTTAAGCGAGTGTCTGACAAGGTAATGAGTGTGAAGTTGGAAATTGAAGGGGTGATGATGAATATCATCAGTGCATATGCCTCACAGGTAGGGTGGGAGATGAAGGAGAAAGAAGATTTCTGGAGTGAGTTAGATGAGGTGGTGGAGAGTGTGACCAAGCATGAACGAGTGGTGATAATGGGAGTAGCCGAAAGAAGATTTTTTGTTAATCTCTCTACAGCTAAAATTTAAATACGCTCCCCCAACCCATTTTTTTAGTAAACAATGAGGTGATTATTTCAAAAGGTTTGAATATAAGGGTTTTATTTAAACACTTTATTTTCTCATTGTCAAGTCTTATTTTAAAATTTCCTGCAAGTTTCTCAGTAACTCTGTAAAAATGACTGCATATTCAACTCTGAATTTTTGGATTCTGACAGATACAGGTGAGGACCAGTAATCCTCCTAGATTAGGCCATGTTGGCATGTTTTAACACAATAAACTGTAGTCAATATTTTTGTAGTTTACAACTGTAAATAGGAATGACAGCACAGTGTGACATGTCTGGGCTTGTTTAGGAAAGCACATGTAAAGTAGTAGGCCTTTTTTGTTTGCATGCCATTTATGAAACATAGCTGCAAATCGTAGGATCCTGGTGGGTCACTAAACCCACTGTTGTTTGTGTGATAGTGAAAGAAATAAGGCAAAACTGTGGAGTTTCCAAACATTCAAATGATATTGAAGCCCACATGTTGACACTGTTTCATTGCTAGAATAGAGGCCTAGATCAAATGACTGACAACCCATTGGCTCATTATATCACAGCTGTCAAAAATAATCACAATCTGCTGCAGTTGATTCCTGGACTAAATAGTGTCTTCCTGCCAGATGGCGCCAGATCCACACTTTGGAGCTCTGTGAGTACGCACACCCACAGTAAATAAAAACAGTGCCTTTATTATCATTGTATATACATATATACAACGAAATTTGTCCTCTGCATTTAACTCATCCTAATTGCAGTTAGACACAATCCAACCACTAGGAGCAGTGGGCAGCCACAGTCCGACGCCTGCGGACCAACTCCAGATGGAGAGATGCTGCCTTGGTCAGGGGCAGAGAAAGGAGCAGACCCTAAATAAATATGTTTTTGATTGTGGGAGTAAACCCACGCAGACATGGGGAGAACATGCAAAATCCACACAGAAAGGGTGGGATGTGACCCCATGACCTTCTTGTTGTGCAGCATTAGTGCTAACCACTAAGCCACTGTGCCAGCCCAGCGCAGCTATTTTGCATTTAATCTCCTCTATTCCACTGATGTCACAAGCATACATTATCCACGTTGACATAATGCCAATGTGCACAAAACTGTGGCAGTGTAGTCTGTGTTTCTCCATGCCAGCTGTGCCACTTTGCCCAGACTGACTGCACACTAACCAGCGTTCCCTCGTAACACATGGGCAGTTGCTCAACAATGGTGCACTCCTCTGTAATTAAGTCTCACACGCTCTTTGCACCTAATCAGTCCCTTTGAGCTTCAAACGCAGGAGGTCTATCCCATACAATTACTGCATTCCAGGAGGAATTCCTGTGTCAAACCTGGCTAGATTTGAAAATTGAAACCCCAAAGTAACAAGAGTCTACGGGATTAGCCAGGGCTGAGTTAGCTGCTTCTAATTACTTCTACCATGGAGTTTTTTTCAATCCTGTTTTGTTGTTTGTTTTGCTGCCTTACTTTGACCCTGTCATCAAAATCAAAGGAATCAAGATTGGTTGGATCCTGATGTTTGATCCTGATCTATTTAGCAATCCTTTCATTTGATCATGAACTAATTATAAATTTTGATTACACAATCAAAGGAATCAGAATGAAAGATCAAAAGTAAAATCCAACCTTCGATTAAAATCTGCACCACATGACCCAAGGCCTGTCTCTCAATCTTATTTCATCCATTAAAGTCCTTGTATCCTGCTGCCAAGCAGACTGACAAAGACATACAGATAGACGATAATGAAAACAGAACCGCCATCAAGGAACAAAACGCAGTTGAGATAAAGTTCTGTAAATGGGATCAAAGGTCAGCGAGCACAAACAAATGTCAGCAGTCAGCATCAAAGTTCAGAATAAAAAATGAGTGATCAGGATCAAATATCAGAGTCCAAGTTCAGTAATCAGTCACATATAAATGATCAGAATCAAAGTCAACAATCAGGATCAAATCCTGGTGATTTAGACAAAAGGTCAGCAACTCGGATCAATGATGAGTGATCAGGTTCAAAGATTGGCATTCAGGAATAAAGGTCAATTATGATCAATCAGGATCAGAAATGAGTTATAAGATACAAAGGTCAGGATCAATATGAAAGGCAAGTGTTCAGGATTCCATGATTGTCAATCTGTAGGTTTCCTTTGGTTCAGAGACATCAGGATCTGGTGGACAAAAATGTATTTTTGAACAGTGGTAGTCCACTAAAGTGGAATAAGTATTGGATTTTGTTTCTGTTCTTAATAAAATTAAAGGGAACTCCTGGTCCTTTTCAGAGGTATTCACTGTACTGAGTTCCCTTCTGGAGTCCATATTAAATTGGCTATAACCCTATTAAGTACGTAAGTATATGTGGGAGGTGATGATCCAGTGGTGAAGCAGTGAACTTCAGACCAGAGGATCCTCAGATCAAACCCCAGTCTGGCCGGCCAATCACTACAGATCCAAGGTCCTTCATCCCCAAATTGCTCACGGTGTGTAGTGAGCTCCTTGTATGACAGCACCCTGACATTGGTGTGTGAGTATGTCTGTGTGAATGCGAGGCATCATTGAAAGTGCTTTGAGCTTCTGATATAGATGGAAAAGTGCTATATAAATTCAGTCAATTTACCATATACAATGTTGATTTTTGTAGTACAGTTTTCTACATAATCCCCATTTGCACTGGTGCAGTTTTCCAATCCACAAGCCCCCTGACTGGAACTCAGAAATTTGGCCCAGAAACCATTATCATCAAGTCTCTATACACAAAACACTTTATGTGTTATCAGGATGAAGCACTCAGAGGTCCCAAAAATGGACATAGAGAGGACTTGTGACCTTGCCAGAAAGATGTGTCGGCATCGATTAATAGTCTCTGGTCCCCTCCCCTCCCGGGGTACTGAAGAGGCATTTAGCAGGCTAACATCATTAAATAGGTGGCTGGCGCAGTTTTGTAGACAACAAGGCTTTAGCTTTATTGATAACTGGCCTTCGTTCTGGGTCCGCCGTGGCCTGCTGATGCTGGACGGCCTCCACCCTACTGGGGAAGGTGCCGCCATCTTGTCTGCGAACATAGATAGACCTCTACAGAGAGGGTATCATTAGGAATCTACAGCAGGCCACGGAGCAGGTGATTAGAGACCCTGCAAGGCTTATGACCCTGCAAGGCTTATGTGGATGTGGAATCCATTAGCTTAGCGGGGAATTTAGTGCAGAAAATCCACTATGGTGATAGTGCAGTTTATTTGCCAGGGAGGGAATTTCAACAAGTTGAGACTGTGGCCTGCTTCCGTAATCGTGTCCATAAAAATCATAGAGGGATATGCTTTCCAAACTTAATACTCATTACTATATTGGATGATGTTGAAATTGAGGATGGCCCAGTGGTTGTTCCAGCAATAGCAAAGATTTTGTGTCTGCTACCTACAACGCGCGTGGAATGTCTCAAACCTAAATGGACTTCTAGGCATCTTACTGTATATATGCTACTCTGGAACCACCCCTAAACCCAAACAGTTCAACTGTCAACCCCACTGAGGTCCTTAGACTGCATCTTATTAACGTAAGATCACTGTCCTCAAAATCATTGTTGATCAATGATCTTAATTATTGATCATCTCTTAGATATGATTGGGCTATGTGAAACCTGGCTTAAACCTACAGCTGTCCTCCCCTTAAATGAGGCCTGCCCACCAGCATATACATTTAGTCACGTCCCTCGTGATGCGAAGCAAGGTGGGGGTGTTCCTCGTATTTATAAATCTAGGTTTAGCTTATTAGCTGTTGGGGGTTACAAATATAGCTCATTTGAGCATCTGATTCTCTGCTGTGCTCAGGATATTACACATTGCCAAGGTCAGACGAATAAAAATCAGTCGTATTACTTTGTCACTGTATATAGGCCTCCTGGCCCATATTCTGAATTCTTAGATGAATTTGGTGCATTCATCTCTAATTTGTCAACTAGTGTAGATAACATTCTGATCATTGGTGACTTTAACATTCATATAAATAAGCCTTCTGATCCCCTCTGCAAATCATTTATGGAAATTGTGGATGCATTAGGATTTCGGCAATGCATTCAGGATTCGACGCACATTAGTGGAAATACCCTGGATCTGGTTCTCGCAAATGGTATTGCTGTCATGAATATTGACATGCCTCTTACATCAGTGGTGTCTGATCACTTATTAAGTTTACAGTTTTGCTGCCATGTTTAGTGGAACAACAACCTTATATATCATTACGGCGATGCATCAACTCCTCAACTAAGACTGAACTCAAAGCTAGACTGCCTGATATCTTAGCTTCACATTTGACAAATACCCAGTCAGTAGACAAACTTGTGTATAGTTTAAACTCAGTGCTCAAAACTGCACTCGACATGATTTCACCACCTGTGTTAAAACCATGCTCCCCAAATCACAGACACCTTGGTTCAATGATTATCTGCGTGACCTCAAGCATAAAGCAAGAGGTCTAGAACGGAAATGGCGTCATTCAAAATTAGAAGTATTTCACCTTGTGTGGCGTGATGCTATCTTAGACTATAAGCATGCATTATTGGCTACAAAACGGACCTACTACTCTGATTTGATCAACAAAAACAAGCATAACTCAAAGTTCTTGTTTGACACGGTGGCAACACTTGCGTGGTCTGTCCATAAATTAACGGTCCTTTTTATTTTTTAAAAAAACTATATGGATTTCATTCATATGTTTTTACGTCAGACATGCTTGAACCCTCGTGCGCATACGTGAGTTTTTCCACGCCTGTCGGTGACGTCATTCGCCTGTGAGCACGCCTTGTGGAAGGAGTGGTCCCGCCTCCTCATCGGCTTTTCATTGTCTGGAAATGGCGGAATGAAAAGGACTTTTTTTCCATCAGAATTTTTTTCAGAAGCTGTTAGAGACTGGCACCTAGAAACCATTCGAAAAATTTATCTGGCTTTCAGTGATAATTTTACGGGCTTCACAGAGAATAAGGACATTAACTACAGCTTTAAGGACCCCTTTAAGGACGGTCGGTGCACCGCGCTGCGAGCTGCGACGATGCGGCACAAACCACTGGATCATTTCTAAGCTGATGGCTCTGTGGATACGAGACCGTTGTGTGCTCTTTCTCTGGTTATCACAAGACCTGGACATCAGCCATTTTCCGTCAGATTTCAGACATGCTTGAACGAGGGTTCAAGCATGTCTGACTTAAAAACATATGAATGAAATCCATATAGTTTTTGAAAAAATAAAAAGGTACGATACTTTATGGACAGACCTCGTATGCATGGACAACCACCTGTAGTTCGCTCTCCTTTTACAGCACAAGATTTCCTGGATTACTTTGGGAAGAAAATAGAAGACATCAGGTTAAACATATCCCGGCATGCCTTAACCCAGCCACTACACCCTGCTATTGAGGTGAGCGCCACTACTGAGGTATTACCTAGATTTACAGAATTTGATAGTATCTCACTAGGCATGCTGACAAAACTCGTAATGTCAACAAAAAGCACAACCTGTTTGATCCTATACCAACAAACTGTTTAAGGACCTGTGGCCCACTCTTGGGCCGACTGTGCTGGAAATGATTAATCTTTCTTTAACTTCTGGATCTGTTCCTAAATGTTTCAAATCTGCAGTGATTAAACCATTACTTAAGAAACCTAATCTTGACCCTAGTGTATTGAAAAACTATCGGCCGTTATCAAATCTATCATTTTTCTCTAAAATTGTGGAAAAAGTGGTGTCACGGCAGCTCGTAGACTATCTTACTGAGAATAATCTCTTTGAGCTGTAGATCGCCCATCGATGTGGCACATTTTCCTGTAGATGGTGCTGGCTCTGGCGACACGCGGCAGTAGTGTGAGAGGCTGAGATTTGTTTGAGTGTTTTGTAGACTTTCTGTGAACTTTTGAGAACACTGGGACATTCTGAATCTGTCTTTTCTTACCTGGACAGTGGCTTACCGAGTAGTGGGCATTTTCCTCTTATGGACACTGCTCTGTCACCTGTTGACCCGTCTCTCGGTGAAGGGGGAGCCACTGCAGTACTCGAGGCAATTCCTTCTTCTCCACAGTAATACCAAACTCGGTTCTGTGGATCCAGACGTGTCTTTCCCCCAGGATATCCTCCACCTGCATGCTTCCACTCCAGGGGCCGGCTGGACAGCGAGGCACCCAGGGTTATGGAGGAAAAGAGGGTGACGCGGCGGTGTACGACAAAGACTGAAAAGACTTGGTCATCGGCGGATTCCTCTTCCATCTATAATGTTGGTGAATGTACAGTCACTTCGAAATAAAGTGGATGAATTACAAGCCAACGTGCGGTTCCTAAGAGAATGTAAGGATGCTTGCATCCTTGCTTTCACAGAGACGTGGCTCAAAAAGCTTGACTCCCAGGCAGACTTGGACATTGCGGGCTTTGGAACACCTTTACATCTTGACAGAGACCCCACTGTGACCGGCAAGTCACTTGGTGGGGTCTATGTTTGTACATTAATAAGCGCTGGTGCAAAACCGCAATCATTCGAGAGTCCTTATGCACATCAGACATAGAACTGCTAACCGTATCATTACGTCCCTTTTATCTGCCAAGGGAATTCCCTCAGATTTTTGTATCTGTGGTTTATATACACTCCAAAGCGAATGCAGATATAGCCACACAGACGCTAATAAAGTCTGTGCGGCGAACCCAGGGGCTTGCACCAGATGCTTCTATTCTTTTAATGTGGGATTTTAACCATTGTAAACCGGGGAAAGCACTTGGACACTTTTTTCAATATGGCACTTGCCCGACTCGACATTCCAAATGTCTTGATCTTTGCTTTGGAACCGTGAAAGGAGCGTGTAAATCGCTTTCGAGGGCTCCCATCGGTTCGTCTGATCACAACACTGTTTACCTTGTTCCGACATACAAAATTGTCCTGAGGGGGAACAAGCCAGAGCGAAGATTGGTTCCGGCCTGGTCGGAAGACTCGATGCTGGCGCTGCAGGAATGCTTTGCATGCACTGACTGGGATGTGTTTATAATTACTTGCACGGATTTAAACGAATTAACTGAAATAGTATCAAGTTATATTTCATTTTATCAAGACATGCTTATACCTAAGAAATCCATCTCGGTGTTTGCTAATAATAAACCATGGGTTTCTAAATCTGTCAAGGCCTCTATTAATCAGAGAAACATTGCTTATAACCAAGGAGACACTCAGAAGTACAATGAGTTAAGGAAGCAAGTTAAAAAAGAGCTTAAACTTGCAAGGTTCTCTTATAAAAATAAGGTTGAAACATTACTGAGTGCTGGAAATGCCCGACCTGCATGGGAAGGTGTGAAAAATATGATGGGAATGTCATCAATAAAGGATACTGTCTCACTTAATGGGAAAACTGATTTGGACCTCTCCAATGACCTTAATGTGTTTTACAACAGATTTGATGTTCATAATTTTAGTAAGGAGGTTTCTGTCTTTAAAGATGTTACTCTCATGTAACATGTCTATCTCGGCTTTCAGTGCTTACCAGTCGAGTGAGTATAAGAGAAATTGTGGAGAGCTGGGCATGTCCCAACTTGTCATGTAACACTCCGAAACGGAGGTGTTCCTTTGTCTCGCTTCATCAGCGAATCCGTCATGACGCGCGAAGCCTCCGCGCGGCTTTCCATGACAAAATCTCTTGTTAAAAGTAAAATCTGCCGGAAAATGGCTGATGTCCAGCTCTTGTGATAACCAGAGAAATTGCACACGACGGACCCGGCTCCACACAGCGATCCGTTTAGAAATGATGTGGTGATTTCTGCCTCTCGATGGCGGCTCGGAGCGCGGTGCGCCGTGCGCCATTGTTGGCCGTCCTTAAAGCTGTAGTAACACTCCTTATTCTCTGTGAAGCCCGTAAAATTTTCACTGAAAGCCAGATAAATTTTTCAAATGGTTTCCAGCTGCCTGTCTCTAACAGTTTCTGAAAAAATTCTGATGGAAAAAAAAGCCCAAATCATTCCGCCATTTCCTCGCAATGAAACAACGACGAGAGGGGTGGAGCAGTGCTCACTCAAAGCCTGCCCACAGGCGAATGACGCAACCGACAGGCGTGGAAAAACTCAACGCATGTGCACGAAGGTTCAAGCTTGGCTGACATAAAAACATATGAATCAAATCCATATAGTTTTTGAAAAAAATAAAAAGGTACAATACTTTTCTAACAGACCTCGTATCTTCCAGTTGTCTCTACAGTTACATTGTGTACCTCGTCTGTGGAAGGAATCAATTATCATTCCCATTCCAAAAAAAAAGGAATGATTTACGACCTGTGGCACTTACCTCATTAGTGATGAAAACCTTTGAGAAATTGGTCAAGACATCACTAATGGACTTGGTACAAGACAAACTCGACCCTCTACAGTTTGCCTATAGACCGGGTAGAGGTGTTGATGATGCCACTGGGGTACTTTTACATTTGGTTTTTAAGCACTTGGAGGGAGCAAAACCTTTGGTTCGTTTACTTTTTGTAGATTTTTCCTCTGCTTTTAACTGCATTCAGCCTCATGTGTTGGCAGATAAACTAATGCACCTTTTTGACTTTGAACCGAGCACTGTTAGCTGGCTTCTGGACTTTTTAACTGGGTGATCCCAGCGCGTTGGAGTGAATGGGCAGCTGTCAGATGTTCTTTTCTCCTCCACCGGAGCACCACAGGGATGTGTTCTGTCTCCTCTTTTGTTTTGTACACCAATGACTGTCAGAGTAAATACATCAATCGTGACATTGTTAAATTTGCTGACAACTCTGTCATTGTGTCACTTTCAAATCAGGAAGACCTCGAGCATGGTCCTATTTTATCACATTTATTGACTGGTGCAATACATCCTTTTTAGATATCAATGTGACCAAAACCAAAGAAATGGTTATTAATTTTGGCAGGTCACTTTCTGTTCTCCCTCCAGCTCTCACAAATGACCAGTGTGTAGAGTGGGTCCAAGAGTACAAATACTTGGAGACCATCATTGATGATAAACTGTGCTTTGAGCCCCAAGTGGATGCAGTTTGTAAAAAAGCCAACCAGCGCATGTATTTTTTACGGAAGCTTCGGAACTTTCATGTGGACACTTCCTTTATGAAAATATTTTATTCATGTTTTATCGAATCTATTTTAACCTTTTCTTACATTTGTTGGTTTCATTGTTTATCCATCAAGCAGCGAAATCGTTTTATGGACATTGTGAAGGTGTGCTGTAAAATCACCAGAGGCTCACTTAATGATCTTAATGAAATTTTTAAGGTCAGATGTCTTAAAAAAGCTAAGGCTATTATAGCTGACCCTTCTCATCCTCTTTGGCATGAGTTTTCACTGCTCCCATCTGGCTGCCGTTATGTTGTCCCTCGGTGTAGAACTAACAGGTTTAAAAAGTCCCTGATTCCAAATGCTATTCGCTGTCTCAATGCACATTTGTAAATGTTTTAGTTGTACTGTTGTTGTGTTTGTTTGAGTTTGTAATTACTGCTGCAAACAAATTGCCCCATGGGGACAATAAAGAAACCTTGAACCTTGAGCCACTACAGTCTGCTTTTAGAAAATATCATTCCACAGAGACGACTCTCACTAAAGTGGTGAATGATCTTCTGCTTACAATGGATTCGGACACCACTACGGTTCTGTTGCTATTAGATCTCAGTGCTGTATTTGATACAGTGGATCATCATATTCTACTTGATAGGCTGGAAAATCATTTTGGGATTACTGGCCCTTGCATGGCTGACGTCATACTTGACCAGTCTTTCTCACTGTGTTTTGTACAGTAACACTACCTCTAACCTTAGTGACATGAAATTTGGGGTTCCACAGGGGTCTGTCTTAGGCCCCCTGCTTTTCTCCCTTTATATAGCACCCCTTGAGCACATAGTGCGGCGTTTTGGGATTACCTTTCACTGCTATGCAGATGATACTCAGTTATACATGCCGATAACTACTGGTAATCTCGTTCACATAAAGTCCTTAGAAGATTGTCTTGCAGCAGTGAGAAGTTGGATGTCTAGAAACTTCCTACTTTTAAACTCTGATAAGACTGAAATGATGGTTCTTGGCCCAGTGAGACATCGGCATCAATTTGACCAGTTAATGCTCAGCCTCGGCTTGTGTGTCATACATCACACTGACAAAGTGAGGAACCTTGGGGTAATTTTGATCCTTCGTTGTCCTTTGGCCTCCACATTACAAATATTACTAGGACTGCTTTCTTCCACCTGCGAAATATAGCAAAGATTCGTCCCATCCTGTCTATGGCTGATGCTGATACCCTGATCCATGCATTTATTTCTTCTAGATTGGACTACTGCAATGTTCTATTTTCTGGTTTATCGCAGTCTAGCATTAGGGGTCTCCAATTGGTTCAAAATGCTGCAGCCAGACTTTTGACACGAAGCAGAAAGTACAACCACATTACACCCATTTTGGCATCCCTTCACTGGCTTCCTGTCCCAGTGAGATCAGATTTTAAGGTTCTGCTACTAACCTATAAAATTATTCATGGATTGGCACCTCCTTACATAGCTGACCTAATTAAACCTTACGTACAGGCCTGGGCTTTATGTTCTCAGGGTACAGGACTACTTTGTGTTCCTAAGGTGAATAAGAAGTCTGCGGGTCACAGAGCGTTCTCTTATCGTGCCCCTGTTCTGTGGAATGATCTCCCTGCATCAATAAAACAGTCAGATTCTGTGGAGACTTTCAAGTCCAGACTTAAAACGCACTTATTTTCCCTTTCATATGGCTAGCATACTGGTACAGTTTTTTTTTTGTTTTTTTTTTACGCTTTTTACTCTTTTAATTCATTTATTAGCAATTGGAGTGGGCTGCGGCCTCAACTTTACCTAAATTCTAGGTCTTTTAATGAAGTTTAGGGCTAGTGGCCGGTGTTCACCTTAGTATTTCTCTGTTTTTCTTGTTGTTTAATGCTGGCAAATTATACAATATTTTTTGTCTTTCTGATGCCTTATTCTGTTTTTTTCCTCTCTGTTTAAGGTGCAGCTTCATCCAAAGATGGGAGTTGTATTCGTGTTGGCGATCCTCCTGTCCTGTGCACCAATAGCATTTCTTGTATATTCATCTGTGAATTGTTCTGTAATTTATGTTTGTAGCATGGCCCAAGCAGAGGGTTACCCCTTTGAGTCTGGTCTGCTTGAGGTTTCTTCCTCAGAGGGAGTTTTTCCTTACCACTGTTGCTCTGGGGGTTGGTATGGTTAGACCTTACCTGTGTGGAGCGCTTTGAGGCAACTTTGTTGTGATTTGGTGCTATAAATGAAAATAAATCGAATTGAAATCTGTAAGTGAAGGAACAGTCCAACATTCCTGTACAGCTTTTGAGAACTTGTGACTGATGTTCAGTGACACATGACTTACTTGTACTTCTTCTTAACAGACTGGAACTGTAAATGATCATCACGGGATTCACCATTAATTTCAGAACAATCTGATACAGTCTCTGTGAATGCATTGGTTGTTCCAGAAGAGTGACAAATGTTTTTGTAGAAGACCCTGACACCTTGAACGTATTGGTTTTCTGAGATCCGAAGTGTTTCCTAGCTACAGATTTCTAAATTTTCAACAAAGGTGTACAATCTAAGTGAAAATCCTCGTGGTTGTGATTAAACCTGGTCTACATCAAATGATTCCCTTCCCAGTCACCTTCATTTTGTCTATTTGTTGTAGGGGGGTCCAGCTTGCATGAAATATCTTGCTTAAATACATCCCTATTATATTTCAGTGATATTAGCCTGTCTATCAAGACCAGATGTTTGCTTTTCTCCACAATGGCCCCTGAGTGTGTAGTCTTGTGCCTCGGGGTCATCTTTCATCTTGCAGCCTTAATGTGACACACTGAGCCATTGTTTGACAGCTATGTGCCTTTATGGTGTTTTGTCATTTGTCATTGTCAAGACTCAGAGAAAATGTGATCACCGCACTTAATTTCTGCTTAGTGTGTTAGATCTTGTAGTGCCACCAAATGACCAACAACAACAACGCTGCAGCTCAGAGCTGGGGGTGGGGGGGGGGAGCACACAGTGCTGACCTCCACAATGAGGTCAATGGCTACACACTTTAATAATTGTTTTTATAATACTGAGTTACCTGAACTCAGGCACCAGATGGGTGCACAAGCCAGTGCATTTTCAGTGCCAGTCCCAAGTCCGGAGGGCTGTGTCACTAAGAACATCTTGAATAAATGGCATAATAATAACTAGGACCAGTTTAACAACAACCAGCACCAGTACTGTTGTCTAGTAGGGTGCCAGCGGAAAATGTGCCACTACTGGACGAAGAAGAGGGAGGGAGGAGAGCATGACCAGAGGCAGCGGAAGTGGAGGAAGGTTAGTGGCCCGAATGTGAGAGCCAGAACTTTGAATGTTGGCAGTATTACTGGCAAAGGGAGAGAGTTGGCTGATATGATGGAGAAGAGAAAGTTGGACAAACTGCATAGACTAGAGAAATTGGAAAGAAGTAAAGCCAGGAGTATCAGAGGTGGGTTCAAAATGCTTTACCATGGTGTGGATCAGAGGAGATATTGTGGATGGGTAATCCTGAAGGAAGAGTATATTGAGTGTGGTTGACGTGAAGCGAATGGCTGACAGGGTAATGATGAATGTGAAGTAGGAACTTGAAAAGGTGTCAATAAATGTCATCAATGCATATGCCCCACAAACAGATTTGTGTTGGAAGATGAATATTTCGAGTGTAAGTCAGATGAGGTGGTAGAAAGTATACCCAAGGAATAAAGAGTGGTGATTCAAGCAGACTTCAGATGGCACGGTGGTGAATGTAAACAATGTGATGCGGAGATAAAGTGTAGACACAGTGTCAAAGACAGGAATGTGGAAGGTCAGATGGTGGTGGAGTTCAAAATAAATGGACATGGCTATGGTGAATATGTTTGGCACAGGGTGCTGCATAAGAGTGGAGAAAGGTGCACAGGTGGGCTAGATGTAACCTATTAAAGTTTGGAGATTAGAGATTCTCGGCTGATTGCATTTGCTGACTTGGACACTAACTCCTTCACCCTATCGCTACCAGGTGGCCTTTATCTGATGCTGAGGAGTACGCTCCATCCCTGCCCTCTTCTGACGGCAAGATTCAAGATCTACATACCCCCACACCATTGTGATGGGAACTGCCACCAAAGACTTCTATTATTCTGTATATGGATAAAATCTTTAATGTTTTCCTGTCTCCTGAGTCTTTATGGTAGAATTTATAGATTAACGAGGTCACCAGACAGAGGTGTTTGGCAATGCTGATATCTTTGCAAGAGTATGAAGGTCCACGTCTAGAGGGTCCTAGTGCTTTCTGTCTTTCTGTATGGTTGTGAGACTAGGACACTAACCAATGATGTACATTGATGACTGGAAGTATTTGGTACTTCATCTCTTCGGAAGATGTTTGGGTACTTCTAGAATGACTTTGTGTCGAACAAGTGGTTACTTTGGAAAATTCAGATGAGAGCCATTTCATTGTAAGGGAGTGTCAGCTGCAACATTTTGAACATGTGATGCATTTCTCTGTGCATGAGCATGCCAGAGTGTTGCATGCCAGGACCCCAACAGCTGGAGAATGGCAAGAGGATGCCAACATTTTACCCAGATGTCACATGTAGATGGTTACTTTCAAGAGATGCATGGGAATGGATTGGTTATCTGCCACCCAGGATCTGTGCAGTTCTGTGGTGTGGCAGATGCACCAACATGCGGCACCAGCGTGTGCTCCCAAATTTGATTTGATGCAGGTGGTATATTGAAGGAAGTGGTGGCCTGGAGGTTAGAGAGGCATAACCAGAGGATCCTCACTTAGCTAATTCCTTAAACCCCAAGCTGCTCCCGATGTACGAGTTGGGTGCAATGCATGGCAGCATGTGTGATTGGTTGAATGTGAGTTATCACTGTAAAGCCCTATGTGCATCTGCATTACACTGAGAAGCGCTATAGAAATCCAGTTTACATTTGTGGTAGAAATTGGTGTAAATAGGAAAGTGTGGCTTCATATGGACAAAAACCTCTCAGGAATGTTTCCACTACTTTCCTGAATCTGTGCACAAAGGCAAAAAGAGGTCAATCAATCAATCAATCAATTTTTTTTATATAGCGCCAAATCACAACAAACAGTTGCCCTAAGGCGCTTTATATTGTAAGGCAAGGCCATACAATAATTATGTAAAACCCCAACGGTCAAAACGACCCCCTGTGAGCAAGCACTTGGCTACAGTGGGAAGGAAAAACTCCCTTTTAACAGGAAGAAACCTCCAGCAGAACCAGGCTCAGGGAGGGGCAGTCTTCTGCTGGGACTGGTTGGGGCTGAGGGAGAGAACCAGGAAAAAGACATGCTGTGGAGGGGAGCAGAGATCGATCACTAATGATTAAATGCAGAGTGGTGCATACAGAGCAAAAAGAGAAAGAAACAGTGCATCATGGGAACCCCCCAGCAGTCTACGTCTATAGCAGCATAACTAAGGGATGGTTCAGGGTCACCTGATCCAGCCCTAACTATAAGCTTTAGCAAAAAGGAAAGTTTTAAGCCTAATCTTAAAAGTAGAGAGGGTGTCTGTCTCCCTGATCTGAATTGGGAGCTGGTTCCACAGGAGAGGAGCCTGAAAGCTGAAGGCTCTGCCTCCCATTCTACTCTTACAAACCCTAGGAACTACAAGTAAGCCTGCAGTCTGAGAGCGAAGCGCTCTATTGGGGTGATATGGTACTACGAGGTCCCTAAGATAAGATGGGACCTGATTATTCAAAACCTTATAAGTAAGAAGAAGAATTTTAAATTCTATTCTAGAATTAACAGGAAGCCAATGAAGAGAGGCCAATATGGGTGAGATATGCTCTCTCCTTCTAGTCCCCGTCAGTACTCTAGCTGCAGCATTTTGAATTAACTGAAGGCTTTTTAGGGAACTTTTACGACAACCTGATAATAATGAATTACAATAGTCCAGCTTAGAGGAAATAAATGCATGAATTAGTTTTTCAGCATCACTCTGAGACAAGACCTTTCTAATTTTAGAGATATTGCACAAATGCAAAAAAGTAGTCCTATATATTTGTTTAATATGCGCTTTGAATGACATATCCTGATCAAAAATGACTCCAAGATTTCTCACAGTATTACTAGAGGTCAGGGTAATGCCATCCAGAGTAAGGATCTGGTTAGACACCATGTTTCTAAGATTTGTGGGGCCAAGTACAATAACTTCAGTTTTATCTGAGTTTAAAAGCAGGAAATTAGAGGTCATCCATGTCTTTATGTCTGTAAGACAATCCTGCAGTTTAGCTAATTGGTGTGTGTCCTCTGGCTTCATGGATAGATAAAGCTGGGTATCATCTGCGTAACAATGAAAATTTAAGCAATACCGTCTAATAATACTGCCTATGGGAAGCATGTATAAAGTATAAAGGTCCAACCCACTACCAAGGTGTACCAAAGAAGTGACCAGTGACTGAATGAATGGATTTAAAAATGCCTGCTATATAACAATAAACAGACATAATGCTCCCCCACCCCACTCCACCCGCCCCAAGAAAACAAAAAATGCCAGACTGTGTCATCTGTGGATGATACAAAATTAAATCCAGAGTGAATGCTCTTTCATCGTGGGAGTGACAGACTGCCGTGCCCGTGGACTCTGACTGTGATCATCAGCTGTCTGACTCCACTCATCCATTCATCGCGGTCACTCTGCGCCACGATGGATGCGTTAAGTTTTTGGGAGACACAACACGAGCCAATGAAAGGGTGACGGCTCCACTTTTTGCAGACGTGCGTGAGGGCAGAGCCGACGAGCACGGCGGTGACTCATTGCGCACCATCGGTCCGCCAGAGCGCTTAGTTTTTGCGCTTTTTAATGCGGATAATTTATACCTTTTATTAAAAAAAAAATAAAGAACAGCAAAGAGAAGCTGTGTACTGTCGTAGTGGGCGGGGTTTGACTTGATCGACCCATTCATTTTTTTTTTTTTTTTTTGCATTACTTCGTCTTCCGACGGACGCGCAAACGGTAAGAGCTTTTCCTTTTTACGCATAATCGAAGGTCAGCAGACGTCGGCGGTCCGTGCAGATGGTTCAAACGTGCGTTTGCGTTTGTGCAGGTTGTGCGCACGACGGAAGCGCTTTGCGTGAATTCGCATCTTGTGGTGTGTTTGTGTGTTTGCGATAAGTGCTGCAGGAAAAACAGCACAGACATTGGAGCTGTTTTAATTGTTGAATAGCCAGTGACAGGATGCTTTCAATAAATATTTGCTCTTTGGCAGCAGGTAGTCGGATGAATAGAGCCAATAACACACATAACCTGATCCAAAAACAGCAGGCTGCTGTTCCACTTAATTTATCCCTCCGTGCAGCAGAATGATCACCACAATTCTTTCTTTATTAACCCAGAAAGCAATATGACTTGAAACAAAACAGGTTTGCCAAGCAGCATCTCCTGGGAGATGAAATTACACCTCAAAAACAGGGGCGTATCCACAGGGTGTCCCCACACCTCTCCACAAAAAAAGAGGCTGAAATCAGAAACCGACTTTTCAACTTTCATGCACCCATGCTTCAAATAACCTGTTATTTGTTTTGTTACAAATGTTATTTTTAAATTTACAATTTAATAATTTTTTTTGCACTCATAGTAAATAATAATAATATGATGCATGCATCTTAAGGGTTAGAGTTGAATTAAAGGAGAGGTTTCACATTCTTCAGCTTGGTTCTATTTTTAGACATTTTAGGGGTTTATTCTCTCTGGATGTAAAAAAAAAAAATAACGCATTATGGATTTAGGAAGCAAACACTTTACGGGTTAATCAGCTAATTAATGTAATGTGTGGGGCAACCTCAAAAGAACTCAGTGAAAAGCTTCTCATTGCCACTGAACCAGTGTGTCATTACAAGTGTCAGATAGCGGGTAGTATGCAGCTATACATGGCTAAATATAAATAAACTTTTTAAATTATCTTTATACAGTTAGTTGCTTATCTTTACATTCTAGTCATCAGCTGATGTTTCTCTCTGTTGAGGTATTACAAGTCAACCACTGATGAGGGGTTCATTTCATAAGATATGCAACCTAATCGGTGGTTGGCTTGTAATCACCAGTGGAAAGCAGCATCAGGTGAAGATGGCCAGACTAAGGTAAGTGGCTAACTATAATTGGTTGTTATAAATCATTTCTTTACAATTAGTGATGTAAATATGCTAATGTGTACCTCCACTGGGACCCTCTCTTCTGTGCTATCATACACTTATGACATTTTTACCTGTTCATTGGTGACAAAAAATGATTTAATGAGAGTGTTTTTAGCTCTCCCCGTTTAACAACATTACATAGCTGGTTTGCCCGTGAAAGTGTCTGTGTTCGAAATCAGTACTGCACAGATTAATTTTGTTTTGATCTGAGGGAATAGACAATGCCTAAAACATCTAAAAATAGAGCCTAGGTTGTAAAATATCTGCGTTCCTCTTTAATCCAATCAAATGGGATTTGTGATCAGCAGATTATTCCAGTTATATTAAAACATAAAGGCTGTGTCCTAATTCAAGGTTTGCACCCTTCTAAGAGCTGTGTACCACAAAACTCTTCAGGCTTCAGTCCTTCAGACACAGGGGAGACCGGAACAAACCATTCTGAAATGAGACGGTTTAGGCTACGGAGCATGTTGCTGTTGCATCATTACGTTTTTTTCCCACCCCATCCCCTGTCGCCTGGTAAGACAGCTGCATGCCTCAAGCTAGCTTCATAGGTGTAACCTGTAGTTTAGTATGTTTTACTTGTAAATATTACTCATTTATAATTGTTCATATGGAGCCTAAAAGTGTCTTAATGTCTTTTTTAAATTTACCAACCTTTTTGTCTTGGGGAAAAAATGGTGGTGCGACTAATATGCTGCGATAGACTGCCGTCCGGTCTAAGCTGTACCACACCTCTCACCCTATGATGGCTGGGATAGACTCCAGCTCTCCTATGACCCTTATAGTTTTTCTCCATTGCTTTAGAGCCTTTGTCAACTCTGAAATGACCTTTTCAAAACAGTTAGCTCTTAGTTCAACACTGAGACACTCTTGCCAAAACTGCACATTTTGATGCCAAAGGGCTTTAACCCCATCCAGATATTTAAAACATGCAAAAAAAAAAAAAACAACTAATCTTTCCTTCAAACAACATGACTTGTGGTCAGATTAATACATTTTCCCAATCAATCGTTACAATCGACTACAATATACAAAATACAGCCGTCATTTTGACCTGGTGCATCCTTGCTTGTATTTTCTGTTACATGCCTGTGTGCATGTACAAAATTACAGTAAAATCAAAATTACTGAGACTTTGAAATACAGTAAGACAAACAAAATATATTGAAGCCATTATTTTCAAATATTTTGGCAGTAAACAGAAATATTCTATATACTCAATACAGAAAACAAGTGAAACTATACTACAAGGAATGCTATACTTTAGTAGAGTACTATAACAAAAACGTTCAAATACATCGGTATTTAAACTTAGTTCATTCTGTCCTGACGAACAGGCCACAGAGTTTCACCCACATCATACTGAATATTTTCTCTTGCGATGCACCGGGGGGAAAACCTCTTTGAATGCTTTATCCACCCGTGACAGTCTTCAGCACTGATGTCCTGGGCAGCAGCTCTCATCACGTCCAACAAAGGCACCTGGACATCAGGCTGATGATTGTACACTCTCCACCTCCAAGCACTGAAGAATTCCTCAAGTGGATTGAGAAAGGGTGAAAAAGCTGGAAGGAATTGTACAATCATCTCACGATGTGCTGTGGACCATTCAGTGATTAAACGTGAAAATCATATTGTCCCATATGACCACATGCAAGGCCTCTGCTGCTCTTCTTGACCGGGCAGGATTAGCCTCCCTTGCAATTCGTTTATAAATCTGATAAGGTACACAGTGTTGTAGGCAGTGGTGGGCACAGTTCAGCTAATCTGATAACCAATAATTATCAAAGCTATTTTTTTTTTTTTTTTTTTTGCTAGTGGATTAGCTTTTCAGATAACTTTTAAAACCATCAGCGGACCAATTATCTTCCGATAAATTTAGTTCCGATAACTTTCAGTCCGACAACATTTTTGTTGCTGGTAAAGTGAGCAAAGTTTAACAGTCAAAAACATTTGCAAACCCTAAAATAAAACATTTTAGGCTGTCTGTTGTGTGTTTGTGGCAGACTGGCTGTCGCTTGCTGATGACGTCATCATTAAGCGCAAACTGTGATTGGCTGGTTGACGCTGGGAGCATTGTGGGTAGTGTAGTTCAGGTTCACTTTGGACATTACAGTGAGTGTTACTGTCCGCTCGACGCAGAAACAAAATGGACTAATTTTAACATTTTATTTTATTTTTCTGTGGCTGATGGGATAATTTAATCGCCAAGAGCTCACAGCACAGCTGGGTTCCAGAGGAACTTTTCTTCACCGTTTAGACACCATTTTGGATAATCAGGACCCTTTATGTGGATTATTTCTTCAGAATTTAATGAATCCCACTGAAATTAACAGGTAGGAATTTATATTTACTACATGTCTTTTACTCTGTGCATTAATGGTATTTCAGTTGTTTAAGCCTCAGGATTCAAAGCGTGTGAAAAAAGCAGCAGCTTTTAGTTTGTAAATGACGGTGTATCTAATACAGAGATAAACTATGAATTCTAATACTGTGTTTTACTGCTTTGAAAGATGATGACAGTGTTTGGCATTTTATTTTTTTTAATTCATTAATTTTTCATGTGTTCTTTTTGTGTTTATGATCCTTGAATTTACCCAGCAGCCCCGTGGCGCTTAAAGTGAAACTGGTTTATCAGAAGCCGACAGTGTAATGTGATGTGGCCGCGTCCAAATCAATACAGAAAGTTATCGGTTATTGGTTATCTGTAATAAAGATAATTTTTTTGGCAGTTTATCAGTCATAAAAGATATCAGTTATCAGATTAATGGTTATCAAAACTAACTTTTTGTTTAGCTGTGCCCACCACTGGTTGTAGGGACCAACCAAAGGTTGCATGGGACACCTTGGCTGGAGACTGCAGCACACATTGATGTGTTTGCACCCCTCTGGTCTGACACTGAAATGGTCACCCTCTGACCGATCACAATTCTCCCACACCTCCTGACTTTTTGGAGATTGAAGCCTGCCTCATCAATGAAGATGAACTTGTGTCCACCCTCAGCTTCAAGCTCCATGATTTTCATCCAGACAAAAAAATTACAGCATACAGAAAAAATACTCATATTGATTGTAATGGCTTCAAAAAACAGTAGAGTACAGTACGGTAAAAAATAAAATTAAATAAAAATCCTTACTTGCACATACTGATATATCTAGCCTCCTTCACATCATAAGCAATCCTTTCGTAACGTACAGTATAGAGTTGTTTCATGGCCATATGGTTCCTTTTGAGTACCCGGTCTATTGTTGCTAAACTGACATTGACATTTCAAAATGTGGCCTGATCTGCTACGACTGCTGCTTGCATTTTGCGCAGTCTTTTGGCCACAGTCATATTTGCAAGCACAGCCTCCTGTTGAGCATTGAAGATTTCTCCTCTGCCACCTCTAGCTGGTGGCAGCATAATGGTTTGCACGTTGGACTGGAGGGCCAGCGATCCAGGTTCGCATCCCGATTTCAGCCAAGCTCCCAACTGACACTTTGAAAGAGTGCCAGGGAGGAGTGAGGCGCGTGCCGTGGGCCCTTCTGGAAGTAAGCTTAGGGCTTTCGTTGACTGGCCACATTAAATAAGGACCTATTCTTCTTCTTCTTCTAGGCTGTAGCCTGTGGATTCTATGCAGAATTACAGTATGACAATGAGAGAACACTACAGTAGTTTAAATACTGTATACCATTGTCCTTTGCCAACAAAGCAATATGTGTTGCAACATTGACTCACGTACCTGCTCTCTCTCTGAAACGTTCTGATAATGGAAGCAACAGTGCTCCTATTCAAAATTGGTTGGACTCTTTGTCCAGCTTCTCTGAATGACAAGCTGTGGTTGATGACATGGTCAACTATAGTCAACTATATACGCCCCCCGCATATGGATCCCTCCTCCTCTACAGGCTCCTCTACCTCTTATCCTCATCTGCTGCAACCTCTTGCTTGCTCGTGATCCATGCTTGCAAAGAGCAACAGAAATGTGGCATCTTTATGGTTGGATACAGACTGACTGCAGATTGGATGATTGTGGCTCGGAGTGCCATGTAGGTGCACTAGTGATTGCAGGTCATTTCTAACAGCTGTGAGCAGATTGCTTGCTAATGTGTGTCATAGTGAAACCAATGAATTCTGGGCTGCTTGAATGATGTCTATGTGAAATGTTGAGCAAAAGAGTGTGAAAAATGAGTGAACCCAATGAGAAGGTATGCTTTGGAGGCAGTGATGAGGACAACGTAAATCCTAATTTCATTAAGCAGGAAAAAGCAACCAAGGAAAAACTGTCATTGGAATAAGTGAGAATAGAAGAGGAATGAATGAATACTCATCGTATTGTTTGGGACCACAAAGGATCCACCTGTTGTATCCTCCATTTGCAGGAGAAAGGAACCCATGAATGTCGGCTGCTTCACAAAAAGCCTTTGAAATGGGACCGACTAGTCGTGCCACTTGTGAGATAAATAGGTGGTGATTACTGTCTTAGAAGTGTGCAGCCACTGAACTGAACTGGGACACAGCCACAGTCACAGTTTGCAGAGAGAATAGAAATGACAGTTATTTGTTAGTGTTGTAGGTTTAGGTGCTTGCTGATTTGTGTGTGTGTGTGTGTGTGTGTGTGTGTGTGTGTGTGTGTGTGTGTGTGTGTGTGTGTGTGTGTGTGTGTGTGTGTGTGTGTGTGTGTGTGTGTGTGTGTGTGTGTGTGTGTGTGTGTGTGTTACTAGTTTTAGTCACTTGCACAAGTTGCTGGCCATTATACTCAGCCTTTTACACATGCACACATTGAGTACTGTACAGCACAAGAGGCAGAAAGTCTGAATTTTTCCCATTGAAAACTGGTGTTCATCAGGGATGTGTTCTGGCCCGTACACTGTTCAGTGCTTACATGGATTGGGTGTTTGTCAGGTTGTGGAAACCAGTGGCTTTGGTGAATTTGTTAGCAAGGGGAGGTTTACTGACCTTGACTACATACAGTTACAAAAAAAAAAAAAATACAATAAAAAAAAAAAAGATAATGTAACTGCTTGTACAAAACAACCTATACATTTTACAGTATAAAACTGTTATAATTTACAAAAAATTGTTGTAAACCAGTAAATCAAACCGTGTTTTTCTGTTGAATTAATATGATCATGCTGCTCTTAAATTAGTAATTTTTGTAAAATTCAAATGCAGTTGAATGCAGTTAATAAATCCTAATCTGTTTTAGCACTGGGCGGCACGGTGGATTAGTGGTTAGCACTGTTTTGGTTTTGTTTTGTTAGCACTTAATTGCAGTAATTGGCTATAGAAGAGGGATAGATGGATGGTTTACTGATTTAATTCTAAATATACCCATTATTTCATAACTCTTCATATTAATATACTTTTTTGTATTTGCACAAAGTATGTCAATACTTTTGAAAAATATGAAGTCTATTTAGAATTTAATAGGCTGTATCAGTAGGCTGACAGCTGAGTGAATGGGACCAATGCTCGAGTGCGCTGCACAGTGGAATGTGGTGCACAAAGTTAGTGCACTTGCCTCCCAAACACAATATCCCTGGTTCAAGGCTGGCCAAGCCCCATTCTCTTTGTCCACCTGGAGTTGTGTGAGAAAAAGCAAATACAACATCTAGATACCAAAGTAATCCTCCTGTGGATATACCCTGAGCAAGAAGAAAGAACCTCAAAGAAACTTCACTAAACGGGGTGCAATAAGCAGCATGTCCGTTTTACAGAAATTAGTTGAAAAGAAGCATGATCATGTTAATTTGACAGAAAAACATTCAGTTTACTGGTTTGCCATGTAATATTTCTTGTATAAATTACAACAGTTTCAAACTGTAAAATTTACAGGTTGTAAAGGTAGTTCCATTATTTCACTGTATTATTCTCTCAACTACAGCTGCAATTTTTTTTTTTTTTCATAAAAACAACTGAATTTATTTTATTTTATTTTAGCAATGTGATTGAGAAGCTGAGTGAGGACTCTGATTGTCTTGATTTGCGATTGTTCTGGATCAAGACTAAAGATCAAGACTTTTAATGATTTTCTGGACCATTAAAAAGTGTGTCTCTTTGTGGTGAACTTGGAGACACATTCATTTATTTCAGCAGTGATATTCATGTCTCTGAGTCTTTGGCTTTGAAGACCAAACAACATTTGGTAAGACCTTTTGGAATCATGAAGTTACTGAACAGAGGTGTTTGGAGATGTCGATACCTTTGCAGAAGAATAAAGGTCCAAGTCTGTAGGGTTTTGGTGCTTCCTGTCTTACTGTATGGTTGTAAGACTTGGACGCAAGCTAGTGAGTGAAGGCGACAACTGGATGTCTTTGGTACTAGGCCTCTTGGGTACTGTTGTACTGACTTTGCATCAAAGGAGTCATTAGTTGGGCAGGCTCAGATGCAGAGTATTACTTGTATTTTGAAGTAGCATCAGCTACAAAATTTTAGGCATGTGGTGTGTTTGTCAGGGCATGATCCAGCACACACGTGCCTCAGTGTTGAGGACCCCAGTGGCTGGAGAAGGCCAAGGGGATACTCACATTTCACCTTAATAGATAGGTGATTACTTTAAAGAGGTGGGGATGGACTGGTTGTCTGTCTGGATGGTTGCTATCCAGGTCCTGGGGCGCTTTCGCCGGACGGTGGCTGAAGTGACATGGCACCGGTGTATGCCCCCCAGACCTGACCTGAACTTTTGTTACTTTAGTCTGGACATACAGATCATGGTACATTGTGCAAAACCTTGATGTGCTTAAAACCTTTGAAAATGAAGGAAAACAGCTCAATACTGTATCTCTTAAAATAATATATGATAAAATACGTTGTGTGTGTGACTATTGTTCAACTTTAAAAATGAATAATGTTTTGGGTGGTTTCCCAGAAGTGATTGGTAAAAATATGCTTCTATGTGAGTATGTACAGTGGATACAAAAGCCTACACATAAAAACTCTCTCTCCCTCTATATATATATATATATATATATATAGATAGATATATATAGATAGATATATATAGATATAGATAGATATATAGATAGATAAGTAGGTGCATTTTAGTGGTTTTGCGAGAGCATCTTGCTGAGTTCTGAGTATAGCAGGCGATATGCGAAGGGAAAAATTGGCAGTAGGCCAGTAGTTGCCAGAGGGTTTATTATTTTAAATTGAAAATAATAAAAAAAAAAAAATAGATTTAACTGCAAAAAATGTCTTAACAAAGCAATACAAATCAAACTTCCTTTAAATTTATTAACATAATTAAATAAAAGCTGTGACTGCAATCACAAATTTATTTTGACGGGGCCGCAAACATCTCATATGTTTGTAGTGATACATTTGCAGTAGGAAATGGGTGTATCCTTTGACCTGCAAGCCCAAAACTGCCGACTAAGTGGCTGCTGTCGTGTTGTGGCTATATTGGGCTATATTGCATTATTGTCTGGCAGAAAAGTGCTGAGAGGATGCCAACAAACACTTAATAATCCTAGCATCTCATCTCAGTGCTTTCTTTAAACAAAAAAGCACTCTTTATAGGATTTGTGTCTATGACAACAGTAAACAGCTAACAACTAGCTTATGTGTATGGTGATAAAAGCACTCACCCTCAGCAGGAAAGTAGTGTCTGTTAAACCTGGTATTACAGATTTGTTTTGTTTTGTTGTCCATTATGATGGATTTTTTGTATTTAATCAGCTGACTGTAGACAGAAACACCAAAATCAATTTTCTCTTTCCGTGAAGTCTTGCTCAGTGTGATTGGTTGCCTGTAAAGACACAGCAATGACATCAGAGCGTCTTTCTGACAGGTGTAGAGATTTTCAACTTAAAGTGCCTGGAGCAGCTGCACAAAAAAAGCCAAAGGGCTCCGAATAGATGCTGAATGCAGCCCTTTTCTCTGTACTGTGCTACTCTGCATCGCCCAATTTTCATGCTGCACACAGTAAAAATGAAGAACAGAAGAAATCAAAAAGAGTTCACCTGCCTGCATGTACACAGAATTGCGGCCGGTGTGAGGTGTGCGTGGGCTGACGCGCCAATAATAATGGATCCTCATACTTCCATTTCAGTGTAACTTTTAAGATGGAAATACAGTACTGTTGGATTGCTGCACACTGAAATTCAAGATGCTTTGATATTTTTTAAGCTTTGAATGAATGTACCGCTGTTGTTTGTCCACAGATTGGCGCACAATAACTAAATTGCACATCTGCCAACAATAAAGCCGAAACGCTGGTGTGGAAATCTGTAAATCCGTATGCAAATGCTGACTTTTGTTCACATGAAAAAGAAGATACTGTAATAATTAAAATGTGTATAAGCTGCAATTATTATGTAATATGATGGTAGTTAAGTAGTCATTAAATTTGCACGATTAAAGCACAACGCGCCACTGAACAGACGAGTTTAATGTCATTTTCAGCGAGATGAACTGCACATTAAAAATGGAAATAGCTGCTCATCGCTTCACAATGGGATGAAAATGGCTGAGCGGTGCTCTCGGTGGACTGCTGAATCCTGAATCACCAACACTGCTTCCTCTTTGTTATGTTTGATTAAAGTTGTGGTCATGGTGCCGCTGATGTGCGTGACTGCAGCGGATCAGATGTTTGCAGTATGTAGTGGGTGTAGGCACATCAGGATTACCCAGGAGGCTTTTCTACTCTGACGACTACATGAGATTGAGACATTTCATCAGGTCTCTGTGACATCCGTGAAAGTCTCGCTCGCTGCTTAGAATTTAGAGCCACCAGACTGATTAGAAAACCAAAGAGGATTTAAAATCAAGGGCTGCTTGCATGTTTTTCTCATGGCAAAGATGTTCTTTAAGTGAATCGTTCTCATTGTGGGACTTGGTGGGAGCATCATTATTTAGTTGCAGGATGAGAGAATTATAGTAAATATGCAAATATGCCCCATCCAGTAACAGTTTGTAGCAGGCTAACCTGTGATGGTTTTTATATTCTAAATCAATATTGGACTACTTAATTAATTTTTTGTCCCAATTAAAAAAAAAAGAGCTTCAAAACGTCTAAAGTATTGCCTAGATATAAAAATGTGAAAGTTACCCTTTGAACAAATCAATAATCACAGCAAACAGAAAAAGCAACCCAAGCTTAACTAATTTGAACACTTGCCATTAAAATTGTATCACGATATGAGTCATTTGATCACTGTACTTTGATTCACAGTGAAACATGATTTTTCCTCATCTTTTCTTCTAACAAGCATGTAACCCTTTGTCAAAACTATGTATATTGAAAAATCTAAATTAAGTAGAAGTCTAGGCTTGTATTGTATGACTCCATCTTTAGTATTTTTGTCGAACATACACTATTTGTTGAAGCGTGATCACTGAAAGAAAAGAACTAAGTGTGTTTTTGTTTCCTTCCTGTAGGAGATTACAACAGTTAACTGACTGAATATTGTACATCTGGTTACATCAGTGGATTACTACAACTTTTAAAGGCTGAATCTGTGATTTCAACATGGGAACGAACCCAAAAAGGACAGTGACAGTCCAGATGGTGCCTCAGCTGGCTGTGGCAGACACCCTGGCCAATAAGGAGTCTAATGCCAACTGGGCCAAAGATCCCAACCTTAAACGCTCTCAGGTTTGTCCAAAACCCAAACCCACCCCTACAGAACACAGCCAGGACAATCTATCGCTGACGGCTTCCACAACTAACACTGTTCCATGTTCTGAAATAAAAGCTCAAGAAGGAGCAGAACCAGTTAACAGTGCTGCGTTGGACAAGCCAACACATACCAATGAAAACCAGAAAAAAACAGAACTTCTGACAGGTGGAGACCAACAGAAACAAATGCTAGAGTGCAAAAGCCAAGGTGGGAGAGATGGCGGAGAGGACCGAAGAGATGGGAACGCTAATGTGAGAGTGCAAGGGCTGACTGAGGAAGCAGTCCTCTCAGCAGCTGTCACAGCATCCAAAGTTGACGTGCAGACCAACAACTGCAGAGTTAAAGGACTGAGTGCACCAGAGGAGGAGCGTGCAAAGGTTATACTGCCAGGTAGTGATGCACCTTCAGGCAAAGCATCACTTTTTAAGGACAGTAATAAACACAACTCTCCAAATAATCAAAAGCTTAATCCCTGTGAGTTACGACACACAGTGTCTGAAGTGCTAACATCCCAACAAGAGACTACAGAGAGTAAGTCACTGGACGTAAACAAGGACTTTGCCTTGCTACAGACATCTAAAGGGCTCGAGCATATAAGTAGTTGCTCTCACAGCTCTGTGCATCAACCAAAATGCACTGTAGAACTGGCAGCACCTCCATGTATGAGTGCAGGTGGAACACCAAGGTCTGCACATAACAACTCAGCTTCAATACACCCAGAGAGGGATTTACAAGCAGGAAACGAATTTGAAGTCTCATCAGATAAATGTCAAACGGTGTCTTCACTGAAGGATTCCTCCACTGAGGCGGCGTGTAGGCAGGTGCCTGAGGAAGCAAACCACACGGCCACAGCTGGGCTGCAACAAGTACAGAAACTCTACAGAGAGGCAGCAACAATGACATCATCTCTGTCATCTACCCCTGTCAAGCAGTGTCACGATATGGAGGTTCAGGCGGTGGTTAATACAAGCACTAAGGCCGTGTCCACCAGTCCAAGTCTGCTGCCTGTAATTGTGTCTCGCAGGGTAAGTGCTGGTGGAGTCCCCCAGGAGGACGCGCAGAGCCTGGCTGTAGTCTACCAGTGTGAGGATGGGATGGGCCTCCATCAAATCAACATGGGTTCCATGCCAGCCACTGCAGAGTCGAGATCAGAGAGGCTAATCGTTGAGGCGGAGATGTGCCCAAGCCAAAATACCATCAGGGGCGTTACGTCCCAGCATCAAGAGTCCAAGCTGATGGCCAAGCCTAAAAACCAGGGATCAGATCTTTGTAGAATCCAGCCAGTTTATCAAATCACCATTGAGCACCGCAACCAAGGAGAACCGGTGAGCCCCCACCAAGAGGAAATACCCAACTCCCAATCCAAGAGTGGTGATCAGAAGTCAAAATTACCCCCAGAGGGAGCTACTAGGTCCACTGACAGCAACAATGCTGTCATCTCTCAGCCCAACCAAGTTCATCCAGCATCGCTGACTGTGGACAGCGCTTCAAAGCCAGAGCATTCTGGAAACAAAGCTGACAGTCCAATGGAAAAGACTAAAGCTGGAGGTAAATCCTCGACGAAGGACACAAATTCCTGCAAGAAGGAGATAGAACCTGAGAGAAATGACAATGGGGGTGATCAGACGGTGAAGCAGAAAGGAAAGAGCGTGCATGACGTGGTTTGGGATGAACAAGGGATGACGTGGGAAGTCTACGGGGCCTCTGTGGACCCAGAATCCCTCGGTTTTGCCATTCAGAGCCATTTGCAGTGTAAGATCAAGGAACAAGAGAGGAAGCTGATGGCTCAGACCTCTTTCCGAAAGTCGATTTCGGGCATCGGCTCGCTGCGAAATGGCAGGAAGAAAAAAAGGAGGCAGCAGAACATTTTCAGGTCAATGCTGCAAAATGTCAGACGGCCCAACTGCTGTGTACACGCCCCTCCCTCCTCTGTCCTTGAGTAGCCCAGCCAATGTCGAACATGCTCCCTTTTTCCTACAGGTCAAAATGTTTGTCCTCTCAATGCCACGTGATACTGTAACGGGACAACGATCCCTGTAAGTATACTGGCACGTTGACGTATAAACAAGTTAACTGTCTGTCATGTTTGTGATCGAAGAAGACCGCGAGGTAGGAAATAGAAACATGGAATGAGCAACTCCAGGCTTGTTTTATAGATGTAGAGGTTGTAAAAAAGCAAGCATTTTAAAATAATAAAGGCAATAATAGTTAAAAGCATGTGTATCAAGTTATCACGAGAGAAGCATTACATATTACGTCCAAACATTTAGTGCACTGATGATGAGGGTTGGCCTTCATTACTTACTGTCAGCATATCTGTTCATAATATAATGTTAACATCTCGTTGCAGTTGGTGCAATTGTTTGTTTTTTGTTTTTTAGGTATTTTGGGGCACTATATTTACAAGATTGTTGTATTTTCTTCTTTTGCAAAGTTGTTTTACATCAGTGACTGTATTGTGCTTACAATCTATCTAACCTGCTCTTCTCTGAATTTGTATTAAAATAGCAAAAAACTAACTTGCACTTTACATAGTTTTCATTCCTGATTCACTGGCGGCAGAATATGGCTGATGTGATGATCTTTTCAAAAGGAATGCTCCAGTAATATTTTAAAGCGATAGCTGCATTAATTTGGATGCAGTTGCAGTAAAATCATAGTCTGAGTGGAAGAAATGCAGCTCCGTACTCACATGTCCTGCTTTTTTTTTTTTTTTTTTTTTTTTTTTTTAGAAAACAGCTTCGCGGGGAGACTGTAGCTCTCACTGTAGCTGCGCAGTTACACAGCCTCTATCGCTGTTCTGTTTATGATACATTTCGCCCAACTTCTTTTGTGTTTCATGGTCTCCAAACAACGTTATGAGGAGTTTTGTCTAAGCCGTCGACCAGAACGCGCTCAAAAAGGGCTCTTTTGCTGCCATCTCCAACTAGACAGACAAGACGCTATACAAAGATAACTTTCGTATTTGGCGGGAGTTTGCACACTCAACCCAAATGTTGACCCTGGGAACCCGGATGCATGAAGTCATGCTTGCTGAGCTAGCCGGATTCAATCCATGTTTGCATTCAGTTCGAGACGAATAGAAAATAAACCTGGCCTAAATCCGAATAGTGCTGTGCAGATTAAGAAAAAACCTATCCGGTGTCACGTACTTTTCTTTCCATTGTATTTTTCTTTCCCCGTCATTCAGCAAAGGAAACCACAGTGCTGTTCTTGCCTTTCAGTGAGGCAGGTACTGAAATGTTTATCTGAAAACATCCATCTAAGAAGGATTAACAGATATCCTGTAGTGTTTGAATGATGTTTGATAAATGCAGATCCACCCAGACAAACCCATCGGCCATTACCGAGAGTCAATCACCTCCTGCCACTAAATAGAAGCGGAAAAAAATTGTATGACATTATTACCATGAAATCTTTCCCCCATTATTAGAATACTATCTTTTCCTCCAAGGAAGAGGAAAAATTGTATGGCATGCTGTTTTCCGTCTTGCGCGCATGTGCAAAATGCATCGGGGAAAGAAAAATACAGTGGAAAGAAAAATGAGGTGTGTACTGTCCTTTAAACTAAATACACTCCAACTAAGAGTGAAAAACAAACAAAAGTTTCAACTGGTGAAGCGCAAGAGGACAAACAGGAATCAGGCTGACATTGGGCAAGAACACAGATTAACATAGGCATGGCTGTTGAAAAAAATAGAGAGGGAGAGGCCTTTATTTGGTTTTGGGGATCAAAACCGAACCGGAGCTGGATGTCATCCTCACTCAGGGTGAGGAGGAGTAACAGGAAGATAGAGGTCGGGAATGAGAGGAACAGTAGTAGCCAGTAAACCAGTAATGATCAGTATGTCTGGTATTTATATTGTGTGTTTATATTTATATTTGCAAACTTTTTATTTTTTAACTTTCACTTTTGATACTCTGTGTGCTTCTTACCCTGTGTGCTGCTATGCAATGCTGCTGGAACCTCAATTTCCCTGAGGGAGTCTTCCCAAGGGATCAGTAAAGTTCTATCTAATCTAATCTAATCTAATCTCTAATCTAATCCTGTTGAGCAGGTCACTAACATTACTGATAAACATGAGTATAGTATGGTTTTGAGTTTTCTTTGCCTGAATTAGATGACGTTAGCTTGCTTGCCGATGCTGCTGTATGAATCTACAGAGTTGAATGCATGTGGCCCCCAGGGTGTCTGCAAAAAAAAAAAAAAAAAGAAGATGTGAATGTTTGTAGCCAAAAATAGCCTACATACTGAGACGATGACGTCTGCAAAAACATATTTTCAGGTCTCCAAACAACCTGTTTCCCTGCATGTTGCATTTATTAGGAAGGAGGTAACACTTACAATGCCTCCTTTCCCACCACAGAGGGCATATGTCTGTCTTCCTCCAGACTGTGTGTGTGTGTGTGTGTGTGTGTGTGTGTGTGTGTGTGTGTGTGTGTGTGTGTGTGTGTGTGTGTGTGTGTGTGTGTGTGTGTGTGTGTGTGTGTGTGTGTGTGTGTGTGTGTGTGTTTCACATAGAGCAAACCAGCTCATTCTAACCCAGTGTTTTTCAAACTTTTTCAGATCAAGGACCACTTAACCAGTTTAAATACTTTCTCTTTAATTGATCCTGTCTTAAGGCAACCATTCATCTTTTCAGTTGATGATGCTGATAGTTTTTGATTTTGTCGCAAAATGGTCATAAAATGGTCAGCTGTATGAGCATCCAAAAGCAAGCAATTGAATTTTTTTGGATTTAGATATACTTAGTAATAAAAATAATACATATGTGATACTACCTATTATACTTTGGAGTCATTTTTAACCAGTTTGTGAAACACGCTTGAGTTAGAATATGATATTAATTTAAAATGTGACATTTTACCAATATATCAGTAGACCACTAGAGGTTGCTCATGGACCACCAATGATCCACGGACCACTCTGAGAACAGCTGTCTCTCCAGAGGTGGACTTCTAAAACCAATCATTTCTGATCTGAGTTTAGCTTCTGGTGGAGAATTCATACTCGTGTGGACATAAAGATATAGAACTGTGAGGCGTTGATAATATTTAACATAAAGTGCCAAATATATTTGATGGTACACTAACAGTTCACTATACAAACTGTAGATAAAAACACAATGTGAAACAAATCTGCCCCCTACAGGACAGGGCTGGGATTATATCTGATTGGCGTGTAAACCACATTTCTGATATACAAAACAATTTTGAATTTTAGGACAAGAAAAAAACTCTCAGGTGTTTGTAATTTTAGTTTTTGGTCTCAAACAAGGAGCTCTGTGAGAGTTTGCTGACAACTTCATTCATTTTTATCGAACCAGAATGAAGTTTGCAGATTTCACCAGCAAGTAACACTTCACTTTTAAACTTTTACATGAATCCAGTATTTTGTTTTTCTTCTTTCTTACTTTTATGGCTGGCAGATGTCCATGTTGATGATCTCCAACAGATTTGGGACAGTCAAGGTGTTTCTGTGAAGAACATTCCTAAGTCAAAGAAAAAGCTCATCCCGGATGTATTTCTTAGAAGAATATGTACATTATTTTTTTCTGGGTTGTGTTGTCGGTGGAACAAAGATACAAGTTTGATCATACCATCTGGAGTTTTTGCATAGCAAAAAGAGAGAGGGCTTTTTTGTTTCTTTGTTTTGCAACTAAATGCCTACATTTTGCATCTTTTTCTGGAATGAGCAAAACAAAATATCTCCTTTCTATTATTTGTTACAAGATTTTAAAAATAGGAATACCAGATAGATAAAGTAAAAATGTTACAAATAATGTTTACTATACAAAGGAGAGTTTCTAAACCATAAAGGGAGCACCATTTTCAAAATCTGCACAAGATATTTTTTTATTAAATGTTAAAATCAAATTGGTAAAAAAAAAAAAATCAAAATCTATTCTTAATGTTAGGGAAACGTACAAATTGTTTGAAAACTTATCTATTTTAAAAACTACACTTATAAAGAAATAATGTAGCTACTCCATTCTTTGTCATATTTAAGTGTTTAGTACCGTATTTTCCGAAGTATAAATCACACCAGAATAGAGGCGCAGCTAAAAAATATGCCTCTTGAAGAGGACAAACACATAAATAAAATGCACTGGAGTATAATTCGCCCCTTTTTTCTGTATTATCAGTACTTTAATGTTGGTTTTTGTGCATTGTTGTAGTGTCCTTTTATATATTCTTTAATTATTAGAGTTGCTTTGATTCCTTGGAACATCCTATAGAAATAGTCTTTATAATTGTTATTATTAATAACGATTGTGTGATTTTTTCTGCACTGGAGTATATGTTGCAGGACTTCCCAAAGTGGAAAAAAAGACATACTCAGAAAATTATGGTATATTAAAATAGTACTCCCATTTAAAATAGATTTTCACGTTTCACTTTAGGTTTTCACGACCTTCATATCCTTTTATTTTCAGACTATTGAGTGTGACTGCTGTGTCATGCACACAGCATTACTTTCTTTACATCACATTGTGACAGTTAATGCTTCCTTTCACTTTCAATTTGTCATCCTGACTGGTGTAACACTGATTTTAGGAGACTGCTGTTATTGTCTTAGCGAGCACGTCAATTCCTCTTAATGTCAGCATGTGATTGCAGGATGAAAAAAAATACAAGTCGTCTGCACCCCAAGCATATGCCGCGGAATGTCACGACCTGTCAAAAAGCAGCTCAGGATGATGAGGTTAATGCCTTATTCCTCGTTTGATCCAGAGGGATCAGAGGACAAAGTGTTACTTTGATCCTCACCTGATACATGTGTGTATTAAGTGTACTGTGGTTACTGCAGTGCACACTTTACAATGTCTGCTTTGTTATCGAGGTGCCGGATGTGTCAAATCACCAAACTGAGCTTCATGGCTAGCGAGAATAGAGAGGTTTTTTTTTTCTTTTGTGACTGACTCAGTCGGTTTCTTCTGGCCTTGAGATTGGACACAATTCTGCTTCTTTTATCCTTGCTTTAATTAGCAGTGCTTTAATTTTTCATAACGCCGCACCTCACTGTGTCGTTATGACCGGTTCTCATTTGGAAGTGCAGATTAGATTTGGCCGTCATCAGTGGTTAGTACAGAGGAAGATTTATGACGAGAAACACGGACAAATAGCACCCGCTGCCAAAGTTGTCAGAGGATTCAACTCCAGCTTTCAAAATTCATCCGGCGAGTGTTTCGCTGTGTGTAATTAATGAACAGGCCTTTTAAAATTTGCCTTCGTTGGAGGTGTACTGTGCACCTTTTCAGCTATAGAGTTGGGAAAACAAATAAATGCTCACAATATTTCAATATTAATTCCTGCAATATGCAAATCGAGGTTTAAAGTCTAGAATCTATAAAGTTCAAATTCAATTATTTATAGACAAGGTGGAAAAAAATATAGCACTGCTTTCATTCAGCAGAGGCTGCAATATATTGTTGACCTAATCTCAGTATTACTTTACGTCATCTCCATTTCAAGCAGGCGCGAGACAGGAAAGTGGCAGACCAGCAGAAACTTTCCTGGAGATCAAAGAACAGATGAATATGTACTTTAAGGAGTGGCATTCAAATAGGGCAAAAATTAAAGATGGGGTGCATCATTATTTGTATGTTTAGCTGTTGATATGTGGCAGTCGTTTGCAAGGCAAAAGGTAGCCGGAGCCGGGCAGGGAATCTTGACGTCCTGTAGCCAAGAATCCCATCCAGATGCTCGTCTACTCAGCTCAGAGAGGTCTGTTGCTGGCCTGGTGGGCATGGAAGTCAAGATAGTGTGCAATTTTCATGCTGAGCACGAACAAAAAAAAAATCCAAGATAGCAAGAAGAGTGTGACTGCCTGGTTGTGATATAACAAAGGCATCACTCTACCCTAATGCAAAAATATTTTTGCCACTTTTTATGCAGTCAAGTCTGGAGTTGTGAAAGATAAATGGGAAGGAATTAGTTAACTTCAAAAGTATTTTAATTATTTAATGACCAAGTATGCAGTGTGGCTCACTGGAAAATAAATAAATAGAATTTATGATACTCATTCTCTAGAAGTATTCACAAAAGCAAGCAAATGTCAACATGTATTGCAGTGTCAAATTCCAGTGCTTGTAGAATCACATTTCTTAAGAATAGAGATCTGTACCGAATTGGCACCTAAGTATTATGATACCTATTGTATCATTGCCATAACTCACACACATGCAAGAAATTGTGACACTCTCAGTATATGTATATATGTTTTTCATACTGTTATGTAGCACATTAGAAAGACAGGGGACACAGAAGTATAGACATTTTTTTCATTGTTATACACATAAGCAATGGTAGTAATAGTAGTAGTACAACCCCAATTTCAATGAAGTTGGGACGTTGTGTAAAATGTAAATAAAAACAGAATACAATGATTTGCAAATCCTCTTCAACCTATATTTAATTGAATACACCACAAAGACAAGATATTTAATGTTCAAACTGATAAACTTCATTGTTTTTGTGCAAATATTTGCTCATTTTGAAATGGATGCCTGCAACATGTTTCAAAAAAGCTGGGTCAGTGGTATGTTTACCACTGTGTTATATCACCTTTCCTTCTAATAACACTCAATAAGCGTTTGGGAACTGAGGACACTAACTGTTGAAGCTTTGTTGGTGGAATTCTTTCACATTCTTGCTTGATGTATGACTTCAGTTGTTCAACAGTCCGGGGTCTCTGTTGTCGTATGTTGCGCTTCATAATGCGCCACACATTTTCAATGGGTGACAGGTCTGGACTGCAAGCAGGCCAGTCTAGTACCTGCACTCTTTTATTATGAAGCCACGCTGTTGTAACACATGCAGAACACGTTTAGCATTGATGGTGCCATCACAGATGTGTAAGTTGCCCATGCCATGGGCACTAACACACCCCCATACCATCACAGATGCTGGCTTTTGAACTTTGCGCTGGTAACAGTAACAATCTGGATGATCTTTTTCCTCTTTTGTCTAGAGGGCATGACGTCAATGATTTCCAAAAACAATTTGAAACATGGACTCATCAGACCACAGCACACTTTTCCACTATGCATCTGTCCATTTCAAATGAGTTTGGGCCCAGAGAAGGCGGCGGTGTTTCTGGATGTTGTTGATGTATGGCTTTCGCTTTGCATGGTAGAGTTTTACTTGCACTTGTAGATGTAGTGACGAACTGTGTTAACAGAAAATGGTTTTTCTGAAGTGTTCCTGAGCCCAAGCGGTAAGATCCTTTACACAATGATGTTGGTTTTTAATGCAGTGCCGCCTGAGGGATCGACGGTCACAGGCATTCAATGTTTTCGGCCTTGCTGCTTATGTGTACAGAGTTCTCCAGATTCTCTGAATCTTCTGATTATATTATGGACTGTAGATGATGGAATCCCTAAATTCCTTGCAATTGAACGTTGAGAAACATTGTTCTTAAACTGTTGGACTATTTTTTCATGCAGTTGTTCACAAAGTGGTGATCCTCGCCCCATCTTTGCTTGTGAATGGCTGAGCCTTTTGGGGATGCTCCTTTTATACCCAATCGTAATACTCACCTGGTTCCAGTTAGGTGTTCTTTGAGCATTCATCAACTTACCCAGTCTTTTGATGCCCCGTTCCAACTTTTTTGAAACGTGTTGCAGGCACCCATTTCAAAATGAGCAAATATTTGCACAAAAACAATAAAGTTTATCAGTTTGAACATTAAATATCTTGTCTTTGTGGTGTATTCAGTTGAATATAGGTTGAATAGGATTTTCAAATCATTGTATTCTGTTTTTATTTACAATTTACACAATGTCCCAACTTCATTGGAATTGGGGTTGTAGTAGTAGTAGTAGTAGTAATGATTAATAATAAAAAAGTAAATAACACCGGGGTAATAGGGGGTTATTATAAGACAGCATCAGTGACAATTTCTAAATTTCAAGCATTCACCACTCGATTTGTGCAACTTTCCAGTGGCAGTGATAGTTTACTGATTATGGTGTTAATGTAGTGTGTGATTGACAGTCAGTGGACATATTTGACAATTTGGAGTTTGTTCAATCAAAGTAATGTATTTTTGTTAACAAACAAGGCCCCAAGAATGCAACACATCACTCCCAAAAATTACATGTGACTTCACCCAAAAACAACAGCCACTTATAATAAATAGAACTGGCAACTCTGCCAAATGTAGATATGCACATACACACTTGACCAATGGTGATTTTTCTCACAGATTCAGCAGTTTGCTATAATAGTGTGCAACCTGCATTTCTGCATAAATTGCTGCCATCTTGTTCTTTTCCATATTTTTCCTGAGAATTCTAAATACATGTACATTGAGCAGTGTGGGAAAAATACAAATATTACATTTTTAAAAAGAATAACGAACAGGTTATCAGCAACATAAAAAAACCCATAAAGCCTGAAATAGTCTTGGTAGGAAGTCACACTCGCTGCAAAATAACAAAATATCATTTTATTTCTGTAGCACTGTAGAATAATAATCACCACTGCTGCAGGGTGTATATGGCACTTGCTTGTGGAGTACGGAGGTGAGCGTGCTGTCAGGCTGAATGTGTACATGTCTCTGTCATTAAAACATCAAGCCATGTGAGAAATGATCACACAGCATTTGGAACAGATGGTTATAAATCCTTCAAATTTGTCTCTAAAATGCATTATTTGCTCCACAGGCCACTTTAGATTTGTAAATTTGACTGAGTAGTTTTATGGGCTTTTTTTTTTTTTTTTTTTTTGACATCTTATTTGAATGTAGCTACAGATGTCTTGTTTTATAATATGTCTAACGTGTAAACATTGTGGGTAACCACAGTGTTGCATTCTTGGGGGGAATTCAGGACTGGCGTTTGTTATCTCTAATTGAAGACCTACAGATAAGTTGCTGTCCTGCTTCTGGGATTTCAGATCTGCAGCTTGTAGTGACCCAATTAGATTTAAAAACATATGAGCTTCAGTGTGCATGCAAACCAATACTGGAATCAAACCACAGACACTCTGTGGCATATTAGCTCTAGTTTGAGCAGATGACTTGTCTATTTGCAGATCATGTTTTGAGATTTCACAAATCTCAAATTTATCACAATAATTTTCCTTAATTATCTCTCTTGGTTCTTTTTTCCTTCAACATCTCCCTCCTGGCTCCTGTTCTTTTCCAGAGCTTTCATTTCTCTCTGACCCAACGTCCACTCTCGTTCCTCGATGATGATGTTACAGGATAATGAAGCATCTCAATCCACTAACAGTGAGGTGATTAAAGTCCAGCTGTGTGGAATGATGTGCCGCCGCTTCCCTCTTCTTATTTATCCTCACATTGTATTAGCTGCAAGTCAGACTCCTGGTGGCCGCTGAATTCCCGGTGGAATATGTGGCCTACATTTGTTTGTGCTGCAGCGTTAGTTCGTGAGTGCGCGTTCTTTTATCAAACAATTCCACTTTTCTGCAGCATCCCCTTTTGTCTGCATGAACGTTCGCCGTTTTGTCGCAGCGGACCATCCTTTCTTTCTGTCTGCCAGTTTGTCAGCAGCGTTTCACAGCGCGTCATTGTTTGTTCAACGTGTGACACATTGACGTGTGGCCTTGCACCCTTTGTCATAATGTATATTTGTGCAAAAACTGCCACGTGTTCACACGTGTGCACAAAGGTCACCTTCCTTGTCTAATAAGAGACTGCTTTATGATGGCTGACAGATGCGCCCATAAATCATCGAGTGTGAAGATCCAACGCAAATGGATAAAAATGATATAGAGAAGGGGCAGAGCACAAAAACACCACACATCAATAGATTTGTTAGGATTATGTTAAACAGCAGCTTCGGCCGTTCTCTAGAGACAGAAAGAGTAATGCGTCTGTGTTCAGTTCTCCTGTGGAGAGATAAGCAGCTTTCTGAGACAAAAAACAAAATGGAAGGAATTGTCCTTAAGAGGAAAACAATGTTTTAAAGGCAAACGCAGACAGATTGTTGCTTCAGATTGTAATATATCCAGACGGAGACCACGAGACAAGTCTGATGAAAACACATTACATGAAAATTCTCCTTTTGAAAATCGTGTCCTCTGACATCAGCTGTCTGTATTGTACAGCGGATGTTCCATTTTGCTCCAAACACCCTTTCAATAGATTGGTTAGTCCAGATGACATGATCTCTTGGCTGGAATATTGAGTTCATCTGATGTCATACTGCTCCCGTTGCTACGTTTTAAATCCTATCAAGACCTCTCTGACTTACTGTGCATCTGGAAAGTATTCACAGTACTTCACTTTCTCCACATTTTGTTATGTTACAGCCTTATTCCAAAATGGAGTCTGTTTTTCCCCTAAAAATTCTACTCACAACACCCCATAATGACAACATGAAAAAAGTTTTTTTTTAAATATTTGCAAATTTATTAAAAATAAAAAAATAAGGAAACACATGTATATAAGTATTCACACTCTTTGCTCAATACTTTGTTGATGCACCTTTGGCAGCAATTACAGCCTGAAGTCTTCTTGAATATGATGCTACAATCTTGGTGCACCTATCTTTGGGCAGTTTTTCCAATTCTTCTTTATGGCAGCTCTCAAGCTCCATCAGGTTGGATGGGGAGTGTCAGTGCACAAGCATTTTCAGATCTCTCCAGAGATGTTCAATCAGATTCAGGTCTGAGCTCTGGCTGGACCACTCGAGGACATTCACAGAGTTGTCCTGAAGCCATTCCTTTGATATCTTGGCTGTGTGCTTAAGGTCATTGTCCTGCTGAAAGATCAACCGTCACCCCAGTCTGAGGTCAAGAGCGCTCTGGAGCAGGTTTTCATCCAGGATGTCTCTGTATATTGCTACATTCATCTTTCCCTCAATCCTGACTAGTCTCCCAGTTCCTGCTGATGAAAAACATCCCCACAGCATGATGCTGCCACCACCATGGTTCACTGTAGGGATGGTCCCTGGTTTCCTCCAAACTGGACACCTGGCATTCACACCAAAGAGTTCAATCTTTGTCTCATTAGACCAGAGAATTTTGTTTCTCACGGTCTGAGAGTCTTTCGGGTGCCTTTTGGCAAACTCCAGGTGGACTGCCATGTGCCTTGTACTAAGGAGTGGCTTCTGTCTGGCCACTCTACCATACAGGCCTGATTGGTGGTTTGCTGCAGAAATGGTTGTCCATCTGGAAGGTTTTCCTCTCTCCACAGAGGAATGCTGGAGCTCTGACTAAGGCCCTTCTCCCCTGATCGCTCACTTTAGATGGGCGACCAACTCTAGGAAGAATGGTGGATCCAAACATCTTCCATATATGGATGATGGAGGCCACTGTGCTCATTGGGACCTTCAAAGCAACAGAAATGTTTCTGTACCCTTCCTCAGATTTGTGCTTTGAGACAATCCTGTCTTGGAGTTCTACAGACAATTCCTTTGAAGACCAAGAGCATGAAGCTTGGTTTGTGCTCTGACATGCACTGTCAACTGTGGGACCTTATATGTAGACAGGTGTGTGCCTTTCCAAATCATGTCCAATCAGCTGAATTTACCCCAGGTGGACTCTAAGTTCTAGAAACATCTCAAGCAGAAACACAATTTCTTAGTTTGAATACATGTGATTTCTTTGTTTTTTATTTTTAATAAATTTTCAAAAATCTCCTAAAAAACCTTTTACATTGGTATTATGGGGTATTGTGTGTAGAACTTTGAGGGAAGAAAATTATTTAATCCATTTTGGAATAAGGCTGTAACATAACAAAATGTGGAAAACGTGAAGCGCTGTGAATACTTTCCAGATGCACTATATATTTTATGTATTTCATCATTTTTGGTGATACAATTTCAACTTAGTTCACGCTTGGAGTGGTTGTAGTCTCCACACTATGCATAATGGGATTTAAGATGAGAGTAGTGAAATTCTCATGGATAAATCCACTCTAATCTTGTTGCCATTTCCCAAAATAACAATGCATAAAAAATATATTTCAAAAAATTTATTAAATTAAGCGTAATGAAGTATATACACAGTATAATCTTCTAAATCTTCAGCTAAGTATTTTAGGCTATTTCTTCAGTTGTATTTATAAAATATGAGTTGATAAGTAAAATATACTTTATTATTATAATCTATTGAAACATTCGTCTTTCCTTGGAGCAAGTATTAGGAGAATATTGAGAAACATGTTCCGAAGTCCTCCTAAATTATGTATTTAATCCAGTTGCAGTTCATAACAGGTAACTGCTGTCATTGTGTTGAGGCACTGATTCCTTATTTTATTAAAGTAACAGTCTTTACATCATCTGTTGTAATATGTATATGTCACAGACATGAACGAGCGAAGCTCTTCAGCATCTCACCATGTGATTTAGGTCCTTCAGACTTTTTTTCAGTAAATGTTTCTGGAGAGCATTAGCATGACTAAAAAAATGAACTAAGTGGTAGAAAGGAGAGTTTTCTTTCAACAAAACATTAAATCTAGGCTTGCATCTCAGATGTAGGGGAAACTGGGGCACAGTGAATCACGGGGCACAGTGAATCAGTAGCTATATCTGCAAAACTACATATATATTTGCAGCATTTATGCCATATTTTTATGCATAAAGACATCCCCCTTATAAATTAGTGTTTTGTTTTTGGATACATTATTGGTAAAACTAAGTGGCAAGTTAAGTCAGTTTTTTCCTATCAAAAGTAAATTTGTGGATGTCAGTGTCTTTGTATTTATTTCTCACAACAGAGGAAAGGTAGCCCAAAAAAATTATTAGTTAGAAGACTTCCCCGTCCAACTGATAAGCATGTGTTGTCTTCTCCAGACTATCACCTATTTGATAACATGACTCGTGTGTCACATTCCCTCAGGCACAGTGAATCAGGGCTCAGTGAATCAGTCTAGAAAGTGATTTACTAAGCCCCAGTATCAAGTGGATGACAAATATTACTTGTTGAAGCTTATACATTTATTTTTCCATGAATTATTTCTATAATTTGTGTATATAAACAACAGTTTTCACATTTGAACAAAAATTGTGGCAGTTGTATTTATAATAGTTTCTAAAGGACTTATATCACTATATAAGACACACATATTACATAGCTGGTTTGCTGGATTATAGTTTGTATATGCATCAGCATATATTTAATAATTTTGAAGAAATCTTTATAATCGTGTGTTTTTTCATTATATTCTAAGTTGATTCACTGTGCCCTGTGAATTAGTGTGTGGGGCACAGTGAATCAAAAATTTTCAAATCGATTTTAAACACCTGTAAATTACACTTGGAGCAAAATAAATAACACAGCCTTATAAACAATAACTTGCTCTATTAAATCCAAAATAGAATGACCTAAACCTATGCATACTGTGTTTATGCTGCCACAAGACAACATTTCTGATCCACTGTGCTCCAGTTTCCCCTACCTTCTGGCAAATTGTAGCTGAACTTTCAGGTCTTCTTTTTAATAAAACTCTCCTCTGTGCCACTTCATCATGAAGCTGTATAACTTGGGATACAAAATGCAAACCATGCACTATGCATTTCTCCAATCACAGCCACAGAAGCCTGTAACTTCTTCTGGGTTGTCTGGGTGTCTTGGTGTCTTTCCTCACTCTTCTCCTTCTTGCACAGTCACTCAGTTTTTGAGAACTGTCTACTCCACACAGATTTACCATAGAGTGCCACACTGTTTGTATTTCTTCCTAACTGATGTAAATAAAGTTCAAGCATATACATTGACTTGGAAATGTTGATGTATCCATCCCCTGACTTGTCTGAAGAAAACTAGCAATTAAACTGATTATTTACAGGTATTATACCAAAGGGGCTGATTACTTATGCAACCCATCATCTTGGCTTTTAGAATTTTATTTCATTCATTTAAAAGAAAAAAAAAACAGAAAAGCAGAAATAAAGCATCTCAATTACCAGAATGAAAAGGAGCAGAGAGAAGAACAAGTGTTATATTTTCTGCCCCTTTTTACAATACAATCTTTCAATATCCAGCGTCAGTATTCGACATTATTTAACAGATTGTATTTCTTTAATTTGTCACATACCACTGACGTATTTCATAATTATGACCATTATTTAATAGATTACATCTCTGACAGGTTACATTTTTAAACTGAAAACATTTTTAACATTATTAACAAATTACCTTTTTGACTTCCTTACAGCCCACTGACTTATTTCATAGTTTCATACTTACTTAATACATCTAGTTTAATACGTTTTTTAAATAATTTAAGCGACCTTAATTCTTTAATTTCTTTGTTGAGATTGTTCCATAATTTTACACCATTTACTGCAATACTCCATTCCTTTACTTTGGTTCTAAATCTTGGTTTTCTAAAGACTTCTATTCCTTTCAATTTATAACTACTTACTCTTTTCTCAAACATATTTTGAATGTTTGTTGGTAAAGCATTTTTATTAGCTTGGTACATTGTTTGTAATATTTTCAAATCGACCAAATCACGAAATTTAAGTACCCTATACTTAATGAACAATGGATTAGATGGATCTCTAAAACCCCTGTTGCTAATCACCCTTAAAGCCCTTTTCTGCAGAATAAACAAAGGTTGTATATAAGTTATATATGTTGATCCCCAAATTTCTACACAATAAGTTAAATATGGGACAATCAATTAATTGTACAATGTTAATAATCCATAACTATTTAATTAATATTTTACTTTATGCAAAACAGCAATGGCTTTCGCTATTTTTCCTTTTATGTAATTTATGTGTGACTTCCATGTAAGATCTATGTAAGATTTTAATTCATTTATATCAAGTTATAGAGATTTACTTTCAGTTTGAGTCTAAGGAAGATAATTTTAGAAATTTTTATATTGAGAAGCCTGGTTTACTTTTTGTATTTGAAATGCCATATATATATATATATATATATATATATATATATATATATATATATATATATATATATATATATATATATATATATATATATATGAATCACTTCCACTTAGTTCATGCCTGTGGCGGACATAGACTTCACAGTACGCACAAAGGGGTTTACACTGGTTGTACAGCAGAGTTATAGAAAGGTTGTTACTTGCATGTACTGTCAGGCACACCCCAGCACCATCAAACCACCCCAAGGACTTAGACCTTCAACAGGTTTAGCTATACAGAATAAATGGTGATTCATACTCTATAAGCTGATCCAAGTTAGACTCTTTGATTGAGACATGGGAGTTATCAGGTCCAATTAACTGGTACTTGTAGTTCAAGTTTATGACTTTAGGGAGGACAAAGTTCATCTGTGCTGCCAAAGTTCAGGCAGAGCTGCTCTCCTTCTTGAAATCATTTGGTTATTTGTTGGTGAGAATGGACGCAGAGAAGAACCACCATCGCTCCAAGAAACTGAGCACTTTGGAGAAGGGCCTGATATTTCTCTTCGTGGCTGTTACCGCAATCTGCATTGCTCTTATGGTCATCTACTTCACTGACAAATCTGACTCGTCTACCGAAGAAGGTGAGTGTGTCTGCTTCAAGAGAAAAATGATATAATAATTATAATAATGAAAGGTTTATATAGTAAACTGTCACATTACATTAATGTGTTGAAAATTAATGGTGTAGTTTACATTCATGCTGAAACAATTAAAACAAATATTTTACAGGTTCACATTTTTATCATTAAAATTTCAGTTGTACAATTGAAATATTGTATATATGAACAACTCAGCATTTTGTGTGATCTGGCTTTTTCTGTTTAGTTGACAAACACTAACTGTAGCGCAAAGCTTCTAAAATATTAAGGGAGAAATTCACAAAAAATATTAGTAGTAGTATTAATATTATTATATTGGCTTTTGTGTGTGATTTGTGATTTATAATTGGAATTAAATGAATAAATAAATCACTAAATAAATGTTTAAAATAAACACAAATTAGGCTCTTGTCCGCATTTTGGTTTTTATAGGCAAGAAAATTGCTGGCCCTCATTTAAAAACGTCTTTTTTGTCAATGGGAATGGAAGAAAATGCATAAGTTCTAGTAATCCTATATTAAATTCATTTGTTAATCTGCCATGTCCTCCTAATTTATTTTTGTAGAATCTGAATGTCATATATTCTTTAAGGTAATAATTTTACTCAGTTTTTTTTAAAGAATTGAATCTAGAGATAACAGTTTGTGTAAAACATTGTTGAAGCAGTGGGACTCAGTTAATAAGTGCATACTTTCACCAAAGGAAAAATCTACATCATCCACATCTACACAAAATGTTTATGCAATTACCTTGACTAAGTATGTTTAGTTTTTTACCTATTTGTCTATTTGTTCCTAAGTTTACACAAAAAAGTTTATGGAACTTGATGGGGGTTGGGCTCAGACCAACGTAAAAACACATCATCTGGAGGTCATCTGTCCTGCAGGTTTTCCGACTACCCCGAGTCCACCAACTACTAATTAGCTAAGTAAGGGGTGCTCAGCCAATCAAGAACTAGGAAACCTGACTAATAAACTGTGATTGGGGCTAATCATCTGTCTGTCTGATTGTCTATTAAATTTTATCTAGGCATCACGGTGGCTTAGTGGTTAGCACTGTTGCCTCACAGCAAGAAGGTCATGGGTTCCATTCCCACCTGTGGCCTTTCTGTGTGGAGTTTGCATGTTCTCCCTGTGTTTGAGTGGGTTTCCTCCAGGTGCTCTGCTTTCCTCCCACATGCAGGTTAGATGAACTGGAAACTTTACAATTGTCCACGTCTCCCTTGCAAAAGAGATCTCGATCTCAGCGGGACTAACCTGGTTAAATAAAGTTTAAATTGAATTAAAAATCTATGTCTCATACAAATCAGTAAATGCGCCTCCCTGCAGTAAGTGTGAAAAACAAATTTTAAAGGTTGATCTCAATTACCTTGACCACAGCGGTTGACATTTGCCAGCTTTAACCTTGTCTGGGCAATTCTAGAACTGACCCCAGTATGTGTGTCAGGTTTGGTTCAAATGTGAGTGAAAAGCTTAAATTTTGTTCTTATCCCCAAGATCTTGATCCTAATCACTGAGCTTTGGATCGAGGATCAAGGATTCTTCATTCTCATTCTATCCAGTTGGTAAATTAGATCTCACCTGGGCAAATCTCGAAACTACCCTCGTATATCTATGCTACATCTGATGCAAATCAGAGTGAAAAACTAAAAAATATGATCTTTGACCCCAAAAACTTAAACCCAAGTCATCGACCTTTGGCAAATTTAACCTCACATGGGCAATTCCAGAACCCACTAACATATGTGTGCCAAGTGTGATGGACTTCAGCGATTAAAAAAAGCAAAAACAAAACTTCCATTGTGATGTCTGAGCCCAACTATCGTGACTTTTGTTGAAACAAACCCCTAAATTTTGGGGTCAATTCTGGGGTCATCCTACATGCACACAACAGGTTTGGTGGAAATTGGACAAAGCACCTCGTGGAACAAACAAACAAACAAATGTTTCTCAAATTATTTTAAGATTCACAGGAATATTAAACCTCCCATTCCAACCCTTTGTGGGAACTACATTCAGATGCATGCAGAAAAGAAAAGGTGCAACGAAAAAAAGCAGACGTGAGCGCTCTTGTGTTTGGATAGAAGGTGCAAGTGTAATTTCGCAATAATAACGGATGTGTTATCAGTCTTTCTGAGACAGACAGTCATACGTGTGACACAGTGGGAGTGTTTAATATCATACACAAAGTAATTCCTCCTCTTCCTCTCCTCCATCTCGTTCCAATTTGCTTTTTCATTTGGGCAGGCCATCATTGATCCTGACCATATGCTGTGAAAAATGGTTGGTGCAGCCGGTGCGCTGTGAGAGCAGACACATTTCCTCCGCCGTGCTTTGTCTTTGTTTGGGTTTTGGACATTCAGAGTGAAGCTGGGCAGTGAATATCAGCTCAAACAGTTTGCTTTGTCATTACAAGTCATTGACACGCTGCAGTGACGCGTGAGCCCGAGAACAGTTGCCTTGTCTGTCGTTGTACACGTTCACCACGACATGGCGCGTGCAAAAAATACAAAATGTGTTGAACGCATCATCATCGCAAAAAAATTACAATTTGATTTACACAGGCGGAACGATGGTGTCCATGTTCTGCCCGAAAGACAACAATTACTGTTGTTTATTACAGCGGGACGCTGAACTAGAGGATGCTACATCAAAGGAAAGCATGAGCATCAGCAAAAGTGTGCATGCTGCTTACTTCTGGAGGTGATCACTTCCTCTGTAATCCATGTTGGTTCCAGTGGTTTCCCATTGATATTTAAGTTTTGTTTTACACCCATATAAAGAAGTGCATACAGGGGTACTGTTTTTGGTTCTTTGTGTCTTTCCATTTGTGTGTGTGTGTGTGTGTGTGTGTGTGTGTGTGTGTGTGTGTGTGTGTGTGTGTGTGTGTGTGTGTGTGTGTGTGTGTGTGTGTGTGTGTGTGTGTGTGTGTGTGTGTGTGTGTGTGTGTGTGTATGAATAAAATATCTCAAAGAATTTTGAACCAAATTGGATCAAAAGTGATGAATGTTTTTCATGATTTTCAGCTGAGGCCAGAGTTCTTTGATTTTGAGAAAAATCTACAAAAAGTCAAGGTCACAGCTTAAACTTTTTTTCCCCAATGCCTGTCCAACAAGAGTATGTAGAATGGCCCCATCAGTGGCGGCGCCAGGAAATTTTTGTTGGGTGGGCTGAGGGGGGCTGGGGTAAAGGTTGGAGGGGCTCCACAAAATGTCGTCGAAATGAACAATATATAGTAAATTGCTTTATAAATACCAAGGTATATGTTTTAGTCACCCGTGCTCCTCAAAATGTGGTATCAATGCACACACACATCACTTAGAATGATTGCAAGTTCAGTAAACTTGGACATACACTCAACAAAAATATAAATGCAACACTTTTGGTTTTGCTCCCATTTTGTATGAGATGAACTCAAAGATCTAAAACTTTTTCCACATACACAATATCACCATTTCCCTCAAATATTGTTCACAAACCAGTCTAAATCTGTGATAGTGAGCACTTCTCCTTTGCTGAGATAATCCATCCCACCTCACAGGTGTGCCATATCAAGATGCTGATTAGACACCATGATTAGTGCACAGGTGTGCCTTAGACTGCCCACAATAAAAGGCCACTCTGAAAGGTGCAGTTTTATCACACAGCACAATGCCACAGATGTAGCAAGATTTGAGGGAGCGTGCAATTGGCATGCTGACAGCAGGAATGTCAACCAGAGCTGTTGCTCGTGTATTGAATGTTCATTTCTCTACCATAAGCCATCTCCAAAGGCGAGAATTTGGCTGTACATCCAACCAGCCTCACAACCGCAGACCACGTGTAACCACGCCAGCCCAGGACCTCCACATCCAGCATGTTCACCTCCAAGATCGTCTGAGACCAGCCACTCAGACAGCTGCTGAAACAATCGGTTTGCATAACCAAAGAATTTCTGCACAAACTGTCAGAAACCATCTCAGGGAAGCTCCTCTGCATGCTCGTCATCCTCATTGGGGTCTCGACCTGACTCCAGTTTGTCGTCGTAACCGACTTGAGTGGGCAAATGCTCACATTTGCTGGCGTTTGACATGCTGGAGAGGTGTTCTCTTCACGGATGAATCCCGGTTCACACTGTCCAGGGCAGATGGCAGACAGCGTGTGTGGTGTCGTGTGGGTGAGCAGTTTTCTGATGTCAATGTTGTGGATCGACTGGCCCATGGTGGCGGTGGGGTTATGGTATGGGCAGGCGTCTGTTATGGACGAAGAACACAGGTGCATTTTATTGATGGCATTTTGAATGCACAGAGATACCGTGATGAGATCCTGAGGTCCATTGTTGTGCCATACATCCAAGAACATCACCTCATGTTGCAGCAGGATAATGCACGGCCCCATGTTGCAAGGATCTGTACACAATTTTTGGAAGCTGAAAATGTCCCAGTTCTTGCATGGCTGGCATACTCACCGGACATGTCACCCATTGAGCATGTTTGGGATGCTCTGGACCGGCGTATACGACAGCGTGTACCAGTTCCTGCCAATATCCAGCAACTTTGCACAGCCATTGAAGAGGAGTGGACCAACATTCCACAGGCCACAACTGACAACCTGATCAACTCTATGCGAAGGAGATGTGTTGCACTGCATGAGGCAAATGGTGGTCACACCAGATACTGACTGGTATCCCCCCCCCAATAAAACAAAACTGCACCTTTCAGAGTGGCCTTTTATTGTGGACAGTCTAAGGCACACCTGTGCACTAATCATGGTGTCTAATCAGCATCTTGATATGGTACACCTGTGAGGTGGGATGGATTATCTCAGCATAGGAGAAGTGCTCACTATCACAGATTTAGACTGGTTTGTGAACAATGTTTGAGGGAAATGGTGATATTGTGTATGTGGAAAAAGTTTTAGATCTTTGAGTTCATCTCATACAAAATGGGAGCAAAACCAAAAGTGTTGTGTTTATATTTTTGTTGAGTGTAGGTATAAATAAAGATAAGTGAAGTTTTAAGAGTGGCCGTAATATGGAGTTAAATTTGTCTCATTAATACTTGCAAATGCACAGAGGGTGATTTACAAATATCCTTTGATTTGTACACGTGCTTTGAGATCCACAAACACAAATTTCTGATTTGTAACTTGTGTGTGGGTTTTTACAAATAAATGTTTATTTGCAAAACAACATTTTGTTTGTGAAGGGTGATTCAGCATTGGTGGATCACCGAACACACACATTCATCACTTTGCTCAGTTACGCAATAATGAGACATTCTCAGTGCAAAACTGCAGTTGAGATCCACAAATATGTCAGTCGCTATTCACATTATTGGCAGAATTATTGGGGGGGCTGAGGGGGGGCTTGGCTCATTATTAGGTGGGCTTAAGACCCCCCAAGCCCCCCTTGGCGCCGCCACTGGGCCCCATTAAGCAGTGAGATTCATGGTGATTATAAAACATGAATATGAAATCATATATCATCTTTCTGTTAGTCAGATGACCTCTGACCTTGGGTAACTTTAAATATATCTAATTTAATTTAGAAAATCTATTCTGAGTAATGGACACACCAGTGGTTACTGCAGAGGAATCAGGATTAAACACTAATACAAAATCGTATATTGGCTTTCAGTTGGTTACATAACCTTTGACCTCAGGTGACCTTGAAAGGCCAAACGCAAATGTTGTAGCTGACATTCCACCAATACGTAAGTGATACTCATCACTAGAGTCTCACCATTCTTGACACAGTCATTCCAGCACTACACAACGATTGTCCGTAGATACTCGTCTTAGGTCACAACCATACGGTAAGACGGGATGCACCAGGTCTGTAAAGACTCATGTGTTAGTAAAGGATGAATTGGTTAATTTTTGGGCAGAACTGATCAACTGTCAAGGCCACACAAAGTTCATATTATTTAATAACTAAATCACAAAGAATGAATCAGCATGAAGGTGTAGTTGTTGCACTGAGTATGTGTTCTAGTTTTGACTTGGATGTGGAAAAACAAGCGGATAATCATTTTATGGTAAAGGCTAATTTTCCCTCTTTCTTGCAGTATTATGGTTTGTGTATTTGCCAGTTTGCTGTTGTTCATGTCTTATCTCTCTGCAGCAATGTCGTAATCTGGTTAACAAGTGTTGTCTTCCCCTCTGTCTTGGCACACACACTCTCAGGAGTGGACTCAGGGTGTGGCGGTCCTCAGGAGCTGTCGGGAGAGTCGGGCACCTTCACCAGCTGGAATTACCCCAGTAGCTATGACAACGGCAAGAGCTGCGCCTGGCACATCACTGTGAACCCCGGCAAGGTGATGGGAATCAGCACGAATCCTCTTCCACACTTCAAGCAGTAAAATAGTGTTCTGATTTCTCTAAATTGACTCAAAATAAATGCAGTTTGAGAAATCAAGACTCTTTTGGAAAAAAAACAGTAAAAAACAATGAAAGGATCTGCCATCAAAGAAGTTACAAAAATCTCAACGTATGCTCAAAACTGAAATGAAATAATGCGAGCAACCTGCTTTGTAATCATTAGCATGTAGTAAGTAGAGCAATGTCGTTCAGAACAAGTTGGCAGAAGTTTAAAAAAAATGTATATAATGCTTATTCCAATCAAGGGTCACCGGGGGAGCAAGAACGCACAGCCATTTTCAGATCTCTCCAGAGATGTTGAATCGGATTCAGGTCTGGGTTGTGTGCTTAGGGTCATTGTCCTGCTGGAAGGTGGCACCTGAGCTCCATTTTGAGCTTCATTGCAAAAGCTGTGAATATTTAGGTACATGGGGTTTCTTAGTTTTTTTTTTTTTATTATTATTATTATTTATTTTTTATTTTTAATAAATTAAAAAAAACTTTTCACGTTGTTGTTATGGGGTGTTGTGAGTAGAATTTTGAGGGAAAAAATTAATTTCATCCATTTTGGAATAAGGTTGTTACAGGAAGTGTGGAAAGAGTGAAGCACTGTGAATACTTTCCAGATCCACTGTAATTAAGTCTTACACTTATGTTCATAAAAGGTCTTTTAAAGGGTTTGTGAACGCTGTGTAATTATCAGCAGAGTTTGGCCAGTTATGCGGAAACTGTCTTATGTCAGGCCAAAGAGACCAGGACTGAATGCAGTGGCAGTGTCACACACAGATGGCTGCCTGGTCTCCGTCATTCTGCTCACACCCACAGGAGAAAAGAAAATCCTTCATTTTTTCTTCTCTGGCAGCATGGCCGCCTGCCTGCCTGCCTGCCTGCCTGCCTGCCTGCCTGCCTGCCTGCCTGCCTGCCTGCCTGCCTGCCTGCCTGCCTGCCTGCCTGCTGCAGCCACTGCTTGTATCATCCTTCCTTTTGCACAAAGACAGACACACATGGCTCCACAGACCTGCCTGTGCACAGATGAATGCACACAACAGTCTCACACACGTGCACACGCTCACATTTCACACTGAGCCTTCCTAGCCTTGTTTCTCAGCAGCCGACCTCGCTTATCGACTTTTCAATTAAAAAAATTAAACATAAAAATACAGATGAAACACCTCTACTCACTTCTGTTTCAGGTGATCCATCTGTGGTTTGAAGAGTTTGCTTTGGAGGACACCCAACTCTGCACAGCAGACGCTGTCACACTCAGAGACTCGCTGGGAGTCATCGGTGAGTCCAAGAGAGGCCACAATAAATAAAAAAACAAAATCAGCTCTAACTTCCACCAAAGTGGAAAACATACTGCAAAGTAGCCAACGCCCCCCCCCCCCCCCCCCCCCCAAAAAAAATTACCTGCAGGCACATAACATGTTTTGTGGGAACAACATATAATTATGTTCCCACAAGATAAATAATTTAAGGGAACTGTTTTGTTCCCGCAAGTTAAATAATTTAAGGGAACAGTTTTGTTACCACAAGATAAATAATTTAAGATAACAGTTTTGTTCCCACAAGATCAATAATTTAAGGGACAGTTTTGTTCCCGCGATATAAATAATTTAAGGGAACAGTTTTGTTACCACAAGATAAATAATTTAAGATAACAGTTTTGTTCCCACAAGTTAAATAATTTAAGGGAACTGTTTTGTTCCCACAAGATAAATAATTTAAGGGAACAGCTTTGTTCACACAAGTTAAATAATTTAAGGGAACTGTTTTGTTACCACAAGATAAATAATTTAAGGGAACAGCTTTGTTCACACAAGTTAAATCATTTTCTCCCTCAGCCCCAACCAGTCCCAGCAGAAGACTGCCCCTCCCTGAGCCTGGTTCTGCTGGAGGTTTCTTCCTGTTAAAAGGGAGTTTTTCCTTCCCACTGTAGCCAAGTGCTTGCTCACAGGGGGTCGTTTTGACCGTTGGGGTTTTACATCATTATTGTATGGCCTTGCCTTACAATATAAAGCGCCTTGGGGCAACTGTTTGTTGTGATTTGGCGCTATATAAAAAAAAAAAATTGATTGATTGATTTAAGGGAACAGCTTTGTTCACACAAGTTAAATAATTTAAGGGAACAGTTTTGTTCCCACAAGTTAAATAATTTAAGGGAACAGTTTTGTGCACACAAGATAAATAAGAGGACAGTTTTGTTCACACAAGATAAATATTCCTACAATGAATTATTATCTTGTGCAATAAAGACAAAAATTCTGTTATCACAGGATAAGCATCTTATTTGAACAAATTATTATTTTGTGTGCGCAAGACAATTGCCTTGTGGAAACAAGATTGTCTTTTGTGAATAAGCCGATATTTTGTCGATATTTTGTGAGAATCTGATATTATCTTAGGTAGACAAGATAATAATAAATTCCAATCATAAATACTTTGCAAGAAAAATCTTATACTGAATAGTTAATATGAATACCTGCAAAATCATTAAATAATTTGCTCAAACAAGATTATCATATACATGCAGAAGATAAGATTGTTCCAACAGCAAACTACTAACTAGTAGTAATTATTAAGATTGTGTGTGTGTGTGTGTGTGTGTGTGTGTGTGGCAATATATATAGTAGCATATGTTTATACACACATCTATATGTGTGTGTGTGTGTGTGTGTGTGTGTGTGTGTGTGTGTGTGTGTGTGTGTGTGTGTGTGTGTGTGTGTGTGTGTGTGTGTGTGTGTGTGTGTGTGTGTGTGTGTGTGTGTGTGTAAACATATACATATTGCCACACACACACACATATAGATAGATAGATAGATAGATAGATAGATAGATAGATAGATAGATAGATAGATAGATAGATAGATAGATAGATAGATAGATAGATAGATAGATAGATAGATAGATAGATAGATAGATAGATAGATAGATAGATAGATAGATAGATAGATAGATAGATAGATAGATAGATAGATAGATAGATAGATAGATAGATAGATAGATAGATAGATAGCATGCACTGTGTGGATTGGAGAACATTCTCTGCCTCTGTGTTCTCAGGAGCATCACACCTGTTAAAACGGATACAGTTTAAGAGGAAGTAAACACGTCACTCACTCACCTACACACGCAATACACAAACACACAATGCTGTGAACAGCAGATCCCTCAGGGTGCAGCGCTGTCCGTCCGTCCAAGCCCGAAGGGACTGAGCATTGATGTAATGCCCAAATCAGTCCATCCACCCGTAGGCAGACTGAACCACACAGCCGGCTCCACTCAGTTCTGTTTTCTGATGCTGCTCGCCTCTCAACAATCCTGCCGGTGTCTCGGTATCAAAACCTCATATGCAATTTAATGATTTCTTTGTGCTTAAGTAAATAATCAGTCTTTTGAACATTTTTCCACAAGTGCCTTCTTTTGTTTCAGGGAGAGTCTAATGGATTTTGTTGTTTTTTTTTAGGAAAATATTGTGGCTATACCATGCCTAAGCCGGTGGTGTCACTGGAAAACCACATGATGGTCTACTTTGACACAAATGAAAGAAAGACAGACCAAGGATTCAAGGCTCATTATAAAGCTGTGGCTCCGGAAAGCACATCAGGTAAAATGATGAGAGGAGTTCGGAAGAAATGACCTTCACTCTGAGAAAATGCTGAATTTGAGCATCATTGACCTGGAAGGTGACTGTTGCAGGTCGTATGGGTGCTGGGTGAAGTGCCAGGTAGGGTAATGGAAAGAGGGGTGGGTGAGCATTAGAGGAGCGATGTGGGTGAGCGTTAGAGGAGCGATGTGGGTGAGCGTTAGAGGAGCGGGGTGGGTGAGCGTTAGAGGAGCGAGGTGGGTGAGCGTTAGAGGAGCGGGGTGGGTGAGCGTTAGAGGAGCGATGTGGGTGAGCGTTAGAGGAACGGGGTGGGTGAGCGTTAGAGGAGCGATGTGGGTGAGCGTTAGAGGAACGGGGTGGGTGAGCGTTAGAGGAACGATGTGGGTGAGCGTATAGAGGAGCGGGGTGGGTGGGTGTTAGAGGAGCGGGGTGGGTGAGCGTTAGAGGAGCGATGTGGGTGAGCGTTAGAGGAGCGATGTGGGTGGGTGTTAGAGGAGCGGGGGGGGTGAGCGTTAGAGGAGCGATGTGGGTGAGCGTTAGAGGAGCGGGGTGGGTGGGTGTTAGAGGAGCGGGGTGGGTGAGCGTTAGAGGAGCGATGTGGGTGAGCGTTAGAGGAGCGATGTGGGTGAGCGTTAGAGGAGCGATGTGGGTGGGTGTTAGAGGAGCGGGGTGGGTGAGCGTTAGAGGAGCGATGTGGGTGAGCGTTAGAGGAGCGATGTGGGTGAGCGTTAGAGGAACGGGGTGGGTGAGCGTTAGAGGAGCGATGTGGTGAGCGTTAGAGGAACGGGGTGGGTGAGCGTTAGAGGAACGATGTGGGTGAGCGTTAGAGGAGCGGGGTGGGTGGGCGTTAGAGGAGCGGGGTGGGTGAGCGTTTAGAGGAGCGATGGGGTGTGAGCGTTAGAGGAGCGATGTGGGTGAGCGTTAGAGGAACGGGTGGGGTGAGCGTTAGAGGAGCGATGTGGGTGTGAGCGTTAGAGGAACGGGGTGGGTGGGTGTTAGAGGAGCGGGGTGGGTGAGCGTTAGAGGAGCGATGTGGGTGAGCGTTAGAGGAGCGGGGGGGTGGGTGTTAGAGGAGCGGGGTGGGTGAGCGTTAGAGGAGCGATGTGGGTGAGCGTTAGAGGAACGATGTGGGTGAGCATTAGAGGAGTGGGTGGGTGGGCGTTAGAGGAAACGGAGTGGGTGAGCGTTAGAGGAGCGATGTGGGGTGGGTGCTAGAGGAGCGGGGTGGGTGGGTGTTAGAGGAACGGGGTGGGTGAGCGTTAGAGGAACGATGTGGGTGAGCGTTAGAGGAGCGGGGTGGGTGAGCGTTAGAGGAGCGATGTGGTGGGTGCTAGAGGAACGGGGTGGGTGAGCGTTAGAGGAGCGATGTGGGTGGGTGTTAGAGGAGTGGGGTGGGTGAGCGTTAGAGGAGCGGGGTGGGTGAGCGTTAGAGGAGCGGGGTGGGTGATGTTGGTATCCTTGAGGTATTTGTGGAGCTAATGTGCCCTCCATCTCCATTTCTAGAAATAGCAGGAGCCGGCGGCTTTCTGCAAGGTGACCAGGGGATCTGCTGACACCCGGCTTCCCTCAGCAGAACTACCAGAATGGGGCGTTGTACCAGGTAACGCAGCGCACATCATCTTATGGGACAACAGTCACTCACATAAAGCCTTCACACCGCCTAAAGACTGCTGGGTGGATGTTGTGGCCATGAGAGACAACATATCAATGACACTTCATCTAACTGACTGATGGAACCTCTCTGTTGTGCTTGTTGTCAGTTTGTTAGTGTTTGATTATTGATTTGTGTGCATTCATTTTTTTTTCCTCCATCAGTGGGTTCATCACAGTACCTGGTGAAGAGAAAGTCCGACTGACTTTCACCTTCTTTGACCTGGTCCCTGAGGTCTGTGCAGACTTTGTTCAGGTCTTTGATGGCCACACAGCTGGCTCCTCGTTATTAGGTAAGCTCACAAAACTTATTTTGAACACAGTACAGCGTGCACATACATGAATTTCAAATATACTATAACTTTGTAATAGTACCCGCCAGCATGAAGAAAGTAAGAGCTGTGGCAATTTGGCAATTGACCCCGGTACCCATGACCTTCACCCAGATAAGGTCAACCAGAGGGTTGACCTTGCCAGGGCAGTTCTGGAATCCACCCAAGTGTGTGGAACATTTGGTCCAAATCAGGTTGAAAATTAAATTCCTTGACCTTTACCTTTAAAGTAATAAATTCCTAAAGCTAATGTTGAATCGTCACCCAAATGATGTACGTTAGCAAATTTGCCTTTTCTTGGACAATTCCAGAACCCACCTCCTAATTTGTGCCAAAAGTGGGGCAAATCCAACTGACAATTTTGAATTTTGAATTTTTACCCCAATTTCCTTAACTTTTACTAAAAAAAAAAAAAAAAAACTTTTTAATTGGGGGTGTCCATCGTTATCCACATGTCACATTTGGTGGAAATTGGTGGAACAGACAAAGATTTCTCAAATCATCATCAGGTTTGTATTCTTTCTGAAATTCACACATACCCATCTTCCTTTGCACACACACACACTCTTCTCACACACTCTCCAGATTCTCTGTGTGGCATGCTTCATGGTGATTACACTCCTATATGAGCGAGCATATGTTCAGTGCAGGTGAGAACTTGTGACTGTGCAGAGAGCAACAAGCAAACAGCAGAAGTACAGGCTCTGTGCAGCATCACATAAATGTCAAATCACTCAAAACTGTAACACCTCTCAAGAAGTCATTATAGTCAGGTCCATAAGTATTTGGGCAGTGGTCATTTGTTTAATTTCTTTTTTTTTTTTTTTTTTTTTTTTTTTTTGCTGGACACCACCAAAATGGATGTTAAATTAAATAATCCTAAGGTGTTTGCAGTGTAAACTTTAAACTTTAATACAAAAATAAAAGCAATAAACCAAAATATTGCATTAGCCATTTAAGAATTACAGCCATTCATATTCACTGGCCCTCAATTTTTGGATGCCCATTGTAATTGGACAAATGTAAGGATGACCTTTAACCCAACATTATTACCTTTACAGTTTCTTTCCACCAGTTAGGGGGTGGATGGATACATGAACATTTCCACATCACTGAATATGACTTGGACTTCATACATACAAACAGTACTGCATGTATCTTTAATCTGTCTCAAAACTGAGTGACTATCCATGATGGAAGCCACCAAGGCACCCATAACAACTCGAACAGAATTATTAGAGAAGCACTTTATTGTTTGATTTCAACACAAAATTACAAAAATATTCACGGTCAAAATACTTATGGACCTGGCGCCATGTCTAGGTTGGAAAAGTAGTGAGTAGAGTGTTTACTTTTATGAAGCATCAAAAGAAATACTTTAGGAATACAATATTGAAATTACAAAGTAAAAATCATGATTTTATTGTCAGTCTTGAGATGGATATAAGAACATTTACAAGTTTCAAAATATCTCCTAGAGTTCATTTAACTCAATCAGTAATAAATACAAACAATAGATTACTATATGGTAATTTTGTTTAGAGCAAGGCAGGCTATCATCAAAAACAGAGTGATATTCATTGAAGGAGACAAGTGAGGGAAGCTTCCAAGATCCCAAAGACAACTCTGAATGTGATTCTATAAATGCGACTGGAGATATCAGGTAGTTTTTGTCTGTTGTTTCACCAGTTACAGCTTCATAGTGGAATTGGAGCAAAGAACTTTTTAAAACATAAACTTGTGAAATCTAGGCTCTAGTCTCTCCTGTATCCTCTACCAAACTGTAGCAGAAATTTCCTGTCTTCTTTTTAACCAAGTCGTTCTTAAGCTTATTGTGCAGACTCTGCATTATTTTCCTTCATTTAAATGCTGACTTGTATCTATTAAAGGTAAATACTGTGGTGGAAAATCCCAACTCCAGTGGAGTCCAGTGGGAAGACGATGCTGGTCCGTTTCAAATCAGACGGCAGTCAGAATTCCAAAGGATTCAGTGCAACTTACACCAAGTCCAGCCTTCCACCTGTTGTTATTCCCACCACAACCAAACCAGCACAACCAAACCCCACCACACAAACGCCTCCAACCCAACACAGCACCTGCTGGTAATCCTCTCCATCCAAACACACACTTGGGTTTTGTATTTATTTTGGGATATCTTAAGGATAAGTTCAGGCTTTGTGGTTTTTCTTTTTGTTTTTGTTTTTTTTGTTTTGTTTTGTTTTGTTTTTACAATCTTCATCATATGTGTCTGTCTGGGCAGTTGCCATTTAGGACCCAAAGTGGTTCTGTTAGACAGATTCAGTGACACACAATACCGACCTGACCTGAACGGACCTGGTCAGTCTGCCAGACCAGGTGGCTCTATGGTTTAGGAGTTGGACTACCATTATTTTCACTGGGGTAAATTCCAGGTCTGTGGTTCAGGTTATTTGTCTGAATCTCTGGACAAGTCATCTGCATATTCCCAGCTGTAAATGGGTACCACCTTGGCTGGGAAAGTAACTTACCTCAAACTGACATCTCATAACATATTTTCACTGTTGCATCCCCCAACACACCACACACGCACACACACAGAAGATTTCAAAGATCTATGGCCTTTCTCTGCATTCTCAGGGAGTTTGGGAAGCTAAATATTGACTCTGCAGTCATCAACACAATATTTCTTGAACACTGGCAGTCTTCTAAGGACAGTAAAATAGACTGCATTTATATAGTGCTTTCCCATCTATATCAGATGCTGAAAGTGCTTTACAGTAATACACCCCATTCACACTCATACTGATGTCAGGGTGCCGTCATGCAAGGCGCTTGCGACACACTGGGAGCAACTTGGGGATTAAGGATCTTGCCCAGATGGGGGATGAACTGAGGATCCTCTGGTCTTAAGCCCACTGCTTAACCACTGGACCATCACCTCCCTGGTACTGTCAGTGACTAATTCTGCATGCAGCAGTAATCATCTTTAATTTATGCAAGGCCTTTCCCATATTTTATCATGCCTTTGGTCAGCCTCGCAGAGAAAGGGGGGTACTACCCCCGATCCACCACTGGATCCACATGTATTTTCAACAGTTTGGGATTTCTGTCATACCACACAATTATTAAAGATGAGTAGAGCACTCAGAGGCTTGATTAATAATGTATTAAAATACTAAACTAAGGTCAGCAAGAATGACCCTTGACCTTTAAATAGACCCCTTAAGACACTTTAATTGGATTTATTGCCCCCCCCTTCATCTAATGTGTTTTGTTTGATTTCTTGTGAAATATCAAATAATGCATAATTGATTGCAGCCGCACTGGTGCAGCTGAAAGAGCTTCAAAGGAAAACGTGGCTCGTTGACTTTGAAAGAGAATCAGTCTGAAAGCATCTGGAGCGCTGTCACAGACGTATAATAAACTGTAATATCACAACCCACCTTCGGAGCTGTCATATCATCTATGAGAACCGTTTCCGAGCCTCGTGATAGAGCTTACATAATAGATTTGTCGCCCCACAGCAGGTTTCCCCGTGCAGACAGCTTTAATGAGGCAACAGCTTCCAAATAAGCTTGAATATGAACAGCCCCCTGCGTACGATTTGTGGAGATCCCGAGGTTTATCTATTTATCTGAATTAAAGCAATTGGCAGATAGTCCAGTTCTCTCCGGTGTCCAATTAAATTACTACACAGAAGCTTGTGTGTTGGACGCATTTGCAGATAATCAGAATGAGCTTTCAACTAAAAAAAAGAGAAGTATGCCACATTGTTTGGAGTGCCGATGCAGGGAAACATAACAATTTGCACAATGAAGTGTGATTCCAGTGTAATATTGTTTTCAGTGTTATTTCCTCTACTGTATTACAAATATTAGTGTCAGGATGCGGTGGTCCAGCAACACTCAGTGGACGTAAGGGAGTGATCCAGTCCTTGGGGTTCCCAAATCCATACCCTGCTCATCTGAACTGTTCCTGGAAGATAACTGTTCCCAGAGGGTTCCTGGTTAGTCTGCAGATGACTGACATGGCGATTGCTGGACATACTGGTTATTGCAAAGAGGACAAACTGGTCATCTCAGATAAATTCAGCACACTGGGTGAGCTCATGGTTTACTCTGGTAAAAAAAAATAGAGATGATTTATTTTGTACATACAGAAGTATTAAGCCATTCTGTGTTGGTTCACCTTTAACTCAAAGGGGACATATTTCAAAGAGTCAGTGTTTATCATAGAAATAGAAAAATTAGACAATTGAGTCTCTATAGTGCAAACCAGTCGCTCAACAACAAATTTATTTACTGAAACCATGAAAACAAATTTAGTCATAGTAATTACTGCAAATACATCTGGTAAAAAGTTATATTTTCTCATCTGGAATTAACAATTTAGGGACAACTTGGATACCTTTGAGATGGAGTCAGTAATTGGTGCAGTATAAGCTCAAGAGTGTTCAGTAAGTTACAACAATGTACAGCTTAAAATGTACATGCAAAGGTTTAATACGTGCAGAAGCCTTGCATACGTCAGCTTAAAAATGAATAAAGATGTGGATATTGAATAACCCGTCAAAATGTTAAAGAGTCAAGTGATGGAGGTGTTGCCTCCTTAGTGGCATACGGTCAAATATAAGGATTAAATAGATGCTTTTGTAACTTTTACAGTCAGTTTTCTTGAAACAAGTCAGTTGATGGATACATGAACATTTACAAGTCTCTGAATACATCTTGGACACCATTAAGAAATGAAATATGATGGTAAATCTGTCGATTGTAAGCAGTTCTCAAAAACTAAGGCCAAGAATGGCACTGGTGAGGGACTGCTGGTTTATTTATTTATTCACAACTGTAATTGTGCTTGTCAAGAGAAATTGCTGTCCTTTCTTCTGTCCATACAGCAAAACCAAAAACGTCTTAAGAGTCAAGAACCATAAAACTCTAAAAATTTAAAATTTTGTACATTAATAATGCGAGGTCAAAGATCTGCCTGTCAAAAATCATGCATTTCTGACATTTGTAAATGTCTTTTTTACTGAATATTGGTGTTTCAAGTAGGAAATGTACATGAGCCCCGAAATGCTCATATGTCCCACTAGATGGCGACAAAAGCTGCTCAAATGTGCCGCAATTGTTTATTCACATGAGAAGTTTACTTTTGATGAAAATAAGATGGGCTGACATCCAAAAATCATCATGCAGTCCCTTGGCCTTATCACTACTTACTACTATTATTTGCTTGTTTATTTATTGATCCTTTCCAATGACAATTTCTGCTGCACTCAATCACGAGAGTAGTCAGGGATCAAATACTGTAGTTCTGTCAAATTGTAGAATATTATGTGTGTACGTATCAGTATCTATCTATCTATCTATCTATCTATCTATCTATCTATCTATCTATCTATCTATCTATCTATCTATCTATCTATCTATCTATCTATCTATCTATCTAAAGAACAGGAGTTTCCTGTTCTTCCCGTGTTTGCATGGGTTCCCTCCGGGTGCTCCAGCTTCCTCCAACATCAAAACCTCAAAAGGTTCAGTGAATGGTGATTCTAAATTGACTAAAGTGTAAGTGAGAGTGTAAATCTGTTGACCGTCCAGTAGATCAATGGCCTGTGCAGGGTGTAGTGACTGTGAAGATAGGCTCCAGCCCCCAGTGATCCTTAACAGGACTATGTGGCTTTAGAAAAGGATGGATGGGAAATTTGCAATTAATCTGTACTTCTCATGATGAGCAAGATGTGTAACCATAGGAGACAATCTGTATGGATGTTGGATCAACTATGGTCCATTACACCTAGTCCCACAACTGGCCCGGCTATGAATTGGGCTGGATACTGGCCTCCATTTTGGAGTGAGATTTCCTACTCCTAAACAACCAATAGGAGAGCACACGCGCCACATCAACATGAGGCTGACGCATGGGCTGACGTCAGCATCTTGGCCGCCAACCAATCATAGGCTAGGAAGAGAGGCCAGTATCTGGCCCAATTCAGGGTCGGTTGTCGGGCTGCGTTACACCAACAGTCTCTACGTATCTGTCTCTATCCCTCGTGTGATCTGTATCTTTTCTGGCTCTCTCTACATATATCAGCACTATAACCGAACAGGTTGGGGACTGTCACTGCAGATTTGATGTTGTTGTTACTTTAAAATCAGTCATTTGATACATAAATATCCATTTCTATAAAATGTCAAGAGATTAACATATATTTGCCCGTCATCTTGCAACCTAAGCATCCAGCTTTCGTAGCTACCCAGCCCCTTGTTTCATGCATTTTTAAGTTGATCCAGGAGTTTGCCTTGTCAAAATTTTAGGCAAATGTTTTTGCATTCAACTCACGCTCTCAAGTCAACTCTTGAAAGACTTCCTCCTCGTCCTCAGGGACACACTGTGGTTACGTCCTTCCTCCAGCAGCGGTCAGTGCCGGCGACACCGTATCTGTCACCTTTCAGTCTGACAGTCGCCTTTCAGACCGAGGATTCTCTGCAACGTGGAAGGCCGTTTATCCTGAGGATATCGCAGGTACTGGCAACACAAATAAAACTGAAAGCCTCTATGTCACATATTTATCAATTGGACAACTTTTCTTTCTTTCTTTTTTTTTTTGCATGAGCACTGTGATGCCTGCATGTCAGAGTACAACAAAAGGCATAAAAAGCATCATAAATCAATCATCATTTTCAGACAAGAAAGTCAATGACATGTCTGTATGGAGCAGTGGAAGTGTTCCAGTCCATACGTATTGGACAGTGTCACAGTTTTGGTAACTTTACCTCTGAACACCCCCACATTGTAGATGAAATAACACAAACTTTGAACTTTAATTCAAGGGGTTTAATACAAATGTAATTTTAACTCTTTAGGAATTATAGCCTTTTTATTATACATACTTCCATCAGATGGACAAAATTATTGTTCCTACAATTCATCACTTTTACAGCCAGTTCTCTTGTCAGTGGATGAATATATGAGCATTTCCTAGTCACTTAATATGTCTTGGACTTCACTTACATAAATAATTAAGAAATAAGTATGGTATTGTATGGTAAATGTGTTTGAAACAGGAAGCCCTCAAAAACAGAGGGCCCATGCAAGAAGGTGGTGAGGGAAGCCACCAGGACACCCATGAAAATTTTGAAGGTGTTCTTGACTTCTGTGGCTGTGATTCAATAATTAAGTAATGGAAACAGTATGTGACTATACAGTAAATCTGTCCAGAGTAGTCAGTCCATAAAAACTGAGTGATTTTACAAGAAGGACCCCACTGATGGTCTGACACCACTGAAGGCTGCTATGCCCATGAAAATCATCAACTAACGTAAGACGGCTAATCTACAAGTTTAGCCGTCGATGTGAAATGGTGATTAGACGGCTAATGTTGGGCAACTAACCATAGTCAACTAAGAAAGTTTAGTAGACTAAAAGATTAGACCGCTTTATGAAACTGGGCCCAGGAGTAGCATCACGTATGACATCTGGCAGAAAACCTATAATAAATCAGCATATGGATCCATACCAGAGCCGCTGTGTACCCTGAGTAAAAACGCGAGTAGTAAAAAGAAAACCATTGTGAATCTGGAAAAGTGGATAGTGACGATTTTCCCTCCAGTTGTAACTCCGTTAGGGGGAACAATAATGCTGCTACTTTTTATTAGGTTGCTGCAGAGTGATGAAGGAGGTAAAACAAGCAGTAATTAAAAACAGTCTTACAGAGTGGAAAAGGGAAAAGAGGGTAACAGCAGGAAGAAGGTAATAAAGAGTTTGATTATTGCACAACTGAAATATAATAGTGCAGCAGATAAGTGAATATTTACTGAGGGATCCTTCAAATGATGATGCAAGCACCAAATTTGTCACACATACTCCTTAGACATTACTCTTTTAAAAATGCTAATAGGATTAATAAATGGAATAGTTTTGACTGTGTTGCATGCTTGGTTTGCAAATAAGGTTCAACAATGACGGCATCCACTGGATTCTATGACATGTGACATATGCTACCCTGTATGATAATAAGCATGATACATGATGCAAACTATTCCTTTTTAAAACCATATTCACTCAACAATAATTTCCATCACTTTTTACCAAAATGGAGCAACTTAAACTTTTGACACCTGTACAAATTGAAATTGACCTTTGTCACCATTCTTGCTGTTTTTACCCCATAACTCCAGATCATTCCTTCACAGATAGTCCAAACTATACCTTTTTGGAATCTTTATGATCAGACAAATAATATGGAATACCTTCAATATGATTGGAGCATTTTTAAATTTTGACCCCTGTGTAATTCTTCAATTGACCCCTTCTGGCCGTCTATTGAAAGTTCATGTGGCCACTCGGCATTTTTAAAAGAGTAATGTCTAAGGAGTATGTGTGACAAATTTGGTGCTTGCATCACCATTTGAAGCAGTTTTTCAGTTATTCACTGCACTATAAAGATAATCGCACGTGTGTTTTGGAATAAGAATCAGGTGACAAATTGTGTGATGAAAATCAGTGGTGGGCAAATCTAACCTGAATGTTAGTCAGGTGGTTGAAGTATCTGGTGAGGAGCCCCGAGGGAGGTTTTCCAGGTACATCCAACTGGGGAAGATCCAGGACCTGCTGGAGGGATATATCCCCCAGCTGTCTTGGGAACATCTCAGGATCCCCCAAGAAGAGTTCTGAGAAGAGCTGCTTAGTCTGCTGCCAACACAACCTCGGCCCAGATAAGTGTCAGACAATGAATGAATGAATAAATGAGGAAAAAACCTCTTTCTGCTGCTTGCATCAATAATTCTGGTTTGAGCTATAGCAGGGGTCACCACCCCTGTTCCTGGAGGTCACCTGTCCTGCATGTTTTCCATGTCTACCTACTCAAGTCACACCTGATTTTGTTAGAAGTTCTGTTTTCCAGCTCTTGATTGGCTGAGCACACCTGATAGTTAATTGCCTGGGAGTGGATCAGGGAGAGTTACAAAACATGCAGGGCAGGTGCCCTCCAGGAACAGGGGTGGTGACCCCTGAGCTATAGATTACCAAAGTCTGATGAAACACATTACATGAAAATTCTCCTTTTGAAATCGTGTCCTCTGACATCAGCTGCTGTATTGTACAGCGGATGTTCCATTTTGCTCCAAACACCCTTTCATAGATTGGTAGTCCATGACATGATCTCTTGGCTGGAATATTGAGTTCATCTGATGTCATACTGCTCCCGTTGCTACGTTTTAAATCCTATCAAGACCTCTCTGACTTACTGGCATCTGGAAAGTATTCACATACTTCACTTTCTCCACATTTGTTATGGTTACAGCCTTATTCCAAATGGAGTCTGTTTTCCCCTAAAAATTCTACTCACAACACCCCATAATGACAACATGAAAAAAGTTTTTTTTAAATATTTGCAAATTTATTAAAAATAAAAAATAAGGAAACACTGTATATAAGTATTCACACTCTTTGCTCAATACTTTGTTGATGCACCTTTGGCAGCAATTACAGCCTGAAGTCTTCTTGAATATGATGCTACAATCTTGGTGCACCTATCTTTGGGCAGTTTTTCCAATTCTTCTTTATGGCAGCTCTCAAGCTCCATCAGGTTGGATGGGGAGTGTCAGTGCACAAGCATTTTCAGATCTCTCCAGAGATGTTCAATCAGATTCAGGTCTGAGCTCTGGCTGGACCACTCGAGGACATTCACAGAGTTGTCCTGAAGCCATTCCTTTGATATCTTGGCTGTGTGCTTAAGGTCATTGTCCTGCTGAAAGATCAACCGTCACCCCAGTCTGAGGTCAAGAGCGCTCTGGAGCAGGTTTTCATCCAGGATGTCTCTGTATATTGCTACATTCATCTTTCCCTCAATCCTGACTAGTCTCCCAGTTCCTGCTGATGAAAACATCCCCACAGCATGATGCTGCCACCACCATGGTTCACTGTAGGGATGGTCCCTGGTTTCCTCCAAACTGGACACCTGGCATTCACACCAAAGAGTTCAATCTTTGTCTCATTAGACCAGAGAATTTTGTTTCTCACGGTCTGAGAGTCTTTCGGGTGCCTTTTGGCAAACTCCAGGTGGACTGCCATGTGCCTTGTACTAAGGAGTGGCTTCTGTCTGGCCACTCTACCATACAGGCCTGATTGGTGGTTTGCTGCAGAAATGGTTGTCCATCTGGAAGGTTTTCCTCTCTCCACAGAGGAATGCTGGAGCTCTGACTAAGGCCCTTCTCCCCTGATCGCTCACTTTAGATGGGCGACCAACTCTAGGAAGAATGGTGGATCCAAACATCTTCCATATATGGATGATGGAGGCCACTGTGCTCATTGGGACCTTCAAAGCAACAGAAATGTTTCTGTACCCTTCCTCAGATTTGTGCTTTGAGACAATCCTGTCTTGGAGGTTCTACAGACATATCCTTTGAAGACCAAGAGCATGAAGCCTTGGTTTGTGCTCTGACATGCACTGTCAACTGTGGGACCTTATATGTAGACAGGTGTGTGCCTTTCCACATATGTCCAATCAGCTGAATTTACCCCAGGCTGGACTCTAAGTTCTAGAAACATCTCAAGCAGAAACACAATTTCTTAGTTTGAATACATGTGATTTCTTTGTTTTTTATTTTTAATAAATTTTCAAAAATCTCCTAAAAAACCTTTTACACTCTGGTATTATGGGGTATTGGGGTGTAGAACTTTGAGGGAAGAAAATTATTTAATCCATTTGGATAAGGCTGTAACATAACAAATGTGGAAAAGGTGAAGCGCTGTGAATACTTTCCAGATGCACTATATATTTTATGTATTTCATCATTTTTGGTGATACAATTTCAACTTAGTTCACCGCTTGGAGTGTTTGTAGTCTCACAACTATGCATAATGGGATTAAGATGAGAGTAGTGAAATTCTCATGGATAAATCCACTCTAATCTTGTTGCCATTTCCCAAAATAAACAATGCATAAAAAATATAGTTCAAAAAATTTATTAAATTAAGCGTAATGAAGTATATACACAGGTATAATCTTCTAAATCTTCAGCTAAGTATTTTAGGCTATTTCTTCAGTTGTATTTATAAAATATGAGTTGATAAGTAAAAATATACTTATTATTATATCTATTGAAACATTCGTCTTTCCTTGGAGCAAGTATTAGGAGAATATTGAGAAACATGTTCCGAAGTCCTCCTAAATTAATGTATTTAATCCAGTTGCAGTTCATAACAGGTAACTGCTGTCATTGTGTTGAGGCACTGATTCCTTATTTTATTAAAGTAACAGTCTTTACATCATCTGTTGTAATATGTATATGTCACAGACATGAACGAGCGAAGCTCTTCAGCATCTCACCATGTGATTTAGGTCCTTCAGACTTTTTTCAGTAAATGTTTCTGGAGAGCATTAGCATGACTAAAAAAATGAACTAAGTGGTAGAAAGGAGATTTTTCTTTCAACAAAACATTAAATCTAGGCTTGCATCTCAGATGTAGGGGGAAACTGGGGCACAGTGAATCACGGGGCACAGTGATCAGTAGCTATATCTGCAAAACTACATATATATTTGCAGCATTTATGCCATATTTTTATGCATAAAGACATCCCCCTTATAAATTAGTGTTTTGTTTTTGGATACATTATTGGTAAACTAAGTGGCAAGTTAAGTCAGTTTTTTCCTATCAAAAGTAAATTTGTGGATGTCAGTGTCTTTGTATTTATTTCTCACAACAGAGGAAGGTGGCCCAAAAAAAATTATTAGTTAGAAGACTTCCCCGTCCAACTGATAAGCATGTGTATGTCTTCTCCAGACTATCACCTATTGATAACATGACTCGTGTGTCACATTCCCTCAGGCACAGTGAATCAGGGCTCAGTGAATCAGTCTAGAAAGTGATTTACTAAGCCCCAGTATCAAGTGGATGACAAAATATTACTTGTTGAAGCTTATACATTTATTTTTCCATGAATTATTCTATAATTGTGTATATAAACAACAGTTTTCACATTTGAACAAAAATTGTGGCAGTTGTATTTATAATAGTTTCTAAAGGACTTATATCACTATATAAGACACACATATTACATAGCTGGTTTGCTGGATTATAGTTTGTATATGCATCAGCATATATTTAATAATTTTGAAGAAATCTTTATAATCGTGTGTTTTTTCATTATATTCTAAGTTGATTCACTGTGCCCTGTGAATTAGTGTGTGGGGCACAGTGAATCAAAAATTTTCAAATCGATTTTAAACACCTGTAAATTACACTTGGAGCAAAATAAATAACACAGCCTTATAAACAATAACTTGCTCTATTAAATCCAAAAATAGAATGACCTAAACCTATGCATACTGTGTTTATGGCTGCCACAAGACAACATTTCTGATCCACTGTGCTCCAGTTTCCCCTACCTTCTGGCAAATTGTAGCTGAACTTTCAGGTCTTCTTTTTAATAAAACTCTCCTCTGTGCCACTTCATCATGAAGCTGTATAACTTGGGATACAAAATGCAAACCATGCACTATGCATTTCTCCAATCACAGCCACAGAAGCCTGTAACTTCTTCTGGGTTGTCTGGGTGTCTTGGTGTCTTTCCTCACTCTTCTCCTTCTTGCACAGTCACTCAGTTTTTGAGAACTGTCTACTCCACACAGATTTACCATAGAGTGCCACACTGTTTGTATTTCTTCCTAACTGATGTAAATAAAGTTCAAGCATATACATTGACTTGGAAATGTTGATGTATCCATCCCCTGACTTGTCTGAAGAAAACTAGCAATTAAACTGATTATTTACAGGTATTATACCAAAGGGGGCTGATTACTTATGCAACCCATCATCTTGGCTTTTAGAATTTTATTTCATTCATTTAAAAGAAAAAAAAAACAGAAAAGCAGAAATAAAGCATCTCAATTACCAGAATGAAAAGGAGCAGAGAGAAGAACAAGTGTTATATTTTCTGCCCCTTTTTACAATACAATCTTTCAATATCCAGCGTCAGTATTCGACATTATTTAACAGATTGTATTTCTTTAATTTGTCACATACCACTGACGTATTTCATAATTATGACCATTATTTAATAGATTACATCTCTGACAGGTTACATTTTAAACTGAAAACATTTTTAACATTATTAACAATTACCTTTTTGACTTCCTTACAGCCCACTGACTTATTTCATAGTTTCATACTTACTTAATACATCTAGTTTAATACGTTTTTTAAATAATTTAAGCGACCTTAATTCTTTAATTTCTTTGTTGAGATTGTTCCATAATTTTACACCATTTACTGCAATACTCCATTCCTTTACTTTGGTTCTAAATCTTGGTTTTCTAAAGACTTCTATTCCTTTCAATTTATAACTACTTACTTCTTTTCTCAAACATATTTTGAATGTTTGTTGGTAAAGCATTTTTATTAGCTTGGTACATTGTTTGTAATATTTTCAAATCGACCAAATCACGAAATTTAAGTACCCTATACTTAATGAACAATGGATTAGATGGATCTCTAAAACCCCTGTTGCTAATCACCCTTAAAGCCCTTTTCTGCAGAATAAACAAAGGTTGTATATAAGTTATATATGTTGATCCCCAAATTTCTACACAATAAGTTAAATATGGGACAATCAATTAATTGTACAATGTTAATAATCCATAACTATTAATTAATATTTTACTTTATGCAAAACAGCAATGGCTTTCGCTATTTTCCTTTTATGTAATTTATGTGTGACTTCCATGTAAGATCTATGTAAGATTTTAATTCATTTATATCAAGTTATAGAGATTTACTTTCAGTTTGAGTCTAAGGAAGATAATTTTAGAAATTTTTATATTGAGAAGCCTGGTTTACTTTTTGTATTTGAAATGCCATATATATATATATATATATATATATATATATATATATATATATATGATATATATATATATATATATATATATATATGATCACTTCCACTTAGTTCATGCCTGTGGCGGACATAGACTTCACAGTACGCACAAAGGGGTTTACACTGGTTGTACAGCAGAGTTATAGAAAGGTTGTTTACTTGCATGTACTGTCAGGCACACCCCAGCACCATCAAACCACCCCAAGGACTTAGACCTTCAACAGGCTTAGCTATACAGAATAAATGGTGATTCATACTCTATAAGCTGATCCAAGTTAGACTCTTTGATTGAGACATGGGAGTTATCAGGTCCAATTACTGGTACTTGTAGTTCAAGTTTATGACTTTAGGGAGGACAAAGTTCATCTGTGCTGCCAAAGTTCAGGCAGAGCTGCTCTCCTTCTTGAAATCATTTGGTTATTTGTTGGTGAGAATGGACGCAGAGAAGAACCACCATCGCTCCAAGAAACTGAGCACTTTGGAGAAGGGCCTGATATTTCTCTTCGTGGCTGTTACCGCAATCTGCATTGCTCTTATGGTCATCTACTTCACTGACAAATCTGACTCGTCTACCGAAGAAGGTGAGTGTGTCTGCTTCAAGAGAAAAATGATATAATAATTATAATAATGAAAGGTTTATATAGTAAACTGTCACATTACATTAATGTGTTGAAAATTAATGGTGTAGTTTACATTCATGCTGAAACAATTAAAACAAATATTTTACAGGTTCACATTTTTATCATTAAAATTTCAGTTGTACAATTGAAATATTGTATATATGAACAACTCAGCATTTTGTGTGATCTGGCTTTTTCTGTTTAGTTGACAAACACTAACTGTAGCGCAAAGCTTCTAAAATATTAAGGGAGAAATTCACAAAAAATATTAGTAGTAGTATTAATATTATTATATTGGCTTTTGTGTGTGATTTGTGATTTATAATTGGAATTAAATGAATAAATAATCACTAAATAAATGTTTAAAATAAACACAAATTAGGCTCTTGTCCGCATTTGGTTTTTATAGGCAAGAAAATTGCTGGCCCTCATTTAAAAACGTCTTTTTTGTCAATGGGAATGGAAGAAAAATGCATAAGTTCTAGTAATCCTATATTAAATTCATTTGTTAATCTGCCATGTCCTCCTAATTTATTTTTGTAGAATCTGAATGTCATATATTCTTTAAGGTAATAATTTTACTCAGTTTTTTTAAAGAATTGAATCTAGAGATAACAGTTTGTGTAAAACATTGTTGAAGCAGTGGGACTCAGTTAATAAGTGCATACTTTCACCAAAGGAAAAATCTACATCATCCACATCTACACAAAATGTTTATGCAATTACCTTGACTAAGTATGTTTAGTTTTTTACCTATTTGTCTATTTGTTCCTAAGTTTACACAAAAAAGTTTATGGAACTTGATGGGGGTTGGGCTCAGACCAACGTAAAAACACATCATCTGGAGGTCATCTGTCCTGCAGGTTTTCCGACTACCCCGAGTCCACCAACTACTAATTAGCTAAGTAAGGGGTGCTCAGCCAATCAAGAACTAGGAAACCTGACTAATAAACTGTGATTGGGGCTAATCATCTGTCTGTCTGATTGTCTATTAAATTTTATCTAGGCATCACGGTGGCTTAGTGGTTAGCACTGTTGCCTCACAGCAAGAAGGTCATGGGTTCCATTCCCACCTGTGGCCTTTCTGTGTGGAGTTTGCATGTTCTCCCTGTGTTTGAGTGGGTTTCCTCCAGGTGCTCTGCTTTCCTCCCACATGCAGGTTAGATGAACTGGAAACTTTACAATTGTCCACGTCTCCCTTGCAAAAGAGATCTCGATCTCAGCGGGACTAACCTGGTTAAATAAAGTTTAAATTGAATTAAAAATCTATGTCTCATACAAATCAGTAAATGCCCTCCCTGCAGTAAGTGTGAAAAACAAATTTTAAAGGTTGATCTCAATTACCTTGACCACAGCGGTTGACATTTGCCAGCTTTAACCTTGTCTGGGCAATTCTAGAACTGACCCCAGTATGTGTGTCATGTTTGGTTCAAAGGTGAGTGAAAAGCTTAAATTTTGTTCTTATCCCCAAGATCTTGATCCTAATCACTGAGCTTTGGATCGAGGATCAAGGATTCTTCATTCTCATTCTATCCAGTTGGTAAATTAGATCTCACCTGGGCAAATCTCGAAACTACCCTCGTATATCTATGCTACATCTGATGCAAATCAGAGTGAAAAACTAAAAAATATGATCTTTGACCCCAAAAAACTTAAACCCAAGTCATCGACCTTTGGCAAAGTTAACCTCACATGGGCAATTCCAGAACCCACTAACATATTGTGCCAAGTGTGATGGACTTCAGCGATTAAAAAAAGCAAAAACAAAACTTCCATTGTGATGTCTGAGCCCAACTATCGTGACTTTTGTTGAAAACAAACCCCTAAATTTTGGGGTCAATTCTGGGGTCATCCTACATGCACACAACAGGTTTGGTGGAAATTGGACAAAGCACCTCGTGGAACAAACAAACAAACAAATGTTTCTCAATTATTTAAGATTCACAGGAATATTAAACCTCCCATTCCAAACCCTTTGTGGGAACTACATTCAGATGCATGCAGAAAAGAAAAGGTGCAACGAAAAAAAGCAGACGTGAGCGCTCTTGTGTTTGGATAGAAGGTGCAAGTGTAATTTCGCAATAATAACGGATGTGTTATCAGTCTGTCTGAGACAGACAGTCATACGTGTGACACAGTGGGAGTGTTTAATATCATACACAAAAGTAATTCCTCCTCTTCCTCTCCTCCATCATCGTTCCAATTTGCTTTTTCATTTGGGCAGGCCATCATTGATCCTGACCATATGCTGTGAAAAATGGTTGGTGCAGCCGGTGCGCTGTGAGAGCAGACAGCATTTCCTCCGCCGTGCTTTGTCTTTGTTTGGGTTTTGGACATTCAGAGTGAAGCTGGGCAGTGAATATCAGCTCAAACAGTTTGCTTTGTCATTACAAGTCATTGACACGCTGCAGTGACGCGTGAGCCCGAGGAACAGTTGCCTTGTCTGTCGTTGTACACGTCACCACGACATGGCGCGGGCAAAAAATAACAAAATGTGTTGAACGCATCATCATCGCAAAAAAATTACAATTTGATTTACACAGGCGGAACGATGGTGTCCATGTTCTGCCCGAAAGACAACAATTACTGTTGTTTATTACAGCGGGACGCTGAACTAGAGGATGCTACATCAAAGGAAAGCATGAGCATCAGCAAAAGTGTGCATGCTGCTTACTTCTGGAGGTGATCACTTCCTCTGTAATCCATGTTGGTTCCAGTGGTTTCCCATTGATATTTAAGTTTTGTTTTACACCCATATAAAGAAGTGCATACAGGGGTACTGTTTTGGTTCTTGTGTCTCTCCATTTGTGTGTGTGTGTGTGTGTGTGTGTGTGTGTGTGTGTGTGTGTGTGTGTGTGTGTGTGTGTGTGTGTGTGTGTGTGTGTGTGTGTGTGTGTGTGGTGTGTGTGTGGTGTGTGTGTGTGTGTATGAATAAATATTCTCAAAGAATTTTGAACCAAATTGGATCAAAAGTGATGAATGTTTTCATGATTTTCAGCTGAGGCCAGAGTTCTTTGATTTTGAGAAAAATCTACAAAAAGTCAAGGTTCACAGCTTAAACTTTTTTTCCCCAATGCCTGTCCAACAAGAGTATGTAGAATGGCCCCATCAGTGGCGGCGCCAGGAAATTTTTGTTGGGTGGCTGAGGGGGGCTGGGGTAAAGGTTGGAGGGGCTCCACAAAATGTCGTCGAAATGAACAATATATAGTAAATTGCTTTATAAATACCAAGGTATATGTTTTAGTCACCCGTGCTCCTCAAAATGTGGTATCAATGCACACACACATCACTTAGAATGATTGCAAGTTCAGTAACTTGGACATACACTCAACAAAAATATAAATGCAACACTTTTGGTTTTGCTCCCATTTTGTATGAGATGAACTCAAAGATCTAAACTTTTTCCACATACACAATATCACCAGTTCCCTCAAATATTGTTCACAAACCAGTCTAAATCTGTGATAGTGAGCACTTCTCCTTTGCTGAGATAATCAATCCCACCTCACAGTGTGCCATATCAAGATGCTGATTAGACACCATGATTAGTGCACAGGTGTGCCTTAGACTGCCCACAATAAAAGGCCACTCTGAAAGGTGCAGTTTTATCACACAGCACAATGCCACAGATGTAGCAAGATTTGAGGGAGCGTGCAATTGGCATGCTGACAGCAGGAATGTCAACCAGAGCTGTTGCTCGTGTATTGATGTTCATTTCTCTACCATAAGCCATCTCCAAAGGCGAGAATTTGGCTGTACATCCAACCAGCCTCACAACCGCAGACCACGTGTAACCACGCCAGCCCAGGACCTCCACATCCAGCATGTTCACCCTCCAAGATCGTCTGAGACCAGCCACTCAGACAGCTGCTGAAACAATCGGTTTGCATAACCAAAGAATTTCTGCACAAACTGTCAGAAACCATCTCCGGGAAGCTCTCTCTGCATGCTCGTCATCCTCATTGGGGTCTCGACCTGACTCCAGTTTGTCGTCGTAACCGACTTGAGTGGGCAAATGCTCACATTTGCTGGCGTTTGACATGCTGGAGAGGTGTTCTCTTCACGGATGAATCCCGGTTCACACTGTCCAGGGCAGATGGCAGACAGCGTGTGTGGTGTCGTGTGGGTGAGCAGTTTTCTGATGTCAATGTGTGGATCGACTGGCCCATGGTGGCGGTGGGGTTATGGTATGGGCAGGCGTCTGTTATGGACGAAGAACACAGGTGCATTTTATTGATGGCATTTTGAATGCACAGAGATACCGTGATGAGATCCTGAGGTCCATTGTTGTGCCATACATCCAAGAACATCACCTCATGTTGCAGCAGGATAATGCACGGCCCCATGTTGCAAGGATCTGTACACAATTTTTGGAAGCTGAAAATGTCCCAGTTCTTGCATGGCTGGCATACTCACCGGACATGTCACCCATTGAGCATGTTTGGGATGCTCTGGACCGGCGTATACGACAGCGTGTACCAGTTCCTGCCAATATCCAGCAACTTTGCACAGCCATGAAGAGGAGTGGACCAACATTCCACAGGCACAACTGACAACCTGATCAACTCTATGCGAAGGAGATGTGTTGCACTGCATGAGGCAAATGGTGGTCACACCAGATACTGACTGGTATCCCCCCCCCCAATAAAACAAAACTGCACCTTTCAGAGTGGCCTTTTATTGTGGACAGTCTAAGGCACACCTGTGCACTATCATGGTGGTCTAATCAGCATCTTGATATGGTACACCTGTGAGGGTGGGAGGGATTATCTCAGCATAGGAGAAGTGCTCACTATCACAGATTTAGACTGGTTGTGAACAATGTTTGAGGGAAATGGGTGATATTGTGTATGTGGAAAAAGTTTTAGATCTTTGAGTTCATCTCATACAAAATTGGGAGCAAAACCAAAAGTGTTGTGTTTATATTTTTGTGAGTGTAGGTATAAATAAAGATAAGTGAAGTTTTAAGAGTGGCCGTAATATGGAGTTAAATTTGTCTCATTAATACTTGCAAATGCACAGAGGGTGATTTACAATATCCTTTGATTTGTACACGTGCTTTGAGATCCCACAAACACAAATTTCTGATTTGTAACTTGTGTGTGGGTTTTTACAAATAAATGTTTATTTGCAAAACAACATTTTGTTTGTGAAGGGTGATTCAGCATTGGTGGATCACCGAACACACACATTCATCACTTTGCTCAGTTACGCAATAATGAGACATTCTCAGTGCAAAACTGCAGTTGAGATCCACAAATATGTCAGTCGCTATTCACATTATTGCAGAATTATTGGGGGGGCTGAGGGGGGGCTTGGCTCATTATTAGGTGGGCTTAAGACCCCCCAAGCCCCCCTTGGCGCCGCCACTGGGCCCCATTAAGCAGTGAGATTCATGTTGATTATAAAACATGAATATGAAATCATATATCATCTTTCTGTTAGTCAGATGACCTCTGACCTTGGGTAACTTTAAATATATCTAATTTAATTTAGAAAATCTATTCTGAGTAATGGACACACCAGTGGTTACTGCAGAGGAATCAGGATTAAACACTAATACAAAATCGTATATTGGCTTTCAGTTGGTTACATAACCTTTGACCTCAGGTGACCTTGAAAGGCCAAACGCAAATGTTGTAGCTGACATTCCACCAATACGTAAGTGATACTCATCACTAGAGTCTCACCTTCTTGACACAGTCATTCCAGCACTACACAACGATTGTTCCGTAGATACTCGTCTTAGGTCACAACCATACGGTAAGACGGGATGCACCAGGTCTGTAAAGACTCATGTGTTAGTAAAGGATGAATTGGTTAATTTTTGGGCAGAACTGATCAACTGTCAAGGCCACACAAAGTTCATATTATTTAATAACTAAATCACAAAGAATGAATCAGCATGAAGGTGTAGTTGTTGCACTGAGTATGTGTTCTAGTTTTGACTTGGATGTGGAAAAACAAGCGGATAATCATTTTATGGTAAAGGCTAATTTTCCCTCTTTCTTGCAGTATTATGGTTTGTGTATTTGCCAGTTTGCTGTTGTTCATGTCTTATCTCTCTGCAGCAATGTCGTAATCTGGTTAACAAGTGTTGTCTTCCCCTCTGTCTTGGCACACACACTCTCAGGAGTGGACTCAGGGTGTGGCGGTCCTCAGGAGCTGTCGGGAGAGTCGGGCACCTTCACCAGCTGGAATTACCCCAGTAGCTATGACAACGGCAAGAGCTGCGCCTGGCACATCACTGTGAACCCCGGCAAGGTGATGGGAATCAGCACGAATCCTCTTCCACACTTCAAGCAGTAAAATAGTGTTCTGATTTCTCTAAATTGACTCAAAATAAATGCAGTTTGAGAAATCAAGACTCTTTTGGAAAAAAAACAGTAAAAAACAATGAAAGGATCTGCCATCAAAGAAGTTACAAAAATCTCAACGTATGCTCAAAACTGAAATGAAATAATGCGAGCAACCTGCTTTGTAATCATTAGCATGTAGTAAGTAGAGCAATGTCGTTCAGAACAAGTTGGCAGAAGTTTAAAAAAAATGTATATAATGCTTATTCCAATCAAGGGTCACCGGGGGGGAGCAAGAACGCACAGCCATTTTCAGATCTCTCCAGAGATGTTGAATCGGATTCAGGTCTGGGTTGTGTGCTTAGGGTCATTGTCCTGCTGGAAGGTGGCACCTGAGCTCCATTTTGAGCTTCATTGCAAAAGCTGTGAATATTTAGGTACATGGGGTTTCTTAGTTTTTTTTTTTTATTATTATTATTATTTATTTTTTATTTTTAATAAATTAAAAAAAACTTTTCACGTTGTTGTTATGGGTGTTGTGAGTAGAATTTTGAGGGAAAAAATTAATTTCATCCATTTTGGAATAAGGTTGTTACAGGAAGTGTGGAAAGAGTGAAGCACTGTGAATACTTTCCAGATCCACTGTAATTAAGTCTTACACTTATGTTCATAAAAGGTCTTTTAAAGGGTTTGTGAACGCTGTGTAATTATCAGCAGAGTTTGGCCAGTTATGCGGAAACTGTCTTATGTCAGGCCAAAGAGACCAGGACTGAATGCAGTGGCAGTGTCACACACAGATGGCTGCCTGGTCTCCGTCATTCTGCTCACACCCACAGGAGAAAAGAAATCCTTCATTTTTCTTCTCTGGCAGCATGGCCGCCTGCCTGCCTGCCTGCCTGCCTGCCTGCCTGCCTGCCTGCCTGCCTGCCTGCCTGCCTGCCTGCCTGCCTGCCTGCCTGCCTGCCTGCTGCAGCCACTGCTTGTATCATCCTTCCTTTTGCACACAGACAGACACACATGGCTCCACAGACCTGCCTGTGCACAGATGAATGCACACAACAGTCTCACACACGTGCACACGCTCACATTTCACACTGAGCCTTCCTAGCCTTGTTTCTCAGCAAGCCGACCTCGCTTATCGACTTTTCAATTAAAAAAATTAAACATAAAAATACAGATGAAACACCTCTACTCACTTCTGTTTCAGGTGATCCATCTGTGGTTTGAAGAGTTTGCTTTGGAGGACACCCAACTCTGCACAGCAGACGCTGTCACACTCAGAGACTCGCTGGGAGTCATCGGTGAGTCCAAGAGAGGCCACAATAAATAAAAAAACAAAATCAGCTCTAACTTCCACCAAAGTGGAAAACATACTGCAAAGTAGCCAACGCCCCCCCCCCCCCCCCCCCCCCCCCCCCCCCCCAAAAAAAATTACCTGCAGGCACATAACATGTTTTGTGGGAACAACATATAATTATGTTCCCACAAGATAAATAATTTAAGGGAACTGTTTTGTTCCCGCAAGTTAAATAATTTAAGGGAACAGTTTTGTTACCACAAGATAAATAATTTAAGATAACAGTTTTGTTCCCACAAGATCAATAATTTAAGGGACAGTTTTTGTTCCCGCGATATAAATAATTTAAGGGACAGTTTTGTTACCACAAGATAAATAATTTAAGATAACAGTTTTGTTCCCACAAGTTAAATAATTTAAGGGAACTGTTTTGTTCCCACAAGATAAATAATTTAAGGGAACAGCTTTGTTCACACAAGTTAAATAATTTAAGGGAACTGTTTTGTTACCACAAGATAAATAATTTAAGGGAACAGCTTTGTTCACACAAGTTAAATCATTTTCTCCCTCAGCCCCAACCAGTCCCAGCAGAAGACTGCCCCTCCCTGAGCCTGGTTCTGCTGGAGGTTTCTTCCTGTTAAAGGGAGTTTTCCTTCCCACTGTAGCCAAGTGCTTGCTCACAGGGGGTCGTTTTGACCGTTGGGGTTTTACATCATTATTGTATGGCCTTGCCTTACAATATAAAGCGCCTTGGGGCAACTGTTTGTTGTGATTTGGCGCTATATAAAAAAAAAAATTGATTGATTGATTTAAGGGAACAGCTTTGTTCACACAAGTTAAATAATTTAAGGGAACAGTTTTGTTCCCACAAGTTAAATAATTTAAGGGAACAGTTTTGTGCACACAAGATAAATAAGAGGACAGTTTTGTTCACACAAGATAAATATTCCTACAATGAATTATTATCTTGTGCAATAAAGACAAAAAATTCTGTTATCACAGGATAAGCATCTTATTTGAACAAATTATTATTTTGTGTGCGCAAGACAATTGCCTTGTGGAAACAAGATTGTCTTTTGTGAATAAGCCGATATTTTGTCGATATTTTGTGAGAATCTGATATTATCTTAGGTAGACAAGATAAATAATAAATTCCAATCATAAATACTTTGCAAGAAAAATCTTATACTGAATAGTTAATATGAATACCTGCAAAATCATTAAATAATTTGCTCAAACAAGATTATCATATACATGCAGAAGATAAGATTGTTCCAACAGCAAACTACTAACTAGTAGTAATTATTAAGATTGTGTGTGTGTGTGTGTGTGTGTGTGTGTGTGGCAATATATATAGTAGCATATGTTTATACACACATCTATATGTGTGTGTGTGTGTGTGTGTGTGTGTGTGTGTGTGTGTGTGTGTGTGTGTGTGTGTGTGTGTGTGTGTGTGTGTGTGTGTGTGTGTGTGTGTGTGTGTGTGTGTGTGTGTGTGTGTAAACATATACATATTGCCACACACACACACATAGATAGATAGATAGATAGATAGATAGATAGATAGATAGATAGATAGATAGATAGATAGATAGATAGATAGATAGATAGATAGATAGATAGATAGATAGATAGATAGATAGATAGATAGATAGATAGATAGATAGATAGATAGATAGATAGATAGATAGATAGATAGATAGATAGATAGATAGATAGATAGATAGATAGATAGATAGATAGCATGCACTGTGTGGATTGGAGAACATTCTCTGCCTCTGTGTTCTCAGGAGCATCACACCTGTTAAAACGGATACAGTTTAAGAGGAAGTAAACACGTCACTCACTCACCTACACACGCAATACACAAACACACAATGCGTGAACAGCAGATCCCTCAGGGTGCAGCGCTGTCCGTCCGTCCAAGCCCGAAGGGACTGAGCATTGATGTAATGCCCAAATCAGTCCATCCACCCGTAGGCAGACTGAACCACACAGCCGGCTCCACTCAGTTCTGTTTTCTGATGCTGCTCGCCTCTCAACAATCCTGCCGGTGTCTCGGTATCAAAACCTCATATGCAATTTAATGATTTCTTTGTGCTTAAGTAAATAATCAGTCTTTTGAACATTTTTCCACAAGTGCCTTCTTTTGTTTCAGGGAGAGTCTAATGGATTTTGTTGTTTTTTTTTAGGAAAATATTGTGGCTATACCATGCCTAAGCCGGTGGTGTCACTGGAAAACCACATGATGGTCTACTTTGACACAAATGAAAGAAAGACAGACCAAGGATTCAAGGCTCATTATAAAGCTGTGGCTCCGGAAAGCACATCAGGTAAAATGATGAGAGGAGTTCGGAAGAAATGACCTTCACTCTGAGAAAATGCTGAATTTGAGCATCATTGACCTGGAAGGTGACTGTTGCAGGTCGTATGGGTGCTGGGTGAAGTGCCAGGTAGGGTAATGGAAAGAGGGGTGGGTGAGCATTAGAGGAGCGATGTGGGTGAGCGTTAGAGGAGCGATGTGGGTGAGCGTTAGAGGAACGGGGTGGGTGAGCGTTAGAGGAGCGATGTGGGTGAGCGTTAGAGGAACGGGGTGGGTGAGCGTTAGAGGAGCGATGTGGGTGAGCGTTAGAGGAACGGGGTGGGTGAGCGTTAGAGGAGCGATGTGGGTGAGCGTTAGAGGAACGGGGTGGGTGAGCGTTAGAGGAACGATGTGGGTGAGCGTTAGAGGAGCGGGGTGGGTGGGTGTTAGAGGAGCGGGGTGGGTGAGCGTTAGAGGAGCGATGTGGGTGAGCGTTAGAGGAGCGATGTGGGTGGGTGTTAGAGGAGCGGGGTGGGTGAGCGTTAGAGGAGCGATGTGGGTGAGCGTTAGAGGAGCGGGGTGGGTGGGTGTTAGAGGAGCGGGGTGGGTGAGCGTTAGAGGAGCGATGTGGGTGAGCGTTAGAGGAGCGATGTGGGTGAGCGTTAGAGGAGCGGGGTGGGTGGGTGTTAGAGGAGCGGGGTGGGTGAGCGTTAGAGGAGCGATGTGGGTGAGCGTTAGAGGAGCGATGTGGGTGAGCGTTAGAGGAACGGGGTGGGTGAGCGTTAGAGGAGCGATGTGGGTGAGCGTTAGAGGAACGGGGTGGGTGAGCGTTAGAGGAACGATGTGGGTGAGCGTTAGAGGAGCGGGGTGGGTGGGCGTTAGAGGAGCGGGGTGGGTGAGCGTTAGAGGAGCGATGTGGGTGAGCGTTAGAGGAGCGATGTGGGTGAGCGTTAGAGGAACGGGGTGGGTGAGCGTTAGAGGAGCGATGTGGGTGAGCGTTAGAGGAACGGGGTGGGTGGGTGTTAGAGGAGCGGGGTGGGTGAGCGTTAGAGGAGCGATGTGGGTGAGCGTTAGAGGAGCGGGGTGGGTGGGTGTTAGAGGAACGGGGTGGGTGAGCGTTAGAGGAGCGATGTGGGTGAGCGTTAGAGGAACGATGTGGGTGAGCATTAGAGGAGTGGGGTGGGTGGGCGTTAGAGGAACGGAGTGGGTGAGCGTTAGAGGAGCGATGTGGGTGGGTGCTAGAGGAGCGGGGTGGGTGGGTGTTAGAGGAACGGGGTGGGTGAGCGTTAGAGGAACGATGTGGGTGAGCGTTAGAGGAGCGGGGTGGGTGAGCGTTAGAGGAGCGATGTGGGTGGGTGCTAGAGGAACGGGGTGGGTGAGCGTTAGAGGAGCGATGTGGGTGGGTGTTAGAGGAGTGGGGTGGGTGAGCATTAGAGGAGCGGGGTGGGTGAGCGTTAGAGGAGCGGGGTGGGTGATGTTGGTATCCTTGAGGTATTTGTGGAGCTAATGTGCCCTCCATCTCCATTTCTAGAAATAGCAGGAGCCGGCGGCTTTCTGCAAGGTGACCAGGGGGATCTGCTGACACCCGGCTTCCCTCAGCAGAACTACCAGAATGGGGCGTTGTACCAGGTAACGCAGCGCACATCATCTTATGGGACAACAGTCACTCACATAAAGCCTTCACACGCCTAAAGACTGCTGGGTGGATGTTGTGGCCATGAGAGACAACATATCAATGACACTTCATCTAACTGACTGATGAACCTCCTGTTGTGCTGTTGTCAGTTTGTTAGTGTTTGATTATTGATTTGTGTGCATTCATTTTTTTTTCCTCCATCAGTGGGTCATCACAGTACCTGGTGAAGAGAAAGTCCGACTGACTTTCACCTTCTTTGACCTGGTCCCTGAGGTCTGTGCAGACTTTGTTCAGGTCTTTGATGGCCACACAGCTGGCTCCTCGTTATTAGGTAAGCTCACAAAACTTATTTTGAACACAGTACAGCGTGCACATACATGAATTTCAAATATACTATAACTTTGTAATAGTACCCGCCAGCATGAAGAAAGTAAGAGCTGTGGCAATTTGGCAATTGACCCCGGTACCCATGACCTTCACCCAGATAAGGTCAACCAGAGGGTTGACCTTGCCAGGGCAGTTCTGGAATCCACCCAAGTGTGTGGAACATTTGGTCCAAATCAGGTTGAAAATTAAATTCCTTGACCTTTACCTTTAAAGTAATAAATTCCTAAAAGCTAATGTTGATATCGTCACCCAAATGATTGTACGTTAGCAAATTTGCCTTTTCTTGGACAATTCCAGAACCCACCTCCTAATTTGTGCCAAAAGTGGGGCAAATCCAACTGACAATTTTGAATTTTGAATTTTTACCCCAATTTCCTTAACTTTTACTAAAAAAAAAAAAAAAAACTTTTAATTGGGGGTGTCCATCGTTATCCACATGTCACATTTGGTGGAAATTGGTGGAACAGACAAAGATTTCTCAAATCATCATCAGGTTTGTATTCTTTCTGAAATTCACACATACCCATCTTCCTTTGCACACACACACACTCTTCTCACACACTCTCCAGATTCTCTGTGTGGCATGCTTCATGGTGATTACACTCCTATATGAGCGAGCATATGTTCAGTGCAGGTGAGAACTTGTGACTGTGCAGAGAGCAAACAAGCAAACAGCAGAAGTACAGGCTCTGTGCAGCATCACATAAATGTCAAATCACTCAAAACTGTAACACCTCTCAAGAAGTCATTATAGTCAGGTCCATAAGTATTTGGGCAGTGGTCATTTGTTTAATTTCTTTTTTTTTTTTTTTTTTTTTTTTTTTTTTGCTGGACACCACCAAAATGGATTTTAAATTAAATAATCCTAAGGTGTTTGCAGTGTAAACTTTAAACTTTAATACAAAAATAAAAGCAATAAACAAAAATATTGCATTAGCCATTTAAGAATTACAGCCATTCATATTCACTGGCCCTCAATTTTTGGATGCCCATTGTAATTGGACAAATGTAAGGATGACTTTAAACCCAACATTATTACCTTTACAGTTTTCTTTCCACCAGTTAGGGGGTGGATGGATACATGAACATTTCCACATCACTGAATATGACTTGGACTTCATACATACAAACAGTACTGCATTGTATCTTTAATCTGTCTCAAAAACTGAGTGACTATCCATGATGGAAGCCACCAAGGCACCCATAACAACTCGAACAGAATTATTAGAGAAGCACATTTATTGTTTGATTTCAACACAAAATTACAAAAATATTCACTGTCAAAATACTTATGGACCTGGCGCCATGTCTAGGTTGGAAAAGTAGTGAGTAGAGTGTTTACTTTTATGAAGCATCAAAAAGAAATACTTTAGGAATACAATATTGAAATTACAAAGTAAAAATCATGATTTTATTGTCAGTCTTGAGATGGATATAAGAACATTTACAAGTTTCAAAATATCTCCTAGAGTTCATTTAACTCAATCAGTAATAAATACAAACAATAGATTACTATATGGTAATTTTGTTTAGAGCAAGGCAGGCTATCATCAAAAACAGAGTGATATTCATTGAAGGAGACAAGTGAGGGAAGCTTCCAAGATCCCAAAGACAACTCTGAATGTGATTCTATAAATGCGACTGGAGATATCAGGTAGTTTTTGTCTGTTGTTTCACCAGTTACAGCTTCATAGTGGAATTGGAGCAAAGAACTTTTTAAAACATAAACTTGTGAAATCTAGGCTCTAGTCTCTCCTGTATCCTCTACCAAACTGTAGCAGAAATTTCCTGTCTTCTTTTTAACCAAGTCGTTCTTAAAGCTTATTGTGCAGGACTCTGCATTATTTTCCTTCATTTAAATGCTGACTTGTTATCTATTAAAGGTAAATACTGTGGTGGAAAAATCCCAAATCCAGTGGAGTCCAGTGGGAAGACGATGCTGGTCCGTTTCAAATCAGACGGCAGTCAGAATTCCAAAGGATTCAGTGCAACTTACACCAAGTCCAGCCTTCCACCTGTTGTTATTCCCACCACAACCAAACCCAGCACAACCAAACCCACCACACAAACGCCTCCAACCACCACAGCACCTGCTGGTAATCCTCTCCATCCAAACACACACTTGGGTTTTGTATTTATTTTGGGATATCTTAAAGGATAAGTTCAGGCTTTGTGGTTTTTCTTTTTGTTTTTGTTTTTTTTGTTTTGTTTTGTTTTGTTTTTACAATCTTCATCATATGTGTCTGTCTGGGCAGTTGCCATTTAGGACCCAAAGTGGTTCTGTTAGACAGATTCAGTGACACACAATACCGACCTGACCTGAACTGACCTGGTCAGTCTGCAGACCAGGTGGCTCTATGGTTTAGGAGTTGGACTACCATTATTTTCACTGGGGTTAAATTCCAGGTCTGTGGTTCAGGTTATTTGTCTGAATCTCTGGACAAGTCATCTGCATATTCCCAGCTGTAAATGGGTACCAACCTTGGCTGGGAAAGTAACTTACCTCAAACTGACATCTCATAACATATTTTCACTGTTGCATCCCCCAACACACACACACGCACACACACAGAAGATTTCAAAGATCTATGGCCTTTTCTCTGCATTCTCAGGGAGTTTGGGAAGCTAAATATTGACTCTGCAGTCATCAACACAATATTTCTTGAACACTGGCAGTCTTCTAAGGACAGTAAATAGACTGCATTTATATAGTGCTTTCCCATCTATATCAGATGCTGAAAGTGCTTTACAGTAATACACCCATTCACACTCATACTGATGTCAGGGTGCCGTCATGCAAGGCGCTTGCGACACACTGGGAGCAACTTGGGGATTAAGGATCTTGCCCAGATGGGGGATGAACTGAGGATCCTCTGGTCTTAAGCCCACTGCTTAACCACTGGACCATCACCTCCCTGGTACTGTCAGTGACTAATTCTGCATGCAGCAGTAATCATCTTTAATTTATGCAAGGCCTTTCCCATATTTTATCATGCCTTTGGTCAGCCTCGCAGAGAAAGGGGGGTACTACCCCCGATCCACCACTGGATCCACATGTATTTTCAACAGTTTGGGATTTCTGTCATACCACACAATTATTAAAGATGAGTAGAGCACTCAGAGGCTTGATTAATAATGTATTAAAATACTAAACTAAGGTCAGCAAGAATGACCTTGACCTTTAAATAGACCCCTTAAGACACTTTAATTGGATTTATTGCCCCCCCTTCATCTAATGTGTTTTGTTTGATTTCTTGTGCAATATCAAATAATGCATAATTGATTGCAGCAGCACTGGTGCAGCTGAAAGAGCTTCAAAGGAAAACGTGGCTCGTTGACTTTGAAAGAGAATCAGTCTGAAAGCATCTGGAGCGCTGTCACAGACGTATAATAAACTGTAATATCACAACCCACCTTCGGAGCTGTCATATCATCTATGAGAACCGTTTCCGAGCCTCGTGATAGAGCTTACATAATAGATTTGTCGCCCCACAGCAGGTTTCCCCCGTGCAGACAGCTTTAATGAGGCAACAGCTTCCAAATAAGCTTGAATATGAACAGCCCCCTGCGTACGATTTGTGGAGATCCCGCTTGAGGTTTATCTATTTATCACTGAATTAAAGCAATTGGCAGATAGTCCAGTTCTCTCCGGTGTCCAATTAAATTACTACACAGAAAGCTTGTGTGTTGGACGCATTTGCAGATAATCAGAATGAGCTTTCAACTAAAAAAAAAGAGAAGTATGCCACATTGTTTGGAGTGCCGATGCAGGGAAACATAACAATTTGCACAATGAAGTGTGATTCCAGTGTAATATTGTTTTCAGTGTTATTTCCTCTACTGTATTACAAATATTAGTGTCAGGATGCGGTGGTCCAGCAACACTCAGTGGACGTAAGGGAGTGATCCAGTCCTTGGGGTTCCCAAATCCATACCCTGCTCATCTGAACTGTTCCTGGAAGATAACTGTTCCCAGAGGGTTCCTGGTTAGTCTGCAGATGACTGACATGGCGATTGCTGGACATACTGGTTATTGCAAAGAGGACAAACTGGTCATCTCAGATAAATTCAGCACACTGGGTGAGCTCATGGTTTACTCTGGTAAAAAAAAATAGAGATGATTTATTTTGTACATACAGAAGTATTAAGCCATTCTGTGTTGGTTCACCTTTAACTCAAAGGGGACATATTTCAAAGAGTCAGTGTTTATCATAGAAATAGAAAAATTAGACAATTGAGTCTCTATAGTGCAAACCAGTCGCTCAACAACAAATTTATTTTACTGAAACCATGAAAACAAATTTAGTCATAGTAATTACTGCAAATACATCTGGTAAAAAGTTATATTTTCTCATCTGGAATTAACAATTTAGGGACAACTTGGATACCTTTGAGATGGAGTCAGTAATTGGTGCAGTATAAGCTCAAGAGTGTTCAGTAAGTTACAACAATGTACAGCTTAAAATGTACATGCAAAGGTTTAATACGTGCAGAAGCCTTGCATACGTCAGCTTAAAAATGAATAAAGATGTGGATATTGAATAACCCGTCAAAATGTTAAAGAGTCAAGTGATGGAGGTGTTGCCTCCTTAGTGGCATACGGTCAAATATAAGGATTAAATAGATGCTTTTGTAACTTTTACAGTCAGTTTTCTTGAAACAAGTCAGTTGATGGATACATGAACATTTACAAGTCTCTGAATACATCTTGGACACCATTAAGAAATGAAATATGATGGTAAATCTGTCGATTGTAAGCAGTTCTCAAAAACTAAGGCCAAGAATGGCACTGGTGAGGGACTGCTGGTTTATTTATTTATTCACAACTGTAATTGTGCTTGTCAAGAGAAATTGCTGTCCTTTCTTCTGTCCATACAGCAAAACCAAAAACGTCTTAAGAGTCAAGAACCATAAAACTCTAAAAATTTAAAATTTTGTACATTAATAATGCGAGGTCAAAGATCTGCCTGTCAAAAATCATGCATTTCTGACATTTGTAAATGTCTTTTTTTACTGAATATTGGTGTTTCAAGTAGGAAATGTACATGAGCCCCGAAATGCTCATATGTCCCACTAGATGGCGACAAAAGCTACTCAAATGTGCCGCAATTGTTTATTCACATGAGAAGTTTACTTTTGATGAAAATAAGATGGGCTGACATCCAAAAATCATCATGCAGTCCCTTGGCCTTATCACTACTTACTACTATTATTTGCTTGTTTATTTATTGATCCTTTCCAATGACAATTTCTGCTGACTCAATCACGAAGAGTAGTCAGGGATCAAATACTGTAGTTCTGTCAAAATTGTAGAATATATATGTGTGTACAGTATCTATCTATCTATCTATCTATCTATCTATCTATCTATCTATCTATCTATCTATCTATCTATCTATCTATCTATCTATCTATCTATCTATCTATCTATCTATCTAAGAACAGGAGTTTCCTGTTCTTCCCGTGTTTGCATGGGTTCCCTCCGGGTGCTCCAGCTTCCTCCAACATCAAAACCTCAAAAGGTTCAGTGAATTGGTGATTCTAAATTGACTAAAGTGTAAGTGAGAGTGTAAATCTGTTGACCGTCCAGTAGATCAATGGCCTGTGCAGGGTGTAGTGACTGTGAAGATAGGCTCCAGCCCCCAGTGATCCTTAACAGGACTATGTGGCTTTAGAAAATGGATGGATGGGAAATTTGCAATTAATCTGTACTTCTCATGATGAGCAAGATGTGTAACCATAGGAGACAATCTGTATGGATGTTGGATCAACTATGGTCCATTACACCTAGTCCCACAACTGGCCCGGCTATGAATTGGGCTGGATACTGGCCTCCATTTTGGAGTGAGATTTCCTACTCCTAAACAACCAATAGGAGAGCAGCACTCGCGCCACATCAACATGAGGCTGACGCATGGGCTGACGTCAGCATCTTGGCCGCCAACCAATCATAGGCTAGGAGAGAGAGGCCAGTATCTGGCCCAATTCAGGGTCGGTTGTCGGGCTGCGTTACACCAACAGTCTCTACGTATCTGTCTCTATCCCTCGTGTGATCTGTATCTTTCTCTGGCTCTCTCTACATATATCAGCACTATAACCGAACAGGTTGGGGACTGTCACTGCATATTTGATGTTGTTGTTACTTTAAAATCAGTCATTTGATACATAAATATGTCCATTTCTATAAAATGTCAAGAGATTAACATATATTTGCCCGTCATCTTGCAACCTAAGCATCCAGCTTTCGTAGCTACCCAGCCCCTGATTGTTTCATGCATTTTTAAGTTGATCCAGGAGTTTGCCTTGTCAAAATTTTAGGCAAATGTTTTTGCATTCAACTCACGCTCTCAAGTCAACTCTTGAAAGACTTCCTCCTCGTCCTCAGGGACACACTGTGGTTACGTCCTTCCTCCAGCAGCGGTCAGTGCCGGCGACACCGTATCTGTCACCTTTCAGTCTGACAGTCGCCTTTCAGACCGAGGATTCTCTGCAACGTGGAAGGCCGTTTATCCTGAGGATATCGCAGGTACTGGCAACACAAATAAAACCTGAAAGCCTCTATGTCACATATTTATCAATTTGGACAACTTTTCTTTCTTTCTTTTTTTTTTTGCATGAGCACTGTGATGCCTGCATGTCAGAGTACAACAAAAGGCATAAAAAGCATCATAAAATCAATCATCATTTTCAGACAAGAAAGTCAATGACATGTCTGTATGGAGCAGTGGAAGTGTTCCAGTCCATACGTATTTGGACAGTGTCACAGTTTTGGTAACTTTACCTCTGAACACCCCCACATTGTAGATGAAATAACACAAACTTTGAACTTTAATTCAAGGGGTTTAATACAAATGTAATTTTAACTCTTTAGGAATTATAGCCTTTTTATTATACATACTTCCATCAGATGGACAAAATTATTGTTCCTACAATTCATCACTTTTACAGCCAGTTCTCTTGTCAGTGGATGAATATATGAGCATTTCCTAGTCACTTAATATGTCTTGGACTTCACTTACATAAATAATTAAGAAATAAGTATGGTATTGTATGGTAAATGTGTTTGAAACAGGAAGCCCTCAAAAACAGAGGGCCCATGCAAGAAGGTGGTGAGGGAAGCCACCAGGACACCCATGAAAATTTTGAAGGTGTTCTTGACTTCTGTGGCTGTGATTCAATAATTAAGTAATGGAAACAGTATGTGACTATACAGTAAATCTGTCCAGAGTAGTCAGTCCATAAAAACTGAGTGATTTTACAAGAAGGACCCCACTGATGGTCTGACACCACTGAAGGCTGCTATGCCCATGAAAATCATCAACTAACGTAAGACGGCTAATCTACAAGTTTAGCCGTCGATGTGAAATGGTGATTAGACGGCTAATGTTGGGCAACTAACCATAGTCAACTAAGAAAGTTTAGTAGACTAAAAGATTAGACCGCTTTATGAAACTGGGCCCAGGAGTAGCATCACGTATGACATCTGGCAGAAAACCTATAATAAATCAGCATATGGATCCATACCAGAGCCGCTGTGGTAACCCTGAGTAAAAACGCGAGTAGTAAAAAGAAAACCATTGTGAATCTGGAAAAGTGGATAGTGACGATTTTCCCTCCAGTTGTAACTCCGTTAGGGGGAACAATAATGCTGCTACTTATTTATTAGGTTGCTGCAGAGTGATGAAGGAGGTAAAACAAGCAGTAATTAAAAACAGTCTTACAGAGTGGAAAAGGGAAAAGAGGGTAACAGCAGGAAGAAGGTAATAAAGAGTTTGATTATTGCACAACTGAAATATAATAGTGCAGCAGATAAGTTAATATTTACTGAGGGATCCTTCAAATGATGATGCAAGCACCAAATTTGTCACACATACTCCTTAGACATTACTCTTTTAAAAATGCTAATAGGATTAATAAATGGAATAGTTTTGACTGTGTTGCATGCTTGGTTTGCAAATAAAGGTTCAACAATGACGGCATCCACTGGATTCTATGACATGTGACATATGCTACCCTGTAACATGATAATTAAGCATGATACATGATGCAAACTATTCCTTTTTAAAACCATATTCACTCAACTAATAATTTCCATCACTTTTTACCAAAATTGGAGCAACTTAAACTTTTGACACCTGTACAAATTGAAATTGACCTTTGTCACCATTCTTGCTGTTTTTACCCCATAACTCCAGATCATTCCTTCACAGATAGTCCAAACTATACCTTTTTGGAATCTTTATGATCAGACAAATAATATGGAATACCTTTCAATATGATTGGAGCATTTTTAAATTTTGACCCCTGTGTAATTCTTCAATTGACCCCTTCTTGGCCGTCTATTGAAAGTTCATGTGGCCACTCGGCATTTTTAAAAGAGTAATGTCTAAGGAGTATGTGTGACAAATTTGGTGCTTGCATCACCATTTGAAGCAGTTTTTCAGTTATTCACTGCACTATAAAGATAATCGCACGTGTGTTTTGGAATAAGAATCAGGTGACAAATTGTGTGATGAAAATCAGTGGTGGGCAAATCTAACCTGAATGTTAGTCAAGGTGGTTGAAGTATCTGGTGAGGAGCCCCGAGGGAGGTTTTCCAGGTACATCCAACTGGGGAAGATCCAGGACCTGCTGGAGGGATTATATCCCCCAGCTGTCTTGGGAACATCTCAGGATCCCCCAAGAAGAGTTCTGAGAAGAGCTGCTTAGTCTGCTGCCAACACAACCTCGGCCCAGATAAGTGTCAGACAATGAATGAATGAATAAATGAGGAAAAAACCTCTTTCTGCTGCTTGCATCAATAATTCTGGTTTGAGCTATAGCAGGGGTCACCACCCCTGTTCCTGGAGGTCACCTGTCCTGCATGTTTTCCATGTCTACCTACTCAAGTCACACCTGATTTTGTTAGAAGTTCTGTTTTCCAGCTCTTGATTGGCTGAGCACACCTGATAGTTAATTGCCTGGGAGTGGATCAGGGAGAGTTACAAAACATGCAGGGCAGGTGCCCTCCAGGAACAGGGGTGGTGACCCCTGAGCTATAGATTACCAAGCGGGGACTGGCCACAGCTGGGACTGTCTCTGTGCCAGATGAGATATTGTGGTAACGGGGGGGGGGGGGGGGGGGGGGGATTACAAGTCATGTAAATAGCAAAGTGGAGTTGGACTGCATGCTGATTTGGCACAAATTTCATGCTGGATGCCCTAACTGACACAACTGCATATTAGATGGGCAATGGGCAGAGGTGGCCTTGAAAGAGGAGCCTTCCGCTCTGGAAACAAGCACACTTAACCACTTGGCCACCACCCCTGCAAGATAGGGCCCTTAGTCTTATTTCCTCTGCCATATTAAGTCTTTTAGAGTATAAAATACTAGAACTTTTCAGCACCGTATCTGATGCAGACTCTCTGTTCCTGTTTCAGAATTGCAGGGCTGTGGTGGTTCTTTCAAGGAGGAAACAGGTTTTATGAAGTCCCCGAGCTGGCCCATGAACTACAAGGCTAATACTGAGTGCATGTGGAACATTGTGCTGCCATTGTGGAAGACGATCACACTCACATTCACTCACTTTGATCTGGAAGATGAATGGATCTTGACTTTCAAATGTGTGGATACTGTCATGGTGTACGACATCAGTACTCTGACTAATACACTGAATACAAAGCATGGTAAGCTGACTTAACAATTATTCTGTTTTAAAAAAATTTATTTCACTTCAGTTGCATTTTTTAATGGATTATTCCTTTATTCCCCTGTAGGTCCATTTTGTGGCAAGACTCAACCTAGTACCATCCAGACAAAAGGCAATCGGTTGGTACTTCGATTCCATTCAAACACATTTAATGAAGCCAAAGGATTCAGAGCCTATTGGACAACAAACCCTAGTCTGCCTGCTCCAACTGAGCCTCCTGTTCAGCCAAACCCATGGGACAACATTACCATAGGTGGAATAACCCTCCCAGCCTGAAACACTTTACTGCACCCTACAGTGTGTTTACCACATACGTACCACACAATACAGCAGTCAGGATCAGGGGTGAAACCTCCCTTTGATCTTTAAGCTTTGATTCTGATTTACTTGATCCCATCGAGAAGTTTGCCGATTTGTTGAGCAACCAGGATCAAAGTTCAGGATCTTTACTTTGATCCAGATTCCTTCCATCATGATTCAGATTCAAAGCAAAACAGACATATGATGGCAGTATACAATTTCTTTGGTGAATTTGAAATATCAGGGATCAGAATCAAAGCTCAAATCTTAGCTCTGTGATCAGGTTTATTAATGAACATTGAGGATCAAAGATGAGTGATCAGGATTGAAGAAATCGACCTATATTCAACACTTGGGATCTGGGTTCAGCATTCAAAATAAAAAGCTAGTGATTGGAATCCAAGACCAGGCTAAAGGATGATGTCCAGGATCTAAGGTCATAATCTTAGCGCTGTGATCAGACTTAGGGATGGGCAGTCAGGATCAAATATCAGAGATCAGGATCAAAGGCCATCCATTAGAATATTTTAGAAGAAATTAAAAGTAATAACCTTCTGAATATTGAAAAGAAAGAGAGTGTGTCATTAGAGTGATAAATAGAGGACTGTTGGACCTTGGAGAAGGTGTGAGTCTTCTTCCAGTCACACAAATAGTCTTGTTGTGTAGTTTGCAAGTTGTCATTGCCTTCCTATCATCAATCCCATCAACCAGCGTTGAGCCTCAAAGAACCCTCTGGAAGGTGGCCTATTTTTACCTGATTCACAGTTTCTGTCATCCTCACCACCCATTCTTCAGTGACACCCCCCACCCCCCCCCCCGCCACACACTTACACACACACACACTTTCCCCTCTCTTTGTTTTGACCAGATGTGCAGAGCACAAGAGTCCTAGTGCTCCGCTCATTCCAATCTGACCCATTCTTTCTTTCATTCCCATTCTTCAGCCAGTGAAGAGCCCCAGGTGGTCCAAACCCCTGCCAAGAGTAGACGTACAGTTTTAGAGACAGAATGTGCAGCCTCTGGGTTTTTCCATTCAGTGACATGCATGAGGAGGTTTCCGTGATGGATAAGGAAAGGAAAAAGGGTGACAGAGGAAAAAGCAACAAAGTCAAAAACATGTGCAAAATGACAGTAGGACAATACAGCAGCTGCCTGGAAAGGTAAACATGGACAACACAAGTTCAAAACCCAAGGTCAGCCAGTTCTGAACACATTTGAAATTTCAGGGTTTGGCAAGTCATTTCTAGTAGCAGCAGCACAAGATTTATCAGGGTGTCAGGGTACACACCACCACGCAGTGGCGGCTCCAGAGATTTTTTTTCTGCACATGCTATGGGGGAGCTTGGCATTTTTATGAGGGTGCTATGAAATAAGGGCTTGTGTGTCACGACGGCGCTCTGCTACCCACAGGTGCCCGTCTTCATGTCAGTGTTAGCTAGGAAATTAAGCTAGCAGCTGTGGGGAGAAAAATGATGCCTCACTGCATATCAAATACATGCAATATAAAACACAACGTCCAACCACAACTAGAATTAAAGAAGTGAGAGAATTTATGGTTGATGATGATCCCAAAAAATTTTGTCTGTATTGCAAATTAGTTCTGGCTAACCCACAACAATGTTCCACAACGTTTCAGAATTTTGTTAAAGATTCCGTATCAAGAGGAAGACGTGCCATGCTAAATGGGGCCTCATTACCAGTGTTGCCGCAGTTACTTTGAAAAGTTACTTTATACAGTTACATTATGCAGTAATCAGCAAAGTAACTAACCAGCAAAGTAACTAAGTGACGAATAGGGACGTTGCTGTGTACTTAATCTTACAAATAACCAAGTTAGATTACTAGTTACTTTATTAGTTACATTCAGAAGTTGCCGACAAGATGCCCACAGCTACTAATAATGTATAATGCTCTAATGTAACTGTATAAAATAACTAATAAAGTAACTTCCCAAAGTAGCTGTGCCGACACTGCTCATTACATCACCAACTGCTTTGAAAGACAGTTGATTTGCCCCCTCTGGTGTTGTAATATGGTTTACATAAAATACACTTAACTCGTCTGCCCCCTGGTGGAGAATTCAGGAATGTGCATCCTTATCAAATTATGAATTTTATATTTAAAGCCTCAGTCAGCGTAGCGTCTGTTCACGCATGAGCATGTTTGTCGATTGTTTCCAAAATGTTTGAAAACAATAGTTGGTTCAAACATTGGTTCAAAGTTTTTAAATGTTTTGAAAAAATATATCTTTATGTTTCCAGAGTAAGTGCTGTAATTCCCACCAAAATACGCCGTCGTCACTTTATTGCTCTTTCCAGAAAGAGATTTGTTGTGGCTCACGATGTTATTTGCAGTCTTATCCTTGTTTCTTGTCAGTGACAATAACACAATTTTCTCCCACCATGATTCTTCATTTAGTTACCTGGAACTAGTCATATGTGTTCTATGTGAACTCATTACTGCTGGTAATAATACCATCACAACAACACTGTACTGCACACAGTCTACAACCCCAACACGTATCGAAAGCTTCCTCTCCTGTTTTGGATGATGTATGTGTGCAAATCGTGTGTTAATGATAGCAGGAGACTTTGACATGCTTACTTCCAGAATTCATTGACTTTGACTTTTTACACTTTTTGACAGTCACACCTGATTTAATTTCATGTGGCTGTTTTCCTGACTCTTATTTTTTCTGTAGCCTGGATTTTGAACTCTACCAGCATCTTTTGTAGAGTTGGCACATTTAAAACTTTGAACTAGTTTTCAAAATCTAGTGCACGCACGCAGCCTAAAATCAAGACCTTGCACTGTAGCTACTCTAAATAAGTTGAAAGAAAAGTTGGCTGTGTGATTGATGTATTCACGTGCTTTTGTTGACCCTGATGTTTTTCAAATGCCTTTGGATTTGCTTTGCTAATTTGTTGTGGGTTTTTGACTGCCAGAAAAGACAAGTTCACCTTTTTATATTTTCTTAGCCTTATTAAAACCCTGTGAGCAATCACTACACATGTTTTACAATTGTGCGGTATGAGAAAAATCCATTTTCCAACAAACTGCTTATGAGAGCATGAATGAGTAACTATATGGCAATTAAAGTAAATCTCTAAAAATAACATAAACCGCTTGTTTCAGAACCGTAAAACTGTATTGTGTAGTTATTAATATGTTCTTGTATTTTATGATTACTTACAACACTTAATGGTGAAATAGTTAATTTTCTGTAGAAACCACTTACCCATTTATTAGTACTTGTAGTCACAGGGATAAAAAAAAAAAAAAAAAAAACTAAAGCGGACATCACACTTACTTCCATGATATTTTTGTCCACCATCTTCTATAAGAAATTAACTTATCCATTTATCCATTTTCTGGCCTTCCAACCAGAGGGGATAAAAAATTACTCAAGGCAAGTCCAAATATTAATGTACCTGATTATATATAGTTTGTCATCCCTTCATCAGCTTGTCATGCCAGTCGTTTTCATGAACAACAAACCTCATGTCATTACCCACAAATAAAAATAAATCAAACTATTTTTTTTTTATTCTCTCTTAAAAATCTGAAGAAAATCTTACAAATATTAATTTCTTATTGTCAGGGTTCATGTCTTAATAAGCAACAATCATTTAATAAAAAGATTGCATGTAAAAACCACATAAGAATAACCAGTCTGTATGGCAAGAATGTTTAAAACTTGGTTTCTTGTGTTTCAGTGCTTGTACGTATTTAACATAATTAACTTTCAGAGTGTTTGCATTTGGTTTTTGGGTGAAAATCTATTATTGTAAATGGAATCCAGAAGACTTCTCTTTAAATAACTCTGCAGTTGAATATTTATTGCTGTGATTGCTTCAGACTTTCAGATGCTACTGTTATCACCCAGGCATTGGCTGTGGTATTGTTATTATGATTCTCAAGCATTCAGTACTTGTATGTCATCTGCAAACAGCTTCTAATGACTCTGATGAACAGACAGGAGGCTACATTAAGAGGCTAAAACTCTATAACTGGTCTTTTTAAAAAGTTTCCTTGGTGAAGTAAACATGCACACCTATCTCTATAGGGATAATCTCTTCTAATGACATTTTCACCTGTTCAAGGGTGACTGGAAACAGTTTACTGTGAATGTTTTTAGTTTGCCCCTGTTGTTACATTAACTAGCCATTTAGTCCGTGACAGTTTTTGCGTTCTAAATCGATACTGCACTAATGAAATTCATTTTATCCCAAGTGAAAGCATGAACCCCAAAACTTCTAACAATAGAGCTTTAGGGTGAAAAATCTTAAACTTCCCCTTTAAGGAATTCATATTGCGGAAAACTACAGTATGTGTTAAATTATCTTTACAGCCAAATGTGTTTGGGGTTTCGTGTTACGCATCTCCAAGAGGAAATAGAACCACAAATGAATCAATGTCAGCCTACTGTGATGGACAAATTATGAATAAGAAAGAGTATCAGACTCGGTGACTGAATTGTACAGCATGTTCAACACAGCTGCTTATGTGCTTGCTGCAGATATGTACTTTATATTCAGACTTTGTTCACACTCACACACAAAACACAGATTCATGAGAGCGCAGATGAGCAGACACAAGGTAATTGAGAGTGATCTCCTCTTGTTTCCTAGACTGGCCCAGTACATGTGGAAAACCGGCCATTCCTCCCAACATCATGTCACGTATTGTCAACGGAGATCCAGCCAAGCCTCACTCCTGGCCCTGGCAAGTGTCCATGCAGGTCAGTCCTCACTCCTGAAGAAGGTAAAGATACATACATAAACATAAGTTATATATACAGCAGCACTGTCAAAAACAATGTGATTTTAATTCAGAACCCTACTTCCCAACCTGGGCTCCAAGCCCATTTTGCCATTACCTACAAAATATATTACTGGTGATATTATTCAGTTTATATTGTTGGTACTCATACTCTAAACTTCCACTGAAGATGCAAAGGGCCTCATTCACATAGAAATGATTGATGTGCAAATCTGGGATTCATCAGTGTGTTCTTACCAACATTTATTTGTACTCTGCAAACAAATCTAGAACTTCCACCAACTGTCTGTGCACAAATGATAAAGACCCAGTTGTCCTAGAGAATGTAACCACACACCCTTTTCTTAAAATACACATTATATTAACACTCTATTTATGTTTTTAAAAAGGCTTTATTAAAAAAATAATTTAATAATTTAGTTCACTAATGCATTGACCAAATGAATTCAATAACCATGAACTTGACACTCTTTCATCCTCAGTACTTATTGTCATAATTAATGAGTATAAGAGAATGTTCATATTCCAATGTCACGGTTTTGGGTTTTGATAAATTGTTTATCAGCCTGTAATTGATCGCTCACTCTTAACAATTTCTCATGCCATTAAATTGTAAATCTCTAGTTTATTTTAACTGATTAATTGGCAGCATATTAATTGGCATCCAGGGTATATAAATGACTCCCATTTACCTCCAAACTGTCAGGATGTGAGGTTCTGCCTGATTGTGTTTTCATGCTTTTGCTATGTTTGCCTCGCTGTAGTCTTATTCTCTTGTCTGGGTTTTTCCTTGCTTGGGTTTTTCTGTCCCTGTCTCTCTTGGTTGTATCTCCTGTCTCTTGGTGGTGGGTGTTTCCCTCTCCGTGGCCACACCCGCATTCTGGTGAGTTCTACGCACACTTGCTCCCAATCTACACTTCATCACTTGGGGGTATTTAAGATCCTTTTTGTTCTGTTACCTCGCCAGATTGATGCGCTCTATGCCTTCTCTCCAGCCTTCTTTGTCTTGTTCTCGACCTGCTTGCTTCCCGTGTGCTTTGACCTCTTGCTTGTATTTTTGACCACGCACCTGCCTGATGTATTTGCTCTTGTTCGCTTTATTGGATTGCCTGCCCGTGTACCAGACCCTGCTTTTTCCCAAGTAAACTGTTTTTGCCTACCAAGCCTTGAGTTCGAGTCCAGCATTTGCATCCAGTCACACCCGTTTTCCAGTCTTGGTACAAGCAAACCTAAATAATTTACTTTTTCAAGCAGCAATGCTGTTTTCATTGAAATAAAATTTTGTTGTGATTGAATTGCACTTGTTAATACAGACGACACAAGAAATTGCAAATATCATCTTAAGATTTTTGAACATTTTGTGACAGTCCCTGGTGGATCATCACTTTCTCCATCTTTCCATTGAACAAATGCCACTTAATGATGACTGAGTTTCTCCTTCTCCTCCTTTTTATTTTGTATTCTGGTCTGTGATTCGCTGTGTGGCAGCGACTTTGATGTCAAAACCATCCAAACCTCAGGGGACAGAGCATTCAACGTTCACCGAGTCAGTCCAGGCTTCATTTTTTAAAACATGTCACTGCAGAGGACATACCACAGAAAAGTGCACCATGTTGGGCTTACACCCCCACGATTATTTCAATTTCCATTGTTGTGAAATTCTTCTTTTTGGATGGGGGATGGGGGGCATCTCTTTTTATAACTCAGCTTCTTTCACCTTTGCTCTGCACACCACTGCTCTGCGTGCCACACCAAACAGATGTACTTGTATTGATTAATAGAAACATTTATACGTTACCAACAGTATGTTCTATGAAATTCAATCGGAAATTTGATGCACAATGTAACCTCACTGAGACCTCAGAAAAGGTTGGCATTGGGACCATTTCGATTCTAACTGTGGCCATCAGGGGACAACATTCATACACTGTAACTTGGCAAAGATTTTATATATCAAGGTGAAACTTCATACACAAGGTCACCACAATAAAACTAGGACATGTTCAATGTTGAGTGCAGTTCTGTTCTAATTTCACCCACCAGAGGGTAGAGTCTGAAACCTTATGTGTGTAATAACCCTATAAGGACTTCATGGATGGAGTTGCTACTGTAGACTACACTTAGTTAAGATCTTAAACTAGTTTGAGGTTGGGGGTCAGTGATGCAGGTTAGTGTAACAGTTAACTGTTTTTTAACCTAACCCTGCATAAACAATATTTTAACATGATTAGAGTTGTAAAAAGTGAATGTATCCCTTTATGAAGGCGGCACGATGACCTCACAACAAAAAAGTCCAAGGGTTGCTTCCCGCTTGAACCTTTCTGTGTGGAATTCACATGGGTTCCCTCTCACTTCCAAAGACTTGCAGATTTGGTGAATTGGAACCTTTAAGCCAGAGGTGGGACAAAGTCACCATCAAGTCAATCTCAAGTCATGAATCAGCAATTCCCAAGTCAAGTCTCAAGTAATAATGAACACCAAGCTGACTTGAGACTTGACTTGGGATTTGCTGATCCATGATTTGACAGTGATTTCATCCCACCGCTGCTTTAAGCTGATTGTAGGTGTGTTTGTCTGTCTATATGTGACCCTGAGATAGACTAGCATCCTGTCCAGGGTGTACCCTGCCTCTTGCCCAATGACTCCAGCTCTCTTGTGACCCTTAACCCTATTCAGGACTTTAGTGAGCACAATATGGAGAAAGCAATTGCCATGGGGTCCAATGGACCCCAAAAGTCCTGAATAGGGTTAATTGGAATAAGTGGGTTTGGAAAAATGAATGAATCCAATGATGACCCTTTATCCTGTTTTCTGTGTGGTGTATTTTTTTTTCAGGTCCAGTCATTCAGTCATCCAGAGTTCAGATTCTCACACATCTGTGGAGGTACTCTTATTCATAAGAACTGGGTCCTTACAGCAGCCCACTGCTTCATGTTGTAAGTCATTATGTATTACTATTTATACATCTAATATCTGTTAAATGTACTTTGAAGAAAGCTGATTTGATAAAATATTTTTCCTCATCTCTACGATTATGAACCCTAACGCTCTTATTGGATAGTATGAGCCCAACCCAGACTTTCTGACCTACCTACTGTTTTATAGCAGCTGGTTTACACACAGTTGGAAAACTCCAGCTGCACAGAGGAAATATTCACTGCTGGTTGAAGCCCATGTTGGTAATCTGGAATGGCAGTTGTTAGTGTTGCTGTCTTTTTACCGCTGTCTTATTACAGCGATGGAGCTTTGCCTCGGTAGAGATGCTTCTCTGCCTTGACTAATGAGTTACAGCACCCTTTAGAGAGCGATCTACTGTAAAGCTGACAGAAGAATATCTCAGAATATGCCATTAATGGCAAAAAAATGTTTTTGTGAAAACAGAATGTCACAGAGCAAACAAATATCCTGTGCAGTTGCACCCTTCTTACACCTGAGTTGTCTTTATCGTATCGTGTGTTTTTATTGAGATGTATTATCGGCTGATCTCCCGATTTCTTTCCCAGCAATGTCGATGTGCTGCCATTGTGGCGCATGTGCCTTGGCAAGCACAACTTGACCTACACTGAGCCAAGTGAGCAGTGCTTCAACGTGACTGGCATCATTCTCCATGAGGGCTTCAAATATCCCAGAGTGCCCTCGTTGGAGTTTGACATTGCCCTGGTTAGGCTCGACGGGGAGGTGACGCCCAGCGATGATATTTCCTTTGCCTGCCTTCCTTCAGAGGAGGAAATCCTACCTCAGGGCAAGAAGTGCTTCGCCACAGGCTGGGGAGATGAGACTGGTGCTTTTTCTTTGCTTCATTTTCCTCAGCAAATGCACATATGCTTATATAAACTCTAGTGTAGCCTCTTTACATTAATGCATTGCCTACTCGCTGCGTTTGGATTTGCACAAAAAACAAAACCACTGAGAATGCATTCAAATTGTTGGCATGCCCTCTGCTGGACTCACAGTGCACACACCTCCTGTGTTCATGCCATCACAGGTTTTAGCAGCAGTCTTGTTTTCTGTCATTATCAGGTAACTTCAGAAATGTTACGCTTGCAGAGGCACTGAACCAGGTTGCGCTGCCTGTTGTGCCTTTTGATACCTGCAAGACGTTAGATTACTGGTGGTTCCTGGTCAAGGCGTCCATGATCTGCTGCGGTTATACCCTGCCCGATGAACTCAAGTCCACCTGTAAGGTATACCACTTCCCACAAAGTAGATGAGCTAGTTAGGTTTTAAGGGAGTTCTGTGCATATATTTGTATGCTAATGAAAGGACTGTGCACTTTTGGGAGCCACTATATCTCAGTAGTACTGACTTGTGTAACCTGCAGGTTTGGGGTACCTCATGTGGCATAGCTGTTTCAGCATCAGTGTTACTATGACATTTACATAAATTTACATAATGTTGAGGGCACTTTTATTTTATTATTTTTTGTATTCATTTCTGGTTATATCACACCACAGAGGAGGTAGCTTTCAAGCTGACAATTTGACATTGCCACAACGTTGCTACTGCTACAACGTTGCATCTACATTGCTGTGGCAAAATGTGGTACTAAGGACACTGTCACAAGGCAACCTGTAGACAACGTCATTTTTGACTGGACTAAACTTATAGCAATGTTGTCAAAATGTATGTTTGTTGGGTCAGTGGGATAAGAGTAGGACTACCAATATGTCGACATGAGATTGATTCCTGGTCATCCTACCTGTCTGTGTCTTTGCACAAGACACAGTCCACCAAGCTGTAATTGGATAGCGGCCTAGACTGGGGAAGTCACCTGCGATGGACTGGCGTCCCATGCAGGGGGAGTCATAGACTCTCATCTGCTGCACCGTATCCGGGGATAAGTACACATGGGCCCCGGAGTATGTCTGTTTTGTGCCCGTGCTTAGCAGTTGACAGCTATATTGACATCATGAGTACCAAATAGTAGATGGTGCACTATGTAAGATGTTGTGATATTTGGATTAATTTGTGTTTGAAATATAGCTCCAGATCAATACTTCTTCAACACGTGATGTTAACAGCATATGTAACCCTTATGAAGTAATGTGTTCAGCAGGATTTTCGATGGTTCTGTGTATAAATCTGGATAAGAACTAAGGGAATACCTCTGTTAGGCACCACTATGTCTCAGTAGGACTGAGGGAGCCTTGATTCAATCTACTCAACAGAATTGGATGTCTAATTGCTGACCTCTCATTCACCTTTGGAACACAGAGAGGGCCTACATTTTATGATCACAGAGCACAGGAAAGAACATAAGGTCCACAAGGTCAATTAAATAAGAGGGCTCAATGTCATTAAACCTTTTGAGCTACACAGACGTTTGTTTTCACATGTGCAGGGAGTCCATGTAGAGAGGCCAAAGTCAGAGTAATGTGATCAAACTTCCTCTTCTGGGCACATTTCCACTAGTACCTTCTAGTATAATACTTTGGCCCAGACCATCATGTCTAATAACCTCATCTGGAGAAACAGATATGTTCCATTTCCATATACTTTTCTGTTTATCTCTGTTCTTGTAGGGATGTTATGCACCCCAAGTAGCTTTTGTTTGATGTTGATTCACGTCTTTGATTTACAGGGAGATTCAGGTGGTCCTCTGGTGTGCCAAAACACTACCGGTAACTCTTGGGAGGTTCATGGTATAACCAGCTTCGGCCCTATTGGATGCATTATGAATAAAAAGCCCTCCGTGTTCACCCGCACCTCTGCCTATCTCCCCTGGATCAACAACATCATTCGCAAAAACATCTACAATGCACAAAGTATGATTCCAGCTGGGCTAAACTAAACAATTTTGATCAAAATCTAAATATGACTTGATGTCAGAATTTAATACTAGTTTTCACACTTTGTCATTCTCCATGTAGCATCTGGTTGTGGTGGACCAAAGGACTTGAATGGAACAGGTGGCACTATTTCTTCTATGGGGTACCCTGGCATCTACAGCAACAAAGCCCACTGCCAGTGGAACATCAAGGTCACCCACAACAAAGTGATCCATCTTCATTTCCACAATTTCTCACTGGAAGAGAGTCTGTTTTGCATGAATGACAAAGTTAGCCTCAAAGACAAAACCGGAAGTCTAGGTATGCTCAGGTCTACTTGGTTCCACTCTATATGAAAATCCTGTTGTAAGTCATTATTTGGTGTACCGTGTATTTTGTTTTGTGGTAAACTGTCTCCACCCGCATACATTTTAGTTTGATTACTGCGGTTTGTGATGTATCATCAAACAGGCAGACAGACATGAATTTGGCCCCAGTGACCTTTGGCAAATTTGACCTTCCTGGATAATTCTGGATCCAGTGTTCATATGTATGCCACATTTGGTGTAAATCAGTGTGAAAAAAACTAAATTTTTAACTTTGACCTCAGTGACTTTGACGGCACTGATTGACCTTAGGCAAATTTGACCTCAGCTGGTCAATTTGAGAACCCACCTATATATATGTGCCACGTTTAAAGCAAACTGGAGTGAAAAAAACTTAGGTTTTGACCTTTGACTACACTGACATTGACCCAATGATTGACAGGCAAATTTGAGCTTGCTTGGGCAATTCCAGGACCCAGGTACATGTTGTGGCCACATTTGGTAAAAATGAAAGTGGAAGGAAAAAAGAATCAGAATTTTGTCATTAGACCCCATTGACTTTGATCTTTGTCCAAACTCTCCTTGACAGTCAACTCTGGAGCTGACTGTCATCTGCATAACAAGTTTGGTGGAAATCGACCAAATGACTTGGGAGGAGGAGGAGAACAAACAGACAGATAAACCAACGTCTTGGCCTTTAATCCCAATGACCTTAACTTTTGCCAAAGCAAACCCCTTAAAGGCAATTCTGGGGTCAACCTACATACACATAAGCAGTTTGGTGGAAATTGGTCCAGTTTCCTGAGAAGGGTCCTGCAACAAACAAATAGAAACAGTTGTCAAATTATAGTGTGATGCCAGTGTGTCAGAAATGTCACATTTTCAATCCCATATTAGTCAACATCACGTATAAATAATGGAAACAGGACAGAAAAAATTGCAGTAGTAAAGTTTTAATATGCTAAAAAAAATGTTTGGAGGAAAAATGTACACATGTTCTCAGAAATGTCTTCCATGTTCACCTCTTTGCAGGTACACACTGTAGCCATGTGCCACCTCAGGACCTGGTGAGCGACGGAGACACTCTTCATATCACTTTCTCTACCAACGGCAAGGTGGTGGATACGGGATTCATTGCCACCTGGAAGGCAGTGGACCCTACAGATGGTAAGGCAAGAGAAACGTAGCAGAAAAGACACTGAGTTCCCTCACAAAACAAATGTGGCTCCTGTCAGGTTTCTCATTCCTGTCCCCCTTTCTCCACACAGCTCCTTGTGGTGGAACCTTCAGCGGGGATCAAGGAGAAATAACTTCTCCTAATTGGCCGGGTGACTATCAAGCCCAGTCTGTGTGCACGTGGCGTATAACCATTCCTTCAACACAATTCATTCACATCAGCTTCACTCACTTTGAGTTGCAAGCTGTAAATGTGTTTGGAAAGTGTGTGGACTATGTGGAGATCATCAGTGGACAAAGCATGGCTCCTCAAGGTTGGTTAAACTGCTAATTACCCTCATGTTTACACAGTAGTGTTCAGAATAATAGTAGTGGTATGTGACTAAAAAGATTAATCCAGGTTTTGAGTATATTTCTTATTGTTACATGGGAAACAAGGTACCAGTAGATTCTCACAAATCCAACAAGACCAAGCATTCATGATATGCACACTCTTAATGCTATGAAATTGGGCTATTAGTAAAAAAAAAAAAAAAAAGTAGAAAAGGGGGTGTTCACAATAATAGTAGCATCTGCTGTTCATGCTACAAACTCAGAACTATTATGTTCAAACTGCTTTTTTAGCAATCCTGTGAATCACTAAACTCGTATTTAGTTGTATAACCACAGTTTTTCATGATTTCTTCACATCTGTGTCATTGTCTTGTTGAAACACCCATTTCAAGGGCATGTCCTCTTCAGCATAAGGCAACATGACCTCTTCAAGTATTTTGACATATCCAAACTGATCCATGATACCTGGTATGCGATATATAGGCCCAACACCATAGTAGGAGAAACATGCCCATATCATGATGCTTGCACCACCATGCTTCACTGTCTTCACTGTGAACTGTGGCTTGAATTCAGAGTTTGGGGGTCATCTCACAAACTGTCTGCGGCCCTTGGACCCAAAAAGAACAATTTTACTCTCATCAGTCCACAAAATATTCCTCCATTTCTCTTTAGGCCAGTTGATGTGTTCTTTGGCAAATTGTAACCTCTTCTGCACATGTTTTTTATTTAACAGAGGGACTTTGCGGGGGATTCTTGCAAATAAATTAGCTTCACACAGGCGTCTTCTAACTGTCACAGCACTTACAGGTAACTCCAGACTGTCTTTGATCATCCTGGAGCTGATCAATGGGTGAGCCTTTGCCATTCTGGTTATTCTTCTATCCATTTTTATGGTTGTTTTCCATTTTCTTCCACGTGTCTCTGGTTTTTTGTCCATTTTAAAGCATTGGAGATCATTGTAGATGAACAGCCTATAATTTTTTGCATCTGCATATAGGTTTTCCCCTCTCCAATCAACTTATTAATCAAACTACGCTATTCTTCTGAACAATGTCTTGAACGTCCCATTTTCCTCAGGCTTTCAAAGAGAAAAGCAGGTTCAACAGGTGCTAGCTTCATCCTTAAATAGGGGACACCTGATTCACACCTGTTTGTTCCACAAAATTGATGAACTCACTGACTGAATGCCACACTACTATTATTGTGAACACCCCCTTTTCTACTTTTTTTTACTAATAGCCCAATTTCATAGCCTTAAGAGTGTGCATATCATGAATGCTTGGTCTTCTTGGATTTGTGAGAATCTACTGAATCTACTGGTACCTTGTTTCCCATGTAACAATAAGAAATACGAGGTCTATTAGAAAAGTATCCGACCTTATTATTTTTTTCAAAAACCATATGGATTTGAATCACGTGTGATTGCATCAGACAAGCTTGAACCTTCATGCGCATGCGTGAGTTTTTTCACGCCTGTTGGTTGCGTCATTCGCCTGTGAGCAGGCTTTGAGTGAGGAGTGGTCCACCCCTCTCGTCGTTTTTTTCATTGTTTAAGAATGGCTCAGAGACTGCCGCTTTGCTTGATCAAAATTTTTTCAGAAACTGTGAGGGACATCAAAGTGGACACCATTCGAGAAATTCAGATGGTTTTTGGTGAAACTTTTATGGGCTTCAAAGAGATTATATAGTGTTACTGCCGCTTTAAGGACGGCCCAGAGCGACTGGTGGTGCGCCGCGCTCCGAAGCCGCCATCGACAGGCTGAGCGACCATTTCATTTCTAAACGGATGGCTGTATGGATCCATGACCATCGTGTGCAATTTCTCTGGTTATCACAAGAACCTGACATCAACCATTTTTTGGCAGATTTCACTTTTAACAAGAGATTTTGTCATGGAAAGCCGAGCGGAGGCTTCGCACGTCACGATGGATTCGCCACTGGAGCGAGACAAAACCACCTCCGTTTTGGTCTCACAGGACGGCTTTGAGATGGCGTTCAGACAGCTGTCAGTGGTTTTTCCATCGAGTGATTATCCGAGAAATTGTGGATGCCAGAACATGTCCTGTGAGGCTTCATCACGGCGTTGCTGTGCGCCATGCGGCACCGCCGCGACGCGCGGAATTCCTCCGCACGTCTGTGTCAATGTGCCGAAAAATTGCTGATGTCCACGTCTTTTCACAATTCCTGTGCTAGTCAGATGACGTCCCGGATAAAACACAGCGTCCAGTTTGGAAATGAATGGCACATTCCACTGTTACAGGAGTTTTTGTCATGGAAAGAGGAGCGGAGGCTTCGCGCATCGCGGCGGTGCCGCATGGCGCAAAGCAACGCCGTGATGAAGCCTCACAGGACATGTTCTGGCATGTCCAGGCACATCCACAATTTCTCGGATAATCACTCGATGGAAAAACCCACCGACAGCTGTTTGAACGCCATCTCAAAGCCGTCCTGTGAGACCAAAACGGAGATGGTTTTGTTTCGTTCCAGTAGCGAATCCATCGTCACGCGCAAAGCCTCCGCTCGGCTTTCCATGACAAAATCTCTTGTTAAAAGTGAAATCTGCCAGAAAATGGTTGATGTCCAGCTCTTGTGATAACCAGAGAAATTGCACACGATGGTCACGGATCCATACAGCCATCCGTTTAGAATTGAAATGGCCACTCAGCCTGTCGATGGCAGCTTCAGAGCGCGGCGCACCACCAGTCGCTCTGGGCCATCCTTAAAGCGACAGTAACACTCCGTAATCTCTTTGAAGCCCATAAAATTTTCACCAAAAACCATCTGAATTTCTCGAATGGTGTCCACTTTGATGTCCCTCACAGTTTCTGAAAAAAATTTGATCAAGCATAGCGGCAGTCTCTGAGCCATTCCTAACAATGAAAAAAACGACGAGAGGGGAGGACCACTCCTCACTCAAAGCCTGCTCACAGGTGAATGACGCAACCAACAGGCATGAAAAAACTCACACATGCGCACGAAGGTTCAAGCTTGTCTGACGCAATCACACGTGATTCAAATCCATATGGTTTTTTAAAAAATATAAGGTCAGATACTTTTCTAATAGACCTTGTATACTCAAAACCTGGATTAATGTTTTTAGTCACATAGCACTACTGTTATTCTGAACACGAAGACAACGAAGAGCTAGTAAATGCATTTAATCATTATTTTGTCAATATAAGGCCAGAATTGGCAGCTGAAATAAAAATGCCATATTCAGCCTCAGAAATAGGTACTGAACAAGTAAACTCAAATTCATTCTTTCTATCAGCAACAGACGAAATGGAAATAATAAACACTGTTAATGAATTGAAGGCAAAAAAATCAGTAGATTGCAATAAGTTGGACACTACAATAATTAAACAAGTCATTAATGAAATTGCAAAACCTCTAAGTCATATCTATAACTTATCTTTTATTAATGGAGAGTTTCCAAGTCAAATGAAGATTGCCAAAATTACACCTATATATAAAAGTGGAGATAAGTATCTATTCTCAAATTATAGACCTATATCTGTGTTATCTCAATTCTCAAAAAATTTAGAAAAACTATATACAGTACGGTTAGATCAATACATTGAAAAGTTCAAGATATTAAACGATAACCAAAAATAGATCAACAACTTTAGCTTTAATTGATTTTGTGGAAGAAATAACAAATAATATTGATAAAAAGAAACATACAATGGCGATCTTCATTGACTTAAAAAGGCGTTTGATACTATTAACCACAACATATTATTACGTAAATTGGAAAAAATTGGCATAAGGGGTATTGCACTAAATTGGCTCCAATCTTATTTAAACAACAGGCAACAATATGTACAAATAGGAGAATATAAATCTTTGTTTAAACAGATACATGTGGGAGTTCCACAAGGGTCTGTTTTAGGACCTAAACTTTTTTTTATTATATTAATGACTTGCAATTCATCTCTGAAAAACTGAAATTATCCTCTTTGCTGATGACACAACGATAGTATGTTCTGGGGAAAACCTGGAACAACTTGTGATCGAAATGCAAATAGAAATTATTAAATTAAAAAATTGGTTTGATAGTAATAAATTGTCACTTAATATTTCAAAGACAAAATTAATGCTCTTTGGAAACCAAGAATGAAAACAAAAGTAAATCTTAAATTGACATGGTTCCTATTGAAAGGGTTAACCAACATAGATTTTAGGAATAATAATCGATCACAGGATGTGCTGGAAACCCCCACATTGCTAGCATACAATCCAAATGGCCAGAACGTATTTCCATAATGGGGAAAGCCAAACATTTCTTAGATCAGGAGTCCTTATATATTATTTATTGCACATTAATATTACCATATATTAGCTATGGCATTGAGGTATGGGGTAATACATATAAAAGTAATGTAGACACACTTTTTAAGTTACAGAAAGGGCAATAAGAATCATCCATAATGTAGGCTTCAGAGATCATACGAGTACACTGTTTTTACAATCCAAAATACAAAAATTTAGAGATCTTGCAGAATTTAAAACTTTACAAATTATTTTTAAAGTGAAACAAAACCTACTATCAGATAACCTCCGAAAATTGTTTAGTGAAAGAGAGGGAGATTACAATCTAAGAAGGAAATATAATTTAAAAAAAACAGTGTGCTCGTACAACAATGAAACGAATGTGCCTTACGAGACATGGGGTGGATTTATGGAATAACCTAACTGAGGACATCAAAGTATGTACTACAGTACATCAATTCAAAAGAAATTTAAAACTCAAAATATTAAAAAAATATGAAACTGAATAACATAATTCTTAGTATACATACAGGTGTGCATGTTTGTGGATCTAAACTGTTATATTATTTGGGCATGATGAACGTATGGGAAATATGAATGCACACAAGTTGCCCATGATACATGTGTGTGGGGAAAAAAAAAAATTAATATATCATCAAGTTTAATCGAATATAGGTAAATGTGCGTGCATGCATGCATGGGCTGGGTGCCCATGGGTGCTTGTATGTGGGTTAAAAGTGTTATACTGTCAAATCTCATTGAATCTAGTGTGTGTATTGGTGTATGCAAGGGTATTTGTGTATAGAGGTAGTGTATTTATGTAAATACATGTTAATATGTATAATGCAAGGTGTGTGTTTATATAGGTATATATGATCTCAAAATTTTTTATTTATTCTTGTCTGCGTAGTCGAAAATAAAACATGTGAAAGGGGGTAGAAAATATAAGTTTTACTTCATTCTACTCCCTTTGAGTAATGTACGGATTTTCAAAGATGAATGTGCGCAATGTATAAATGTTTTTAACTTGCTCAATAAAGTATTCATCATCATCATCATCAACACTACTGTATGTGCGATGAAGATCAGTTTTATTTTATGTTTTTTAACCCTGCACATTGGGGAAGTTGCAATAGCACGGTGTTGTTTTCACTCTCATGTGTCTGTGGACAAGATAACTTATAAACAACTTGGTGGATTTCCTTCAAACTTTGGTGGGAATATTACCTGGATAGATATCTAGAGGTGATTAGAATTTGGCTTAGTTTTGTCAAAGGTCAAGGAAAACATGGTTTAAAAAACACAACACAATTTTTGTTTTGTGTCTCACTAACCAAGAAGCCCAGATGGATGGTCTAAAGCATATATTTATCAGGAAAATATGCGAGCTTGATTGGTATGAATGACTTCATTATGAACTCACACTAAAGTTATATGATGAAGTCATACATACTCAACAAAAATATAAATGCAACACTTTTGGTTTTGCTCCCATTTTGTATGAGATGAACTCAAAGATCTAAAACTTTTTCCACATACACAATATCACCATTTCCCTCAAATATTGTTCACAAACCAGTCTAAATCTGTGATAGTGAGCACTTCTCCTTTGCTGAGATAATCCATCCCACCTCACAGCTGTGCCATATCAAGATGCTGATTAGACACCATGATTAGTGCACAGGTGTGCCTTAGACTGCCCACAATAAAAGGCCACTCTGAAAGGTGCAGTTTTATCACACAGCACAATGCCACAGATGTCGCAAGATTTGAGGGAGCGTGCAATTGGCATGCTGACAGCAGGAATGTCAACCAGAGCTGTTGCTCGCGTATTGAATGTTCATTTCTCTACCATAAGCCGTCTCCAAAGGCGTTTCAGAGAATTTGGCAGTACATCCAACCAGCCTCACAACCGCAGACCACGTGTAACCACACCAGCCCAGGACCTCCACATCCAGCATGTTCACCTCCAAGATCGTCTGAGACCAGCCACTTGGACACCTGCTGAAACAATCGGTTTGCATAACCAAAGAATTTCTGCACAAACTGTCAGAAACCGTCTCAGGGAAGCTCATCTGCATGCTCGTCGTCCTCATCGGGGTCTCGACCTGACTCCAGTTCGTCGTCGTAACCGACTTGAGTGGGCAATGCTCACATTCGCTGGTGTTTGGCACGTTGGAGAGGTGTTCTCTTCACGGATGATGCGAAGGAGATGTGTTGCACTGCATGAGGCAAATGGTGGTCACACCAGATACTGACTGGTATCCCCCCCCAATAAAACAAAACTGCACCTTTCAGAGTGGCCTTTTATTGTGGACAGTCTAAGGCACACCTGTGCACTAATCATGGTGTCTAATCAGCATCTTGATATGGCACACCTGTGAGGTGGGATGGATTATCTCAGCAAAGGAGAAGTGCTCACTATCACAGATTTAGACTGGTTTGTGAACAATATTTGAGGGAAATGGTGATATTGTGTATGTGGAAAAGTTTTAGATCTTTGAGTTCATCTCATACAAAATGGGAGCAAAACCAAAAGTGTTGCGTTTATATTTTTGTTGAGTATAGTTGAAAATACCATTACAGATATAAGTGTATTTACTTGTACATTTATATTATGGGGTGTAGAGTGCATAGGGTATGCATCAGCCCTGTGATGCCTTTCATTTCATGTGTTTTGCAGGCAGATTCTGTGGCTTCGCCCCACCTCCAAATATCACCATCACTGGTAACACAGCTATCATACGGTTTGTAAGTAATGGAGCCAATCAGCAGATGGGTTTCCGTGGTTACTGGACCACTGATGCTGGTGTTATCCCAACTCTGCCTCCTCCACCTGCTAACCCTTGGGACAACATTACAATCAGTGAGACTTGCACAAGCCTGACTTTGTAACCAGCTTCAGGTGGGGCTCAAAACAGATCATGGCTAATTTATAAATCATGGAATTGTGCATTTTTTCTTCCTAGATTGGCCAGAAGACTGTGGCAACCCGGCAGTGACACCCAATACCGCCACTCTGAGGGTGGTGAATGGAATAGAGGCAGTGCCACATTCTTGGCCCTGGCAAGTCTCCATGCAGGTAGAACCAAATCTGCTGACTGAGAGAATTTATTTTATGTAGTTATTTGGAAAATACAGATCAGTGTGTTCAAATAAATGGCTTCTCAGCAGAGCCCGGCCAATATGTACTTTTGGGGCCAATTGTAACCACAACACCAATACAGATACCGATATTAGGAAGTAAAAAAAAAAAAAAAGATACTGATATATCTGGTGAGTGACGATATATGTGTTTATTTCTTGCTGACTTTTACTAAATATGAGAGAAAAAAAATGTAAAACATATTAAAGTTACACAGAAATATAGCTGTCTGGGAGCTTAGTTCATGATCTTTGTTGGAGCAACCAACCAACGTCTGGTGCTCATCACACTGCCTTCACTCGGAATTAGCAGTTGCTGTCTTCATCACTCAGCATTGCATAAGATGAACTTATCAGCATAGTGGAGGATTTGACTCTTGTTGCTGGATAAAAAACCCCACTCTGATTAAAAATGAGTGGCACCTGGTCATTTTGCCTCTGTGTCTTGTAGCTAATATGACCAAGGAGTGATGGGGGTTCCAGCCACTCTTGACAACATTGTAAACAATGCTATTGGTATGCCCTCTCCTGGATAAACTATGTAATGACACCATTTCCAACAGCCAAATTGTTTTTCTGCATTGTCTATTTGGTAAAATCAGCTTTCATATCGGTAAATAACACGATACTGACATATATGTAAACCCATATCACCTGATATTGTCAGTCAGTTGGTATATTCGGTCGGGCTCTACTTCTCAGTTGAAAATGCCTTGTGGAGGTCTGCAAGGATTATTTTTGGGTCTAAAATGGCTTGTTTTCCACAGCTGAAACCAAAGTATATACACCTTAAAATACAGTGAGAGAAGATTAGATAAATGAAAGTGTCCATCCTGTCCGGTTTGTTCACACAATAACTCAACAACAACTAGAATGGTACTTGGAGACAGAATACCTCTGTCACTACTCAAAGTGCTCCAACAAGTACCTATTCTTTTACACATCTCTGTAAACATTTGTATTTTTTTTTTCAGTTTCTTTAATATTGCAAGATCAAGATCTACAAAATCTGGATTACTATCCAGCTCCGTACCAAATCTTACCTGTTCTTAAATATCAGTACTCTTCATATGCCTATTTTTTCCAGAAAGATCTGTGTATTAGCTCTTGATAAATTCAGGAAAATGTTTAAAAAATGCCATATCTTGCAATATTAACAAAAGAGAATAGGGTAGTAACTTTGTTTTGCTTAGTTAATACCCTGTAGAGGTGGCTGCCACCTGCTGGATGGATGATGTTGTGGTTGAACTTAAATGCAAGAAAGCACATATTCTACAGATCAGGCTTTAAATACAGCCAAGCATTCTGTAACTAACCCCAAAAGATGTCAATTTAGAAGGTTTTAAAACTATTATTTTTAAAGAAATGTATATGGAAATAAAGTAGACATTATAATGATTTAAAGCAAATATTGTTGATAAATGGAACATGCACAGTTGGAAAAAAAAATTGAGTTTGAATGCTTTTAAGGTGTGTCTAAACTTCCATCAATCAGCTGTAGTACTGATCACTGACAGGTGAAGTGAATAGCGTTGATTATCTCCAAACTGTGATGGCGAGGTGACACAAGAACTCCAAAACTGTAGTTCTTGTGGGATGTTCCTGGTCTGTAGTGGTCAGTACCTGCCAAAGGTGGTGGAAGGAAGGAAAACCAGTGTACATGGAAACGGGGTCAGAATGTGTTGTTAACGTCTTGGTTCCAGATACCACAGCACTAGTGGAGGCCATGCCTCAAGGGGTCAGGGCGGTTTTGTTGGAAAATGTGGGTCCTACACAATATTAGGCGGGTGATCACAATGCTATGGCTGATCAGTGTATATCTGGCATATATATATACACTCAACAAAAATATAAATGCAACACTTTTGGTTTTGCTCCCATTTTGTATGAGATGAACTCAAAGATCTAAAACTTTTCCACATACACAATATCACTATTTCCCTCAAATATTGTTCACAAACCAGTCGAAATCTGTGATAGTGAGCACTTCTCCTTTGCTGAGATAATCCATCCCACCTCACAGGTGTGTCATACCAAGATGCTGATTAGACACCATGATTAGTGCACAGGTGTGCCTTAGACTGCCCACAATAAAAGGCCACTCTGAAAGGTGCAGTTTTATCACACAGCACAAAGCCACAGATGTCACAAGATTTGAGGGAGCGTGCAATTGGCATGCTGACAGCAGGAATGTCAACCAGAGCTGTTGCTCGTGTATTGAATGTTCATTTCTCTACCATAAGCCGTCTCCAAAGGCGTTTCAGAGAATTTGGCAGTACATCCAACCCAGCCTCACAACCGCAGACCACGTGTAACCACACCAGCCCAGGGACCTCCACATCCAGCATGTTCACCTCCAAGATCGTCTGAGACCAGCCACTCGGACAGCTGCTGAAACAATCGGTTTGCATAACCAAAGAATTTCTGCACAAACTGTCAGAAACCGTCTCAGGGAAGCTCATCTCCATGCTCGTCGTCCTCATCGGGGTCTCGACCTGACTCCAGTTCGTCGTCGTAACCGACTTGAGTGGGCAAATGCTCACATTCGCTGGCGTTTGGCACGTTTGGAGAGGTGTTCTCTTCATGGATGAATCCCGGTTCACACTGTTCAGGGCGGATGGCAGACAGCCGTGTGTGGCATCTTGTGGGTGAGCGTTTTTCTGATGTCAATGTTGTGGATTCGAGTGGCCCATGGTGGCGGTGGGGTTATGGTATGGGCAGGCGTCTGTTATGGATGAAGAACACAGGTGCATTTTATTGATGGCATTTTGAATGCACAGAGATACCGTGACGATATCCTGAGGCCCATTGTTGTGCCATACATCCAAGAACATCACCTCATGTTGCAGCAGGATAATGCACGGCCCCCATGTTGCAAGCATCTGTACACAATTCTTGGAAGCTGAAAATGTCCCAGTTGTTGCATGGCCGGCATACTCACCGGGACATGTCACCCATTGAGCAGTTTTGGGAGTGCTCTGGACCGGCGTATACGACAGCGTGTACCAGTTCCTGCCAATATCCAGCAACTTCGCACAGCCATTGAAGAGGAGTGGACCAACATTCCACAGGCCACAATTGACAACCTGATCAACTCTATGCGAAGGAAATGTGTTGAACTGCATGAGGCAAATGGTGGTCACACCAGATACTGACTGGTATCCCCCCCCAATAAAACAAAACTGCACCTTTCAGAGTGGCCTTTTATTGTGGGCAGTCTAAGGCACACCTGTGCACTAATCATGGTGTCTAATCAGCATCTTGATATGGCACACCTGTGAGGTGGGATGGATTATCTCAGCAAAGGAGAAGTGCTCACTGTCACAGATTTAGACTGGTTTGTGAACAATATTTGAGGGAAATGGTGATATTGTGTATGTGGAAAAAGTTTTAGATCTTTGAGTTCATCTCATACAAAATGGGAGCAAAACCAAAAGTGTTGCGTTTATATTTTTGTTGAGTGTATATATATATATATATATATTAGATATAAATATATATATATACACACACACACACACCACACTAATTTTGAACATGTATTTTTCCGCTAGTTATCACTGACTACATCCTATAGGCATATCTGTGGAGGGTCTCTGATTCACAAACAATGGGTCCTTACTGCTGCTCACTGCTTCATGAGGTAAGATATAATCATAGAGATTAAAAAAACATACACAGATATTACACTTTCTAATGAGCAAAATTTGGCTGCCACTTTATAACCCTAAAGCTTGTCTTTGGTTTTAATCTTCAATTTGCCAGCCAACGAAACAAAACGTCTCTCTGGCGGATGTGTCTGGGAAAGCATCACATGAACTCCACCTTGGATGTTCCCTCAGCAGAGGCATGCTACAAGGTCGATGGCATCGTCCGCCATGAGGGGTTTGTCTATGAGCAGGATTACTCTGATCTCGCTAATGACATTGCTTTGGTGCATTTGGCTCAGCCTGTCAACATGACGAGGGAGATCAGCCCGATCTGTCTGCCAGAACCTGGAGCAGTGATGCCTGCTGGGACACCCTGCTTTGTCACTGGCTGGGGCGATGAGAAAGGTAGACGACGTCACATGTTTCAGCGATGGCTCCAGAGGTTTTGTTTGTTGGTGATTCTTGGTGCAGGCATGATTATTTCATGGGAGGGGTGACATAATGTGCATTTTAAAGTAAATTTCCAACCATATAAAGGTTGTTAATTCACACATACAGTATAACCCATAACAGACAGAAGTGACAACAGCAGTTGTTCACGTCAGGAGAATTACCCCTCTGACAGGACAGAAATGCAGATTTTGAACCTGATGAAGCCCACCACCACCCACCAGTAACAAAGTGAAGCCCCACAACATTTTAGAGGAGAATCAAGGGAGAGTTACACACACACACACACACACACACACACACCTTTGACTCCTTAATCTGTCAAGACAAAATGTAATTTTAAAGTGTATTTACTGTGTAACCCTCCAGATGTCAGTGTTTGGAGCTTCGAGGCATTAACATGTTACAGGACACAGTGAAAGGAAAGCCTCACAAGGCTTCGTGAGCCCATCACTGGCTTCAGCCTAACAAGGCAGTATGTAGGACCACAAGGAGAACAGGACACAATAGAAATCTTCCAACAAAACAGGGAGGGAGAGAGGAACACAAATACGAAAGTGGCAATGATCAAACTGAAAACAAGTCAGCAAAAAGGTACCAACACTAAAAAAACAGAGAAAATGCAATTTCAGAGAGTGAGAGAGAATAATTGAAGCAACCCCAAAATTGAGTGAAATAGTAACAAAATAAAACAAAGAATCAAACACGTGAGTGATATGGGACAATAAACAGAGGTCAAAAACACAACGATGGTGAGACAGAGGAAGAACACAAAATCAGCACCCAAAAGAAACGACGGGTGAGAAAACTAGACAGAATCCAAAATAAAATTAAAATACCAAAACAGAACAAATGAAGACAAACATGGGCAATGGATCATAAAAAAAAAATAAAGACACAACATACATGAACCATGTGGAGGAGGGAGCTACTTTTCTTTCAGCATTGATCTTTTGGTTCATGACAAATTGAAAAATCTGTAAAATGTCTTATATCTCAATGTTGAAAAAAAGTAGTGAAATTCTGAGTCCTCCCAAGATGAATTTTCTAAACCCAGCCCAGTCTCACGTTTGGTTTCATCCTCCCGTCACGAAATGAGTCAAATTTTCATGACAGGGTTTTTTAACTCACTATTACTAACCCTACTCCTACGTCCAACCCTAACCATGACCCCACCCCACCCCCTTCGTGCTGCCGTGACAAAAATGAGGCGCTTTTCGTAACAATATCACGAACCAATAGATTAATGTATATTTCGTGCTGCTGAATCACGACAGCTGTGAGACTGGGTTGTCTAAACCAGGGGTGGGCAATCATGTGCCACGAAGGGCCGAGACACTGCAGCTTTTGCTGATTTCATTAACAATCAGGTGTTTATGTTCAGGGGAGAAGCTCATCAGAAACCCACCTGCTGAGATGATTGGTTGTAAAGAAAAATGCAGTGTCTCGGCCCTCGTTGCCCACCCCTGATCTAAACCAGTGGTTTCTCTTTTTGGGCCAATGCCTCACTCCTCTGTCAAGTTTCATCAGAGTCAGTCTGTATGACTTTGAGTAATGCTGGTGACAAACAAGCATGAGTGAAAAGATCTGCATATTAATATTCATATGTGCACGTCTGTTGTCCTCGGTAAAGCTTTCTTTTCCCTTTGATTACAGGAAGACCGTTTCCAATAGTGTCAGAGAAGCTGAATCAGGCCGCCCTCCCTGTGATCGACTTCCCCACCTGCAGTAAACCTGCTTACTGGTGGAGCTTCCTCAGACCCTCCATGATCTGTGCCGGCTTCGAAAGCCCTGATGAGCTAAAGTCTGCCTGCCAGGTGAAAGGACACATTCAGTATTGTGCTGGGAGAAGAGCAAGTGATAATTATGAAGTTTTTTTAAACAAACACAGTAGAATAATTCAACGACCTATTATATAAGTATCTTTTATGGAATGTTTCTGTCTGTAGTCAGTCAGTCTTGATCTGTAATGCCTGCCTGGTTTGTTGGTCATTGAGTATATTCATTAGGAATAAATGAGCAATCATGCGAGCAGGGGCATGGGAGAATACAGTGTCATCCAAAAGTATTGGAACACTTGATATTTCACACATTTTAATTTGTTTGTGTTATTTCAAATACAAAAAGTAAATCAGGCTTCTCAGTATAAACATTTCTAAAATTATTTTACTTAATCTCAATCTCAAAGCAAATCTCTACAACTTGATAGAAATTAATTCAACATATAAAAGCCAAGATGATGGTTTGCATAAGCAATGAAACTCTTTGGTATAATACCTGTAAATAACCAGTTTTATTGGCAGTTTTCTTCAGACAAGTCAGGGGATGGATACATCAACATTTCCAAGTCACTGAATATGTCTTGGACTTTATTTACATTCAACTATGAAGAAATACAAACAGTATGGCACTCTATGGTAAATCTGTGTGGAGTAGAAAGTTCTAAAAAACTGAGTGACTGTACAAGAAGGAGAAGAGTGAGGAAAGCCACCAAGACTCTCAGACAACCCAGAAGTTACAGGCTTATGTGGCTGTGATTGGAGAAATTGTACATACTGCATGTTTTGCATTTTGTATCCCCAATTATAGAGCTTCATGATGAAGTGAAGCAAAGAAGAATTCTCTTTCACCAAAACATCAAATCTAGGCTTGCTTCTCAGATGTACCTTCTGGCAAATTGTAGCTGAACTTTCAGGTCTTCTTTTTAAGAAAATCCTTCTCTATACTTGCTTTGCGTTTGAGGTTAAGGAGGATAATTTTAGAACATTTTAAATTGAGAAGCCTGATTTACTTTTTGTATTTAAAATGACATAAGCAAATTAAAATGTGTGAAATGCCAAGGGGCCCAGTAGTGGTAACCTGCAGCAGGGAGTTAAATACTAAAAAAACAAACAAAAAAAACCTGACATTTGCATAAATAGAGCCAAAATGCATAAAGACCCTCAGTGCAGGGATGAGATTTACAGACTCTTCAAGGAGAACTCCAGTGCCCTCATTTATCAACCATTCCTATGTACATTTGTATTTAAACGGTGCAAATGAACACTTCTATGCAAAATATGGAATTTACCAACTTGTACTTAGAAATGTGTGGAAATATACATACTGCTCTGGCCATGTGTACGCACTGCATCTAGAGGTAGAGCAGGGAAACTGCAGCTAGAAAGCATTACTTCCATCACAGCATACAACCTCTTCGAAATATGTTTTTTATTTCTTTGAATTAATAACTACATAATTACTAATTATGTCGCGTTAGAAACAGACATGTAGTCTCATTGGTGTCAAAACCTACAAACGACACCTGTGTGAACCAAACAGCAGCTTTTGACCTCATCAGCATGTACTTCGATGCCCACCTGCTATTACAACACATGAATCAAATAGCTTCACTCCTGCAATTTTTGATCAAAAACAGACCCACATTATTTTTACTGCTCCAATTTCATTGTGAGAGATTCTACCTGAATAAAGACAGCAGCATGATGACATCACCAGAACACAAAGGAATCTGGGCCAACTGTACAATAAATAATTGTCTACCTACTCTCTTAATTGGAACGCTATATGCTAGTTGTTGTGGTAAATGTGTTAAAGCTTCCTAAAGCTTGTTAAAATTATGTCCATAGCTGACTGTGATGTCAAAATGAGTGGTCATTACCAGTGGTTGGGTTCAAAACTATTGGTGAACTCAATGTGGCTGTCCAGTGTTGTCACTCACTGGCTACACGGCTACATGTTATTGTCTGGGGTAATCTAAAAACACAGCATAAACCACTTGTTGTTGTCACTGAACAGGTGAAAATGTCAATAGAAGTATCTGGTAGCACAGCGAGGGTCCCTGTGGAGGTAAATGTGCACGTTCCATCTCACTAAATGTGAATAGACATTTTAAGATGACTGACTGTAAAGTTAGCTGGTTACCTTAGCCTCCTATGCTCGTTTAAGTCGATAACCGATGACGTGCTATATCTTACAAAACAAGCCTATGGCAGTCATTGTGTTCAAATTCAGTATTGCACTGATTTATAGATATTTTGGGTGACTCCCAAAATAGAGTCGAGGCAGAAAAATACCAGATATCTCCTTTAAAAATTGAGCATTCACCATTGCATTAGTTGACTTGACCAGTTTTGCTTCTATTTCCCAACCCGCCTCCTGCAGGGGGACTCTGGAGGACCTTTTGCCTGTTCTGCTTCTGGAACCAACACAACATGGGAGGTTCATGGTATTACCAGCTTTGGACCACGAGGCTGCATTCGAGACAAGAAGCCATCAGTATTCACCCGTGTTTCTGCATTCAGCAACTGGATCCACCACAACATCAAGAAGTTTATGTATGAAAACGGTATAACTGTGTAAAGATGATACGTTGAAATAATGTTTTCCACTGGATGTATTTTTTTAATCTGATTTCTTTATTTTTCCACACCTGATAAATCACTGAACTGTCTTATACAAGGTGTGTGGTAATGTGAGGTTTTTCTGTACTGTTAACAAGACAAACTAGTGTAAAGAAGAGGAGAGTTAACTATCATATTCTCCATCAGACAGCTAACCAACTGATGTGCAGCCTGAAACCTGTCCCATCATGCACTGGGTGAGAGGAAGGCTACACCCTGAGCATGTGTCTTATAATAAAAGTTAATTCCTTTGTACCACATTTGTACTGCAGATTGCTACAAGATTACATTTACAAATAGTGTCTGTACGGAAAATTCAAGTTTGAATTATAATGTACGTATACTGCTCCTTTTGCAAAGATGAAGGGCCCTATCTACTGCCTGATGCACACAGCCTAGTGCTAATGTCACTGGTACTGTACCACTACACCTACTTTATATCTGATCTTAATTTTGCTGGCAATTCTGTGATCGTTGCTGAAGCAGTGGACACCATGAATGCAGCACAGATGAGTGAGGAACCTGTGTGTCTGGGTTTATGTTTGTCCTGGTTCAAGATCAGATCCTTTCTCTAAACTCACTTATTGCAGTTACAGGTTACGGGGGTCATTGGGCAAGACGTGGGGTACATCCTGGACAGGCCACTAGTTTACTACAGGGCTGACACATATACAACCCCTGGCAAAAATTATGGAATCACCGGCCTCAGAGGATGTTCATTCAGTTGTTTAATTTTGTAGAAAAAAAGCAGCTCACAGACATGACACAAAACTAAAGTCATTTCAGATGGCAGCTTTCTGGCTTTAAGAAACACTATAAGAAATCAAGAAAAAAAGATTGTGGCAGTCAGTAACGGTTACTTTTTACACCAAGCAGAGGAAAAAAATATGGAATCACTCAATTCTGAGGAAAAAATTATGGAATCACCCTGTAAATTTTCATCCCCCAAATTAACACCTGCATCAAATCAGATCTGCTCATTGACATTGACCGTATGCCATGACATTGACCCTATGTGTCTTTTTGCAAGGAATGTTTTTGCAGTTTTTGCTCTATGGCAAGATGCATTATCATCTTGAAAAATGATTTCATCATCCCCAAACATCCTTTCAATTGTCCAAAATATCAACATAAACTTGTGCATTTATTGATGATGTAATGACAGCCATCTCCCCAGTGCCTTTACCTGACATGCAGCCCCATATCATCAATGACTGTGGAAATTTACATGTTCTCTTCAGGCAGTCATCTTTATAAATCTCATTGGAACGGCACCAAACAAAAGTTACAGCATCATCACCTTGCCCAATGCAGATTCGAGATTCATCACTGAATATGACTTTCATCCAGTCATCCACAGTCCACAATTGCTTTTCCTTAGCCCATTGTAACCTTGTTTTTTTCTGTTTAGGTGTTAATGATGCCTTTCATTTAGCTTTTTTGTATGTAAATCCAATTTCCTTTAGGCGGTTTCTTACAGTTCGGTCACAGACATTGACTCCAGTTTCCTCCCATTCGTTCCTCATTTGTTTTGTTGTACATTTTTCGATTTTTGAGACATATTGCTTTAAGTTTTCTGTCTTGACGCTTTTATGTCTTCCTTGGTCTACCAGTATGTTTGCCTTTAACAACCTTCCCATGTTGTTTGTATTTGGTCCAGAGTTTAGACACAGCTGACTGTGAACAACCAACATCTTTTGCAACATTGCGTGATGATTTACCCTCTTTTAAGAGTTTGATAATCCTCTCCTTTGTTTCAATTGACATCTCTCGTGTTGGAGCCATGATTCATGTCAGTCCACTTGGTGCAATAGCTCTCCAAGGTGTGGTCACTCCTTTTTAGATGCAGACTAACGAGCAGATCTGATATGATGCAGGTGTTAGTTTTGGGGATGAAAATTTACAGGGTGATTCCATAATTGTTTCCTCAGAATTGAGTGATTCCATATTTTTTTCCTCTGCTTGGTCTAAAAAAGTAACCATTACTGACTGCCACAATTTTTTTTTCTTGATTTCTTATAGTGTTTCTTAAAGCCAGAAAGTTGCCATTTGAAATGACTTTAGTTTTGTGTCATGTCTGTGATCTGCTTTTTTCTACAAAATTAAACAACTGAATGAACATCCTCCGAGGCCGGTGATTCCATAAATTTTGCCAGGGGTTGTAAGTAGACAAACAAATACATTTACCCTCTCACTCACACCTACAGTCACCTACAGTATTCCCTATACCATCTTTAGCTTTGCTGTTTTCAAAAAGTGTTCTGCAAACAAGGGACTGTTTCAAGAAATACAGTACATCACAGCGCTGCAGTTTTTCCACATTTAGTTTTGTTACAGCATTATTCCAAATTGGAGTAAATGCATTTTTTACCTCAAAATGTCACAACACCCCATAATGACAACATGATTTTTTTTTTTGCAAATTTTTTAAATGAAAAACTAACAAATCACATGTACATAAGTATTCCCAGACTTTGCTCAATACTTTGTTGATGCACCTTTGGCAGCAATTACAGCCTCAAGTCTTCTTGAATATGATGCCAAAAGCTTGGTGTACCTATCTTTGGGCTGTTTTGCTCATTCCTCTTTGCAGCACAAGTTCCATCAGGTTGGATGAAGAGCGTCGGTGCACAGCCATTTTTAGATCTCTCCAGAGATGATCAATCAGATTCAGGTCTGAACTCTGGCTGGGCCACTCAAGGACATTCACAGAGTTGTCCTGAAGCCACTCCTTTGATATCTTGGCTGTGTGCTTATGGTCATTGTCCTGCTGAAAGATGAAACGTTGCCCCATTCTGAGGTCAAGAGCTCTCTGGAGCAGGTTTTCATCCAGGATGTCTCTGTACATTGCTCCATTCATCTTTCCCTCAATCCTGACTAGTCTCCCAGTTCCTGTTGCTGAAAACATCCCCACAGCATAATGCTGCCACCATCATGCTTCACTGTAGGGATGGTGCCTGGTTTCCTCCAAACATGAGACCTGGCATTCACACCAAAGAGTTCAATCTTTGTCTCATCAGAATTTTTTTTCTCATGATCTGAGAATCCTTCAGGTGCAAACTCCAGGTGGGCTGCCATGTGCCTTTTACTAAGGAGCGACTTCCGTCTGGCCACTCTACCATACAGGCCTGATTGGTGGTTTGCTACAGAGATGGTTGTCCTTCTTGAAGGTTCTTCTCTCTCCACAGAGGAATGCTGGAGCTCTGACAGAGTGACCATCGGGTTCTTGGTCACCTCCATGAATACGGCCCTTTTCACCCGATTGCTCAGTTTAGATGGGCGGCTAGCTCTAGGAAGAGCCCTGGTGGATCCGAGCTTCTTCAATTTATGGATGATGGAGGCCACTGTGCTCATTGGGACCTTCAAGCAGCAGAAATGTACACTTCCTCAGATTTGTGCCTCGAGACAATCCTGTCTCAGAGGCCTACAGAAAATTCCTTTGACTTCATGCTTGGTTTGTGCTCTGACATGCACTGTCAACTGTGGGACCTTATATGTAGACAGGTGTGTGTCTTTACAAATCATGTCCAATCAAGTAAATTTGAATAAAGACTGCGAACACTTATGTGCATGTGATTTTTTTTTTTTTTTAATAAATTAGCAAAAAATCTCAATTTTTTATTTTTTATTTTTTTTTTTTTTGGGACATTGTCATAATGGGCTTTTGGGTGTAGAATTTTGAGGGGAAAAAATTAATTTCCTCCATTTTGTAATAAAATGTGGTAAAAGCGAAGCGCTGTGAATACTTTCCAGATGCACCGTATCCAGTTCAACGCAATTTATTTATATGGTGGCATAGATTTTATGAATTTAACTGAATTGAATGGGTGCAGCAGGGTTGGAACCTACTGGTCTGGACCTTATCCACTTAAAGCAGACGAGTCAGTGGGCTGACTGGCACTCTATAAGATGGAGCAGCACCATGGCAGAATCCTCTCCAAGAGCCTTGGGGAGTCCCAAGTGTCAGATAGTGGAACTGGAGTGGATGTGGATACTGGGTGGAGCCCCAGTTGATGAAGTGGGTCTTCACTTGAGATTGATAACATGTGAACCCAGCTCATGCTGCATTTGGACCCAGATGTAAGTGGGATTTATTTTTTCCCTTCTTCGTCTCTTCTGTTTTCACTGATTATTTTGGTTTGGGTGAGAGATGAGTTTCAGGTTTAGATTATAGTTAAAGGAGAAGCAAAGGAGAAACATCTAAAAATAGAGCCTAGGTTGAAAAATGTGAAACTTCTCCTTTCATATGACAGTTCAGTTTAATATACAGTAGGTCATATGTGATGAGACCCTTCTAAAAAAAATAAATAAATAAAAATAAAATTATGATAAGCAGTGCTGACCCCATGCAGGCAGGACAGCATCTAACGCCAGAGAATCTTTGTCATTACAGCAACAATTCTCATGATGTTTAAGACAGACTGACAAACACAAAGTCTGTTATTCAGTGCTTTTGCATGTGTTTATATCTGCAGTATCATTGGCAGGACAGGGTGTCCAGGGGGCGCACTGCCAGAAATTTTGGGCCTGATGATAGAATATATGATCTTCGAGTCTCCAAAACTGGACATTCACATTAATTATTGTAAACGTAACACCACAAAACCAAAGCTTTTAAGATGCATCAGCACATAAAGGCCCTGTGAAGGACACCTCCTCTCCCCCCATCCTGCAATGACCCTGGGAATCTCCAGAGTCATGTTGCTTTTCACACCCAAGCAAAAAACAAACAAAAAAGACAAAGGTATTAAAAAAAAAAAAAGAGTCCCTTCAGTTCTGAAGCTCAAGGTGCATCGAGGGGCTCCATCCTCAACAGCAGTCGCTGTGGGAGCATCAACAGCAGCTCCTGCCATCTGTCAGGTGGCATGGGGTACTGCGCTACATGCTGTAAAAACTCACGCAGGTCACTCTGACAGTTCCTTTGCAGGAAGTTTTCATCTTTCCACTCGTTCAAGAACTGTGGACTGGTGAGACGGGCTCAGGGTCCTGAGGAGAATGTTTGGAACAGGACAGTGAGGAGGGAGGAAATGCTAGTGTTCCAGTGTTGACCAGTGGACCAAGATGGTCCTGCTGTATGAGCTCGTCTTACGGTATGTCCAGCTCCATTGTCTCCTCACATGTGTCATCTTTGTCATCTAAAGAAGGAAGACAGAAACAACTAAGTGATTTTCTGCAGTGGGGTACACCAAGGTTCTGTTCTAGGTCCACTGTTTATATCATTATTATTATCATTATTATGGCAGTATGATGGATTAATGGTTTGCACTGTTGTCTCACAGCAAAAAAAGTTGTGGGATCGATTCCCACCTGATTCTTTCTGTATGGAGTTCACATGTTAGTGTTGGTTCCCACTGGCTGCTTCAGCGTCCTCCCACTTACACAGACCTGCAGGTCTGGTGAATTGGTGACTCCAAATTGACTGTAGGTGTTTGTCTATCGCCGTGTGGCCCTGTGACAGACTGGTGTCCTGTGTAGGGTGGACCCCTGCTGATGCCCTGTGACCACTGGGATTGGCTCCAGCCCCCATGACTGTAACTGGATATTGAAAATGAATGAAAAGTTATTTGGATATTTTTAGTTTATTAGAAAAGAAGTGAACCAATGATGTGAATTTCTGAACATTTAATAAAAATTAGTCTTCTTCAGTGGTCATTGCCTCAACACACATTTGCTCGGTAAATTGAATTTTGTGTTAATTCAGAAAAACAATCCAGTGTAATTCAATTAATTGTATTTGTATAGCACTAAATTACAACAAAGCTGCCCCAAAGCGCTTCACAACAGTAAGGTCTAATGGTTAGACCTTGGTTAGACTCTAACCTAACCAACCGCCAAGCGCAAACACAGGCAGCAGTGGTAATAATGCACCAGCCAACATGTGCTAAAAAATTTTTGATGGAATTTGAATGTTAATGCTAGGCATCCATGCCAGATCAATTAGTAATACAGTGAAGAAAATAATGTGGGTGGATGCTACTCTCAGTTTTGAAGTTCAAGGTCAAAATAGGTCAAAAATGGTAAAAATAGTTAAAAATTCACGTTTGTCTGTCATTAAAAATAAATAGAATAATTTTTTTCTCATACAAAACTACCAGGAAACATGTAAAACATGACCTAAGATTAACATAACCTTTAATGTTACATAAACTGTATATATAAATGTAAACTCTAAAATGTGCACATTTCATTTCTGTTCTTAATCATTCTTACTTTAACAAGGAATCACATGTACCTGAAAATCAAGGTCAAGGTCAAGGTCAAAATGCTTCTATATGAATTAATGTAATTTTAAATGTCTCTCTTGCTCTTTACAATTGCTACAGCATCCATTGCTATTACTATAATTACTTTCTCTGTGGAGTACTTCTACGTGCCTGCAAACAAAATAAAAACATGGTTATACTTTAACTGATCATAACACAAATAGGCAAGCTTCATGTTGTTTGTACAGATACCATATACTAGCAACAGGAATATATAACTTCTAACTACAACAAAATAATAATTGCAAAACATTAATTACATTTTTGGGGTTTTGGAAGCAGCTGAAAATAACCTGGAATACCAAGAACATACATGTTATCACATGAAAAGATCAGACTAGGTGGCAGCATATATAGGCCTCCTACAGAGTTTAAGGCTCCAAACTTAACACAGTTTTGATTTAAAACATTCATAATCTGTTTTTTAAGTGTGTTTTTTTAAGGTAAGTATAAATTTTAGCCTACAGGAATGTATAGCAAAATTTAAAAAGTTGTGGTTTTGACCTTTGACCTTTATGGCATTGAAAATGACTTCAATAGAAAAAAATTAGCACCCACCCACATCGTCTTTGTCTTACGATGATTGAATGATCCAGCACAAATGCTGAGCATTAACAAGAAAATGGCACCAAAAAAAATTCTCGACCAGTTTCGCATGTTTGGTTGGTCTACTATAAGGAAAAGCTCCCTCTCATGATAATGAGGAAGAAACCTCAAGCAGACCAAACCCAGACGGGTGACCCACTGCTTAAGCCATTCTAACAGTTACAAGGTTTTTACAGATTGTACAAGAATTTCTTTAGAGACTGAAGAAACAGAAGAACAACAAAAATAGTCCTTAATTGAAACTAAAATTAAGTCTATCTTGGGTCTCTAATACATAGGAGTCCATGTTCAGCACTGGTTGGCTGCATGGTACGGCCTCTGGTCAGTGGTGTAACAGGTATGGCATCCTGAAGTCAGTCTAGCACTCTGGGGTGCAGGGCCAGGATCTGTCACTGGTGTTGTTAGTGTCTCAGACAGAGAGAAAAAGAGCAGAATCTGTTGGCCAGAAATAACTGTGCTTTAGGCATTAATTCACAAGGAGCAAATCAACAGGGAAGCAAAGAGATTGCTAATGCTACGTTTACATATAACAACGACAAGTCACGAATGCCACGAATTGCGGCCAAGAATGTACACATTCTTGGCCGCTGATCACGAATGTGATGATTCGGGGCAGAGGCATCAGGTGTCCTCAGGAACTGCTGCAACCTGTTACCACGCGTTACGATTAATGGCACATGTTGCCAGAGAATTATCAGGAACCATTACGCACGGTCAAGAATAGTGTTCCGCGCTGTTACGCGCTATTGCGCGCTATTGCGCATAACAGCGCATCGTTAAGTTCTGTCACGTTGTGAACGAGGTGAATTGTCTCCACACACACACCCATATTCATCCAACCGAATTCAGATCGCTCCAGTTTTTCAGAAGAACTTTGTGACTGCATGCGTAGTTGGACTCTGTGCCATGGCGTGGCGCAGAGAGGAGGAGGAGGACAGTGCCAGATGTGTGGCTTCATGCGGCTCTCGTCTGGCGCATTTTCCCAAATATCAGGCGCATGCAGCAGGTGGAACACCTGCAGGAGCGCGGTGTAGAGCACTGAAATTTGACTTTTAGCTGACTTGGTGTCAGCAATCAAACTGAATGCGGTACAGCAGGGTTTAATTGTGCGTGCGCTTCTTCCTCCGCCGGACTGGAGAAGGTGCAGAGATGTCTGGCTGCATGTGAGTCTCCTCTCGCTCCTCTGGTTCCTCTGGCTCAGACTCGTTCTCCCGCTCATCGGTTACTGAGGAGCTTCAGCAGGAACTGTGGACCGACATTTGGAGCCGAGTTTAATTGTGCGCACGTGACAGAAAATGGATCCGTTGTGGCGCGCAGTGAAATGTGACGCCACGTTACAAGTCGTGTCAAAACTTGACAGTTTCTGTGTCACTTCGTAATAACGCGTGACAGTTTGGGCTCCAAGAACCATCACAGGAACCACTACGAACGTTGTCACGTTCTATTAAGGATCACTACTCATCAAGACGGATCAATACGCTCAGTTGTGACCTCCACGACGTGAGACGAAATGAGGGTGGTGTGTGACATTCATGGAAGATTTTTTGACAGGCAAAAACATGCTCCACGAATATCAAGAATATTACGCACCAACATGCATTATTAAGAAACATATTCAGATGTATTAAGTCACATTAAGAATGTCAGGAATGTGTCACGAATGACAGAAAAATTACATTCGTAACGCATTTTGCTTATGTGTAAACGCACCTTAAGGTGGTCATCAGGAGCTAGCCATGTGCTTCACTAACAGACCCAGAATTTAGATGTAGTGAGACAGAGACCTGTTTGATTGCTAATAATATAAATTAAAAGGAGAAGAAGTGTATTTCAGTGGTTTAGTGATTAGCACTGTTGCCTCACTGTGTGGAGTTTGCATGTTCTCCCTGTGTTTGCATGGGTTTTCCTACGGGTGCTCCAGTTTCCTCCCACATCTAGACATGCAGGTTAGGTGGATTGGAAACTTTAAATTGTCCAGGTCTCCCTTGCAAAAGAGATCTTGATCTCAATGGGACTAATCTGGTTAAATAAAGGCTAAATAAATAAAATTTCCATAGTACACAGTTGGGCTAGCCATATGAGATGGAGAATAGATACGTCTTTAGTCTGGACTTGAATGTCAGAATCTGACCATTTTATCTGCTGACTTTTTTCAACTTCAGGGACACAAAGTAGTCCTACTCACTGACAATGCAGAGCCCAGGCCAGTATGTAGGGTGTAATTAGGTCAGCCAGGTAGGAAGGCGCTAATGCATGAACATGAATATTTTATAAGAACCTTAAAATCTGACCTCACAGAGACAAGAAGGCAATGAAGGGAGGCCAAAATGGGTGTAATGTGGTCAAACTTTCTGCTTCTAGCCAAAATTCTGGCAAAAGCATTTTGAACCAGTTGGAGACCCATAATGCTGGACTGCGGCAAACCAGAGAATAGAACATTGCAGTAGTCCAGTCTAAAAGAGACCAATGCATGGATCAGAGTCTCTGCATCGGCCATCGACAGGATGGGACAAATCTTTGCTATGTTACCAAGGTGGAAGAAAGCCGTCCTGGTGGTTTCTCTGATGTGTTGGTCAAAGGACAATGTGGGATCAATAGTCACCCCAAGGTTCCTCACTTTGTCAGCGTGATGTACGATGCACAAGTCTAAGTTCAGTGTTAGCTAGGCAAAGTGATGTCAATGTCTCTCTGGACCAAGGACCATCATTTCAGTCTTCTCTGAATTTAAAAGTATGAAATTGCTAGACATCCAGGTTTTCACTGAAGCAAGGCAATCCTCTAAAGTCGTGATGTATATGAGATTATCAGCAGTTATCGGCATGTACAACTGAGTATCATCAGCATAGTAGTGAAATGTTATCCCATAACATTGCAGTATATGCCCAGGGGGTGCTATATAAAGGAAGAAAAGCAGGTCGCCTAAGACAGATCCCTGTGGGACCCCATATTTCATCGGAACAAGGTTTGAGGTGACATTATTGTTCAGGACAGATGGTGACTAGTAATACACGGACATGACTGAATCTATGGAAAACATTGCAACAAATGCCTGTAACTTGCCCAAAGAAAGGTTGACAAGGTCCCGTACACGTGTCCCACATTGTAAAAAATGAACCGCTGTCTCAATGAGAAAAAGTGATGTAACAATTTGCATAAGTTTTTTTTTTTTATTATTTCATCTTAACTAAAGTTATTTCAACTTAACTAGAGAAGTCTTGTGGCGTTAACTCAGTTGAAAGTTGAAAAAGTTGAAATAACTAAAGAAATCTATGCAAATTGTTACATCAATTTTTCTCGCTGCGACAGCAGTTCCTTTTTTAGAGTGCAGGTGTAGAGTGCATCCCCACCTGACTGGAAAATCACTCAGGGCCCTTGGGCAAGGCCTTTAATCCCTATTGCTCCCGGTGTGTAGTGAGCACCTTGTATGGCAGCACCCTGACATCGGGGTGAATGTGAGGCATTATTGTAAAGCGCTTTGAGCATCTGATGCAGATGGAAAAGCGCTATATAAATGCAGTCCATTTCCATTTACCATTTAGGTGTGACAATCAGAACAATAAGACAGCATTGAATACATAACATTGGCGCCATTAGCTGTAATCCTATACGCACTGTGCACGCATTTTTGACAGCTGTATTGATAAAAATCATTCAGGATTACAACAGTAAAAATAGCTTTTGTGAAACTATATTTAATGTCTTGATTCAAACATGCGTTGCACAAATGACAGCTGTGTTTGGGAGGAAAGCCGGAAAACAGCAGACTTCCATCAGGAAGCGGTGTCAGGGAGATTGCAGAATGCTATAAAAACGCAACATTCCATTCATTCATCCAAAACATTCAACTGTACTGCTCAAGTCATAATAAAAAGAAAACACCAGCTCAATATTTTTCAAGTGTTTAGAAGCAGTAAAATGCACACTGAACGCAGCTGAACTTCTGGCTGAGAGCGTAGTACCTTACTTTCGTTTTGAGGCGGATTGCCAAATCTGTACTTTATAAAGCACCCTGTTAGTAGACAAGACGGATTAAGCCGTTTCATCCTTGTTTAGCACTTTTTGTCATTCATGGGCGATCACAGTATAACAGCACCCTGTGGAATAAGCTAAGAGAGATGCTACTTGTACCTGTTTTGGACGAATATGCAATTTTTTTTAATTTAAACTTTATTTAATCAGGTTAGTCCCATTGAGATCGAGATCTGTTTTGCAAGGGAGAGCTGGACAATTATAAAGTTTCCAATTCACCTAACCTGCATGTCAATTCACACACCCCCAATCTCTCTATTGTTCCCATATAAACTATCTACTGGTAACTAGGGCAGGCTAACACATCTGAGAACCCTAATTTCATGAAATGAAGGGTCACACTTGTTTATCACAAGAGAAGGAAAGGGAGCATAAATTCAGTCACCAAAGAACCAAAAACATGCAAGGTCATAACGCAATCTGCAAACCCACCACTAGATGGCTCTAAAACCTACACATTGTAACTTTAACAAACTCAGGAATGGACTTTCATTCCTTCATCTGTCTTCTTTTCTCTCATTGTATTTAAGAGGCTACATGCCGAGATTAGGAAAAGTTGTTTCTAGTAATAAATGAATTAAAGAAGCATTTTAATATTCATCCTCAGTGAACATCTCAACCTGAACGAGTGTTTAACCACAGACCGCATCGAACACGTGACCAGACATCTTGGCCAATCAGAGAGCTCGGCTCAGATTTCAGCCCGAGAGGAGAGAGAGAGGGAGAGAGAGAGAGAGAGAGAGAGAGAGAGAGAGGGAAGGAAGAGCTTTTTGGAAAGCGAAGAGTTTACCGGCAATAACTCCTTTGTACACTTTGTTTTCCCAGCGACGTGGATTACTTTAGAGTATGTATGGATGTGAAGTTTTCGGGTGAAATAGTTTCCCACCTTTGGGAAAGCTGAAAGCTCCAAGAGGACGGGAGTGAGGAAGAGGAGGAGTGAGGAGCAGCGTTTTCCAACTCATCGTTGCCTGTGCACGAGTTTATGGAAAAATGGGAGCCGGAGCTATGACCATCTGTGTGAGTGGAAATTTAAAAAAGCCACTGGACACACGCTCACACATTAAGTCTGAATGCCTCGCTGGAAGTCTGCAACACTTTTGTGACATTTCTGTTGTTCAGAATGTGAAGTAGACAGTTTGACACTCCAGTTTTCCCCCCTTTCATTAACCCTATTCAGGACTTTTGGGGTCATGGCAATTGCTTTCTCCATATTGTGCTCACTAAAGTCCTGAATAGGGTTAAAGCTACAGTGTGTAGGATTTAGCGGCATCTAGTGTTGAGATTGCAGATTGCATTATGTTGTTAGTGTCAAACATTTTGTTTTCCATCATGTTTTCTCTTTGGCACTCGGGATTTATGCTCCTTTGCTTTCTCTTGTCATAAACAGAAGAAAAGAAGTTAACAAATTTGAGGATTGTGGTCAAACGTGTACAAACCTGTACTAGCAATGGGTTTCTATGGGCTCAACCACTGAGTAAGTATGTAAGGATGGCGGCCTCTATGAGGGGCCCGGTGTCGCAGACCGAACGTTCCCCCGAAAAAATCAGTCTCCCCTGATGACGCGGCTCCCAGATTAACACCTTGTTTCTGCTTCAAACTGCACTCCAGTCATCATCTGTCTCAGTGACAGATATCTGAAGCTTTTGTACAACAATCATTTCCACATAAATTCAGCATTACTTCATCATAAGGCGGTGGAAGTGATCAGAGCGCCGTGGCTAAACGAGCTGTTAGCTGATGCGTTCACTGTGCTTCTGACATTTCAAAGCGTCACGGGATTTCGCCTAATTTCTGCTTAAAACAGCCTCATTTCTGCTTAAAACTGACTTTAGAATGATTCAAGAGGGTTTACTGTTATCATCTGATGGTTAATAATCACATTAATCCATTTGATAGCTTTGGATGAAGAGACTCCATCTCAGGCGTGCTGCTGTGGTCTGAAATGACGCGTGCACAGATGCAAAAGGTGGACCGATTTTTAGGGGCAGACCGTTCGGTCTGCGACACCAGTGTTGATATAAGGGGTTATTCTGAGCTTGTGAGCAGATAGTTTGTGCTAGGGTAGAAACAATAAGCCTATTTGAATTGGAAATTGATTTTCAGTTAAAAGATGCAACTGCATTGATACATGGACCCCTGAATTCTGGTTTTGAATTAACTTTACAAAGTAAAAAATAAAATAAAATTAACATGTCGGATGGTGTTAGGTGGTATAACTGATAAATGTTAAAGGATTATTAACTGAGTGTGAGGACTGTATGGGAAAATATCAGGTTGAGGTGTAGTACAGACTGACCGTTAGTGAGGTCTGTGCAAACACAATATGTAAGCTGCTAACGGTTTTGGGCTCATAGTCAGAGACTTGTTCGCTTCACTTCCATGAAGAACTTGCTAACAGACGGTCCAGTCGTTAGCTGGTAAGCTTTCAATCTGTGTTATGTTCATGTCGGACTTGGGTTTTCTCATCATGTTTTTAGCTTTTTGGTTTGTAACGAATGAGATACGTGTTTCACACCTGTTGTCATGGTAACCGGTCGGATATGGGAAACTAATGGACCGGAAATCAGAGTGCGCGTAGTGTCGTAGCCATATAATAAACCACTTTAACCTTTATGTTTGGTTCACAACTCTGTTCAGAACAGGAACGTTTTGCATGGCTAACAACAGCCAGCTTTTTTTCTTCTTTTTTGTCATATTTAGCACCAGTCACCTGCAGCACACCAATAAAACCCTAAACAAGGTCCCTGTTTTTTTTTTCAAGAAATACTGTTTTTGTGCATTGGAGTGTTGAGGGCATTCTGCGCAAAGTTCTGCCTGAAAAGGGGGTGGACCGATACACAGACACAGTCAATATTACGTTTGTCGGAATGTCCAGTTCAATAAAATGGCCCATTTCAATAAAATCGGAAAATAGGATTCCGTCTGCAGTGGCAGACTGCAGGAGATGTCTGTGTCTGTCCACGCATTCCATCAGAGCCCAAAATCCACACATGGCTAGCTTTGTGAAGGTTAAGACACTAACTAATAATTATTTGCTTTTTATGATGCATTGGGGTCATGAAATTATTTAATTTAGGGTGGGTGTTAACCAACATTCTACCAAAAAGGGGGTGGGCTGATGTTCCGCCCTGGAAACTGATGCACAGATACGGTATGTATTGGAATGTTGGCAATGCCACTTCTGGCTTATTCTAATTTATATAAAAATAAATGTCAGAAAAATGGAAATAAATATCGACATTAAACAAAGAAATCTCTGAGAGTGCACTGAATCAACTTTAATCTTTCAATTCAATTTTAATTCAATTTCAATTTAATCAAGGCGCCTCACACGGAACAATTCAATATAAAAATTAAGTAAATAATTAAAAATGAATAAAAAATCTAATAGATAATTAAAAACAGAAGCAAAAGAATAAAAGAGATAAAATATAAAAATGATTCATAAGAAAGAGAATAAAAATGGGTTTTAAGTCTTGACTTAAAAATGTCCACGGACTCCGACTGCCTCATGGTCGCAGGAAGGCCGTTCCACAGGGTAGGTGCACGATGAGAAAAAGCTCTTTGACCCACTGATGTCTTCTTCACCCTGGGAACACAGAGAAGTCCCGCATCCTGCGACCGCAAAGCCCAGGTCGGCACATAAGGTTCCACCAATCAGCCAGTTAAGATGGCGCCAGTCCATGAACAACTTTATAAGTCAATAACAAAACTTTAAAATCTGCTCTCACAGAGACAGGGAGCCAGTGCAAAGATGCCAAAATGGGTGTGATATGGTCAGACCTTCTGCTACGTGTCAAAAGTCTGGTGGCAGCGTTCTGAACCAGCTGAAGACCCCTAATGCTGGACTGCAGTAACCCTGAAAACAGAGCATTACAATAATCTAGTCTAGAAGAAACAAAAGCATGAATCAGGGTCTCAGCCATCAGCCATGGACGGGGGATGGATGGGGTGGATCCTTGCTATATTTCACAGATGGAAAAAAGCAGTCCTAGTAACATCCCTGATGTGGAGGTCAAAGGACAACGTGGGATCAAAAATTACCCCAAGGTTCCTTCACTTTGTCCGTATGATGTATGACACACAAACCCAGGCCAGGCGCCATCTGGTCAAACTGATGCCAATATCTCGCTGGACCAAGAACCATCATTTCAGTCTTATCAGAGTTTAAAAGTAGGAAGTTACTAGACGTCCAGCTTCTCACTGATAGAAGACAGTCCTCCAGGGATTTTATGGGAATGAGATTTCCCGCAGTTATCGGCATGTACAACTGAGTTTCATCAGCATAACAATGAAAGGTGATCCCAAAACAATGCAGTATACGCCCAAAGGGTGCTACATACAGAGAGAAAAGCAAGGGGCCTAAAATGGATCCCTGTGGAACCCCAAATCTCATGTCACTAAGGTTAGAGGTAGTGTTATTATCTTTCCATAATAAAACTTATAATTCCTGAATCTTATCATATTGCCCATGTATCTAGATATGTATGGTATTGTATAAGGAAAATATTCATACCTCTGTCATGTTCTGGTGTGTCTCAGTTTTTGTTAGTGTCCCTCCATAATTCCATGAGGTCCTTGGTTTTATCATTATATTTATTTATGTATTGAGTTTATTTATTGGTGTTCACTGTTTTATTCCTATTTTATTTTGATATCATCTTCCCCTGTCTTGTTTTCGGTTGCTTCCTCTTGCTGATCTTGTGCACCTGTTTCTAACATCCCTGATTACATCTGTCTGTGTGTTTAGCACCCAGTCCTCGCCTGGGCGTCGAGCTTCCTTGTGGGTAATTATCTCTCGTGTGTATTTGAGTTACTGACCTACACCATTTCCTTGTGGACTTCGAGCCCTGTCTGCCACTTATTGGACGCCTTTGACCCATATTTATTAACACTCTGTGTTCTATCCCATTACTTGTTTCCACGGACACCAAGAACTCGTATACCAGTGTCATTTTCAGTGAATCGTGTATGCATGTGAATGTGGAATGCCTTGCACCCCCCCCCCCCCCCCCCCGCACCCTCCCTACTCTCAACAGACCTCAGTGTCATCAATTTAAAAACTGAATTAGTCCTTTGTAAGAATAATCATTCCACCAAATGTTGTGGAGAGCAGGTTAATGCATTTTGCATAATCCAGCTAACAGACAAACAAATCCTGCGCATCACATTAGGTTCTTAGTGCATCAGACACCATCCACATTCTTGGATGCCTCTTTGCGAGCATATTCTACTAGCTGTACCTTCCCTACATTACAAAGAAAGAAACAGGAACAAAGGCTTACTGTCAGCTGTTTATACCAAAAATCTTTCCTATGACTTGATCCTCATTGACGATGCATAAAATTCCCATAATGGCATTGGGCATTAAAACAAACAAAAAAGCATTAAGCCAAATTACCAAGATTATTTGCAAACCAAATGCTTCTGAGTGGTCTCTTTCAGCTGTTCCCTCTGCTACTAGCTGCTTCATTGGCCACTCACACTGGGTGAGCAGGGCGGATGGTGGAGGGCCGGGACAAGAGGGCACATGTTCAGGCCTGCCATTCCCTTCTCAAAATGACTTGCCGTTTACACGAGTTCACTAACTCATAGGGTATCTATATGTTTTGAAATGGTGCCAAAAATTCATAATGATCAAGTGAAATGAAAGAGTCAGAAATTGTATCATACACTTCGTGATATTATTAGAATAATCACAGCAAACTGTTCTGCTAAGTAGTAAAGGCATTTGAGTCCTAAAATATATGTATTTCTCTTTATTAATGTGAAATTTGCTTCAGCTGTTTATGCTATTTATGTGTGAAAATTTAATTTGCAGTTAAAAATTATAATACATTATTAAAACATGCTGTATGCTCACAGTTGCAGTAAAGTAATGCTGGCAGTCCAGTTTGTAATTGTCAGTACATTATTGGTACAAATCGTCTGATTTTTTGTTTTTCTAATATAGCAGTTAATGTCAGTCTTGTGATAAATCTTCTTATCCCAGCTAGTTTTTTTCCACAGATGTAACACACAGTCATGAATACTTAAAGAAATTTCATAATATCTCTTGTCTATTTAATTGGGATATCATGATGAAGACAGTCAAACATCATGTGGGTCAATGAAATCAGGTAGGGGCCATAGACTGGTTGTATTCTTGACAAAGCCTGCGTGATGTCACCCACAGGTTTTCTGGACCAACCATTATGAAGCCCATATCTGGGTGTTGCCATGTTGGCTGCAGTTCTGGCTCCGTCACAATGAACTATAAATGGCTAAAGAGGTGGAGAATGGGTGGCTCAGTGTGTGATGAAAGAAGCCTGAACATGCCCGTCAATTTGAGTCCAAGCTAAGAGAGCAGACTAACCTTGGTTTGGGTGTTGAGTTAGTCATATTTTTTAGGGACTGTGTGGCAGTTCTCATAACCGTTTGCTTTGGTGTGGGCATTAAAAGTTATGAGCCGCTTATTTTAATTAATTTAATTTAATTTAATTAGCTTATAATGCGCCAAATCACAGCAAAAGCCGTCTCAAGACGCCTTACATAAAACAAGTCAACATAAAATTGAATAAATAATTAAAAATGAATAAAAAATTCAAATACATAAATAAAAACAGAAGTAAAAGAACAAAACAAATAAAAATAAAAACTATCCATAAGAAAGAGAATAAAAATAGGTTTTGAGTCTTGACTTAAAAATGTCCACGGACTCAGACTGCCTCATGGTTGCAGGAAGACTGTTCCACAGGGTGGGTGCACGATACGAAAAGGCTCTTTGACCTGCTGACTTTTTCTTCACCCTGGGAACACAGAGAAGTCCCGCATCCTGCGACCGCAAAGCCCGGGCCGGCACGTAGAGTTCCACCAGATCAGTCAGATAAGGTGGCGCCAGTCCATGAACAACCTTATAAGTCAATAACAAAACCTTAAAATCTGCTCTCACAGAGACAGGGAGCCAGTGCAAAGATGCCAAAATGGGTGTGAAATGTTCAGACCTTCTGCTACGTGTCAGAAGTCTGGCGGCAGCGTTCTGAACCAGCTGAAGACCCCTAATGCTGGACTGCGGTAACCCTGAAAATAGAACATTACAATAATCTAGTCTAGAAGAAACAAAAGCATGAATCAGGGTCTCAGCATCAGCCATGGACTGGATGGGGCGGATCCTTGCTATATTTCTCAGATGGAAAAAAGCAGTCCTAGTAACATCCCTGATGTGGAGGTCAAAAGACAACATGGGATCAAAAATTACCCCAGGGTTCCTCATTTTGTACGTATGATGTATGACACAGGAACCCAGGCTGAGCGCCAGTTAGTCAAACTGATGGCGATGTCTCGCTGGACCAAGAACCATCATTTCAGTCTTATCAAAGTTTAAAAGTAGGAAGTTACTAGACATCCAACTTCTCACTGATAGAAGACAGTCCTCCAGGGATTTTATGGGAGTGAGATTTCCCGCAGTTATCGGCATGTACAACTGAGTATCATCAGCATAACAATGAAAGGCAATCCCAAAACTCCGCAGTATATGCCCAAGGGGTGCCACATACAGGGAGAAAAGCAAGGGGCCTAAAACAGATCCCTGTGGAACCCCAAACCTCATGTCAGCAGGGTCAGAGGTAGTGCCATTATACAAGACACATTGTGAACGACTGGACAGATATGACGTCAACCAGGCAAGGGCACTTCCAGTAATCCCAAAAAAATTCTCCAACCTATTGAGCAAAATATGATGATCCACGGTATCAAATGCAGCACTGAGATCTAACAACACCAAAACCGTAGTGGTGTCTGAGTCCATTGCTCGCAGAAGATCATTCACAGCTTTAGTGAGCGCTGTCTCTGTGGAGTGATATTTCCTAAAAGCAGACTGCAGCAGCTCAGAAAGATCATTCTCAATAAGGTGGTCTGTGAGCTGCCGTGAAACCACCTTTTCTAAAATTTTGGAACAGAATGATAGATTTGATATCGGCCTATAATTTTTCAATACACTAGGGTCAAAATTAGATTTCTTAAGTAATGGTTTAATTTTATTTGATTTAAAACATTTCGGAACAGATCCAGAGGTTAATGACAGATTAATAATTTCCAGCACAGTCAGTTCAAGAGTGGCCCGCAGGTCCTTAAACAATTTTGTTGGTATGGGATCAGATAAACAGGTTGTGCTTTTTGTAGACGCCACAAGTTTCGTCAGCACGCCCAGTGAAATACTGTTAAATTCTGTCGATCTAGGTAACACCTCAATGGTACCGCCCACCTCCATAGCAGGTTTTAATGGCTGGGCAGAGGCATGCTGAGATATGCTCAGCCTAATATCTTCTGTTTTCTTCTCAAAATAATCTAAGAAATCCTGTGCTGAAAAGGGAGAACGACTAACAGGTGGCTGCCCGTGAATAGGAAATGCGACCATGTCAAACAAAAACTTTGAGTTATGTTTGTTTTTACTGATCAAATCAGAGTAATAGGTCCGCTTCGTGGCCAGTAGTGCATGCTTATAATCTAAAATAGCATCCCGCCACACAAGGCAGAACACCTATAATTTGGAGTAACGCCGTTTCCGTTCCAAACCTCTAGCCTTCTGCCTGAGGTCACGCAAATAATCATTGAACCAAGGTGACTGTGCCTTAGGAGGGCGTGACCTTAAAAGAGGAGGCGCAATATTATCAAGTGTAGTTTTAAGCTTTAAATTTAGACTATCCACGAGGCTGTCCACTGATTTAGCATTCTCCAGATTCAAAGCTAAAATATCAGGTAGTCTGGCCTCAAGTTCAGTCATAGTTGAGGGTTTAATACAACGCCGCAGTTGTAGACAAGGTTGTTGTTCCACTAAACGTGGCAGCGTAAATGTAAACCTGATAAGTGAATGGTCAGAGACTATAGATGCGAGAGGCAAAATGTCAATATTTGTGACAGCAAACCCACGAGCAACAACCACTTCCAGGGTATTTCCACTAATGTGTGTCGGGTCCTGAATGCATTGCTGGAATCCTAACGCATCCACAATTTGCATAAATGATTTGCTAAGGGGATCAGAGGGCTTATTTATATGAATGTTAAAGTCACCAATAATCAAAATGTTATCTGCACTAGTTGACAAACTACAGATGAACGCACCAAATTCATCTAAGAAGTCAGAATATGGGCCAGGGGGCCTGTAAACAGTGACAAAATAACATAGCTGAGCTCCAGTTTTATGACCCTGACAGTACTTAGCATCATGGGCATAATGGAGAGTCAGATGCTCAAACAAATTATATTTGTGCCCCCCAACAGCTAATAAAGAAATCCTAGATTTGTAAATAAAAGCCACACCCCCGCCTTGCTTCACACCTCGAGACACGTGACTAAATGTGTATGCTGGTCGGCAGGCCTCATTCAAAGGAAGGAGAGTTGTGGGTTTGAGCCAGGTTTCACACAAGCCAATCATATCTAAATGATGATCCATGATTAAATCATTAATCAACAATGATTTTGAGGACAGTGGTGTGATGTTCAGTAGACCCAGGGTAAGGACCTCAGTGGGGATGACAGTCTCACTGTTTGGAACCTGGCGAAGCAAGCCCAGGTTCCAAGAGCGCCACTGGCGCACATCAATCCGGCGAAGATGTGGACTGCCGGGCCGACAGTCCTCAGAGCCAACCAGCGGCACCACACAGGCTCTAACCGGATCCACAAGGTGCCAGGGCAGCACAGATCCTGCCAGAATTCTGTGCACAGCTCGTCCGGAAGCCAAACAGCAGGCCAAACAGAGCTTCAGCTTCACCAGACGTCCACTTCATCTCCCGCGGCGACGACTGCTCTTTCGGCCAAAAGGCAGCACAGGAGCACGGCACAGAAAAGCCGGCACCTCCGCTAAAAATGGGGGCGGAAAGTTCTGTCCACCCACCGATAACCACACCGCACCACGAACCGGGGGCTGGAGATCCAGCAGAGTTTGGCGATCATACACCCGCAGTGCCTCTGACTCAAAAACAGCATAAATTAAAAACAATAAAATAACAAACAGACTGGAGAGCAGCAGACGAGCAGCCAGACACAACGGCGCCATCTTGGCACTCCCTTGGCACTTAGTTTCCACAGAACTATTTTCTCAGTAATCATGCATTAAGTGGACCTAAGGACCCTGTCCCACTGGCGTTTAGGAAGATTTGCGGATGGAATGCGCACAAAAGTGGCCCACATCCGCCAAACAACCGCAATAACCGTGTAACATTCCTGTATGAGTCGGCCGCCATCCGAACACGTCCGTAATCATCCGCAGAGGCACGCATGTCCGCAGCCAGGATTTTTGAGCGGCTCAAAAATCCTGCTGCGGATGAGATCCGAATCACTGCCTGAACACATACTGAAGACATACGCAGGACATGCACAACCAACGCGCTGCATATCCCCTGTCATCCGCTGATATCCGCAACCGACGGGTTGGCGCGGCTTGGCGGCAGACCGGGACAGCGTGCAAAACAGATATGACGCGTGCCCAGCACGGCCACATCACGGTCGCAAATGGTATGTCGCACATGCAGACAGAGTGGGCACGGATGGAGCGAGTGCATCACGGCCGCTGTGCTCCTCATGGGGGCGCAAATCATCCTAAATGCCACTGGGACAGGGCCCTCATGGATCAGGTTACCGATAGCTTGTAAAAGTGCTAATGCTTTGAGCATCCAATTTTACAACCAGAATTTCATTCAGTGTGAATATTACAGCAGGGACGTCTTAGTTTATCTGTTAGGATGTTTCACCCCCGTACAGTTGTACAGTTGTCATGGAGGGGGAATCTATCTACAGATACCAAAAGTGTTCTTTGTACCAGGGTATAAATACGAGGTCTATTAGAAAAGTATCCGACCTTATTATTTTTTTTAAAAACCATATGGATTTGAATCACGTGTGATTGCGTCAGACAAGCTTGAACCCTCGTGCGCATGCGTGAGTTTTTTCATGCCTGTCGGTTGCGTCATTCGCCTGTGAGCAGGCTTTGAGTGAGGTGTGGTCCACCCCTCTCGTCTATTTTTTATTGCGAATAAATGTCTGAATGATTTGGAGCTTTGCTGCATCAATTTTTTTCCAGAAACTGTGAGAGACCTCCAGGTGGACACCGTTCGAAAAATTAATATGGCTTTCAGGGACGATTTTATGGGGATTAAACAGATTACGGAGTGTTACTGCCGCTTTAAGTACTGCCCACAACTCCTGAGAGGGCGGCGTGCTCCCAGCCCCCATCGACAGGCTGACACCCCGCTGGAACAACCAGATCATTTTCAACGTGAAAGCTTTGTTGATCCGGGACCTCGTCTGACTTTCACAAAAAGGCAGAAGATGTGGACGTCAGCACTTTTTCAGCACATTCCACCATTACAGGAGTTTTTTCATGGAAAAAGAAGCGGAGGGACGCGCCACAGAGCCGTTCATTACGCGGCACAAAACCACCTCCCTGTTGGTCTCACAGGACGGCTTTCAGGTAGATTTCAGACGGATTCCGGTTGCTTTCCAGTCGTGTGAATATCCGATTGTGATTGTGCATGAGCTGAACATGCCCAAACATGTCCTGGAAGGCTTCATCACAGCGTTTCTTTGCGCCATGCAGCTCCGCCGCGACAGTGGAATGTGCCGAAAAAGTGCTGATGTCCACATCTTCTGCCTTTTTGTGAAAGTCAGACGAGGTCCCGGATCAACAAAGTTTTCACGTTGGAAATGATCTGGTTGTTCCAGCGGGGTGTCAGCCTGTCGATGGGGGCTGGGAGCGCGCCGCGCTCTCAGGAGTTGTGGGCAGTCCTTAAAGCGGCAGTAACACTCCGTAATCTGTTTAATCCCCATAAAATCGTCCCTGAAAGCCATATTCATTTTTCAAACGGTGTCCACCTGGAGGTCTCTCACAGTTTCTGGAAAAAAATTGATGCAGCAAAGCTCCAAATCGTTCAGACATTTATTTGCAATAAAAAATAGACGAGAGAGGTGGACCACACCTCACTCAAAGCCTGCTCACAGGCGAATGACGCAACCGACAGGCATGAAAAAACTCACGAATGCGCATGAGGGTTCAAGCTTGTCTGACGCAATCACACGTGATTCAAATCCATATGGTTTTTTAAAAAAATAATAAGGTTGGATACTTTTCTAATAGACCTCGTATGTTTATTTCAACTGTAAAGTTGTCCATTTAGCATGGACTTGAATAGGAATCTGCTGGCTTTTGGGGGCCAGCCTCTAGTGGCCAGTCAAAGAACTGCAACTTAGTTATTTTCCGCTAAGGCTTCATCCGAGACCATCAAAGCTTACCACTTGGGGACATTGTAGTAATATGTGCATTTAGTTTTTTTGTTTCTTTCTTTTGGATTCTCTCTTTTTACTAGGGATCACTACAGCCAGGGCTTAATTTGAGGGGGAGCAAGCCAGAGCGCGCTCCGGAACCTCGGACGCGTGCTCCAGAACCTCTGACGTTGGCTCCGCCAGCTATTTATGCCTTTATCTACGGCGATGGCGCCCACGCCATATTTTCCATATGCGGATTTTTTTACCGTAACTCCGCCATAGTTTGTCCAATCCGAATGATTCAAAGTGCATTGTAAAGCTAACACCAAGGGCTTTCCAATGATATATGGTGTATTATGGTAAACATAGCCTGTGATGTTATAACGCAGAGGAAAAACACAGAAGTTTCACACTAGTGCGCCGCTGATTCTCATTACCGTAAGTTCTCATGTAAGCCCTCAATCTGAAAAATTTCAACACTAACAGCAAGCCAAGAACCCGTGCTTTTCAATAGTATGCTATATGTTGCATATATTACGGTAAAGTGCGTTTGGTGACTTTTGAAACGAGGGAAAAGTATGAAAAAGAGCGCAAAAGTGACAGAAAAGTACAGAGACAGAAGGTGTGAAGTGCGTGTTTGTGTGGGTGTGCAGTTTATTTTAAGTGTGGCGCACAGCATTGTTCGCAAGCCCCCCACCCCCTGCCCGCCCTTCTTTTTTTTTTTTTGCACCGGAGCCACCCCACCTACTGCGCTCCGGGACCTCCCACTTTACAAATTAAGCACTGACTACAGCAGATCCAACACGGGTGCACAGGCTGATTTGGTTTTATATTTTTCAAATGTCTACTTGTAAATAGTAAATTTATTTGTTTATTTTTGTTTACTTTAGTTAATTTCCTGTAACAGGCTTGGTAACAGCACATCTCAGATGACTTTCATAAACAGCTTTCGCCTGACTGAGGTTGAAGTATCCACATCCTCTTGAGGTACTGCATTCAGCTAAAGTTGGAAAAGGTCTTCTTTTTTGGGCAGGGTGAATGTGAGGCATAATTGTAAAGTGCTTTGAGCGTCTGATGCAGATGGAAAAGCGCTATATAAATGCAGTCCATTTACCATTTTTTAATTACGACTGAGACACTGATGTCATACACTTGTCAGAAACGGCGTGGATGACTGAGCAGCCTTATTGCTTGTAACAGATATTCAGTCGGCCATGTGAGCGCATATGGTCGTTTTAATGTTGTCAGAGCATCTGTCGTGGTAAAGATCTTGTGTTCTTAGCCATCTGAGCACCATCTGTGGGGTGGATTTCTAATCAGCCTATCCTGACAATCTCTAAACATTTGGTGAATAATGTCCACTGTAACACAGTGAAGAAGCTCATTTTGGTGCAGCACAGTCAGTGCCGCTCAGTTCTCTGCATGGGTCAGCTCACTTGTTTGAAGCAGTGAAACTCTGGAATGAGAAGATGTCACGTGGTTCTGAATCAGTGGTCCACTTCTGAATCAGTGGTCCTTTGAAGGTTTTTTCCCTCCTGACATAATGTCTGAACCTTGTTTCCTTTGCTTATTTGTGGTACTGACTGAAGAGACAATTAGTACAGGTATTAAATTCACTAAAGATCTGATGAACATTTTTTCTTTGTTGATTTAATCACTCGTGCACTATATTCTGTGTGTTCACCCATGTGTGCATAATTCCAAAAATGTTATGTAATAACTCTGGAACTAATTGTTATATCATTTATATAAATTATGAGAGATAGAAGCTTTTATATGCAGTAATGGACCACTTGTTACTGATGTATCATTAAAAGCAACATTTGGCTGGATGTTAGGACTGCAACGAATGATTATTTTTGTAATTGATAAATCTGTCATTTTTTAATTAATCAGTTAATCTAATGATGGGTTTTCTAATTTGTCTGTTTTTCTGATTAGTCAATTATAATTTGATTCATTTACCAGTAAATCATAATCATAACTATAAATTCTACCAATAACCTTTAGCCTTGCATTCAAATATTTTGTCTTAAAAAGCCTTTATTTTACAAATTTAAAAAACTCCCAACATATATGTAACATAAGTGCCAAACAGGAAAAAAAAAGTCTTGCCCACAGCCTTTTACTTATGCATGGTTCACACGGCAAGATAATTAGGCTGATATCGGACTCGAGCTTCCCTTTCTGACAATCGTGATGACACTAAAGATAATCTTATCAAATATTCCTGCTGTGTGTAGTGTGTTAAGAGCGCTCTGATCTGCTCGGAGGGACGTCAGGACCGCTCAGACTGCAATTCGGGGATATTCAACATGTTGGATTGTTTTGGCTTGATATCGCAGCATGTGTGGTGTCCCCAGACCACACACGAGCACACAGCCTGCTGAATGTGATGTGCCGACAATCAGAAAGCGAGGTGACCTGCGCACAGCATGGACTCCAAAAACAAAACGACTATTATGGCTTACCAGTCCGGTGGTCACGCTGTTTCCATTCCTTTAACCAGTGCCTTTTCTTTTTCTTTTTGTATAATTTTTTTTCTCCGTTAGAAATAGTCCACAAACTTATCTCCATTGCGTCTTCCTCATCCACCATGTTTGTTTACTCTGAAGTCACGTTTAATCTCAAGAGATTTTGCGAGATTTCCTGTCTGACCTGGGAATGTTCGTGTGTGAAATCTGTCCGTGTGTGGTGTGTTGTCTTTCCCGTGTGGCTGCACACCACACACTCTACGACCAAAACTGTTAAATCTATGATTTTTTTTAATCTCCATGTGTGTGGTCTGTCAGGCATTGGAAACCTACAGACAATTTTAAAATCTTGCCCTGTGAACCAGGCTTAAGAAAAATCTATTTCAATTTAATTTAATTTATATAGCGCCAAATCACAACAAGGTTGCCTCAAGGCGCTTCACACAAGTAAGGGCTAACCTTACCTGTTCGACCTTCAAAAACCCTAACAGATTTCATGAGGTTGCCACTCACAATTATTTTCCTGATCATTCCTTATTTTCCAGAACTGGGTAGTCTTTTTTATGTTTACTGGCTTAGTCTATTGTGGCATTATCATCCATGATTTTGTTTCATCTTCATGTTATACTATCGTATCTTTAGTCTTTTTCTCTGGGTTATCTGAATAATTTTCCCTTGTTACTCTTGTCATGGGTGACATTTTGGTGTTGAGATCTGTTCTCCACATTGTCCTATTTTTGGTGGTGTTCTTGTGTTGTATGGTTCCCCATGTTGTCTGCTTAATTCTCAATCATGGTTAATAGTCTCTGTATTATGGTCATTTCTGTGTTTCATTACTCTCTGGCACATTACTATTACTGTGTTCCCTGTCTTCATCACTGTTCCCTCTCTTTGCCTTTGGCCTCTGCCACCCTCTTATGTCCTCTTTCACCACAATCCCTCCTGTGTCATCTGCTGTTGGTTCACTTCCTCTGTTACAGTGTTTGCTAGATTATTATGCATTATTCCTCATATTTCCCGTGTTTTCCTGTTCCACATTACTGATCTCCTGTTGCAGACATTCTCTTGTCCCTATCTCCTGTTGCAGGCTTTTACTGATGACCTCTTTTCTCTGAGTCTTTTGCCTGCTGTTTTGGATTGACCCTTTTGGTATGAGCATCTTTTGTTACTGAACACAGCCTGTTTTTGGGGAGCCTTCCGTGGTCTCTCTGTGTAAGATTGTCATTGTTTTGAACTGTTCTCCTGTCCTTTGGACCATGCATGTATTCTGAATAACCTTCTGTCCATCTTCTCACTGACACTTGTCCTTTTGTCCCTGGTTCCTTGTTTGTGAAAACAAAGAACTCTGGACTTAAAACATCTGGTCAGTTCTCTGCTTTATGGTCATGCCCGAGTATTCACTGCTATAGACCTATTTGTCCTTAAATTTTACCAGTCATTTGCACCTTGTCCTAAACCCTCTGCATTTGGTTTCATTTGGTGTCTCTTGATTGTAGAATTTGGCAGTGTTATCTGTATCTCCTCCACATTGTTCTAGACTTCGCTAGATTTGCTAGGGGTTTCTCTTCACCAAGGAAAGAAGACTGCTATCACCTACATTAGCTGTCTTCCAGGTCTTTTGGAGTTTCTTAGCTAAGCAGTGATTTCCTTCTTTTTTCAAGAATGTACCACATTATTGCTTTGTGTACTCTTTAAGGTTCTGCTTTGTATCTGATAGCTTTGTTTTGTGTTTTCAGCCACATTATAGCATCCTTCCCTTTGATTTGACATCTCTTTGGACCTCCGTGAGAGTTCCAGTGCAGTGCTACTGAATGCAAATTCATGAATTGAAGTTAACTCCAGAGCTTTTACCATGGAGTAACAATGGAATGTGGCACAGTGCCTTAGTGGTTAGCACTGTTGCCTCAGCAAGAAGACTGTGATATCACTTCCCACCTGGGCCTTTCTGTGTGGAGTTTTTATGTTCTTCCTGTGTTCGTGTGGGTTCTCTCCAGGTGCTCCAGTTTCCTCCCTCTTCCAAAGACATGTACATTGGGTGAATTGGTGACTCTAAATTGACCGTAGATATGCATGTGAGTGTGAATCTGTTTGTCTATATGTGGCCCTGTGATAGGCTGGCTGTACCCCACCTCTCACCCTATGACTGCTGGGATAGGCTCCAGATCCCCCCGTGACCCTTTATTGGAGTAAGCGGGTATAGAAAATTAATGAATGAATGAATAACAATGGAACAGGTCACTCGTGACCATGAAACTGCTTGTCAATAAATTGTCCGATTACTTATGACCTCGGAAAATGTAGAGACTATGCATACAAATGGTTATAATTCTTTAATCTTTTTTGTGATATTTTGTTGAAATGACTTGCATGATTTTTGTTTTCTTAAGGTCAAAGAAACCCTCTTCTTCCCAAATAGATTCCACCTACTTTGTTCACCTGATGGAAGAAATCTGTTAAACCCTATTTATGGTTGAGTTTAATAGAGAAAACAGTCAGTTAACAGCAGAACATACAAATACAGCCAAATGCAGATATTTTATCTTTGTAGTTGCTGTGAAGTCTGATTACTTTGAATTGATTAACATAGTCGTACTTATATAAGTACTGTGATTTCCACAGTGATCACCAAATATGGAATGAAATATGAAATGAAAGCTATTTATCTGCCGTTTGAGCACATTCGTTGTTTGCGTTCTATTGTAATATGTTGTGACACAAATGTTGGTGTCCAAATATTTATTGCCTGTAGTTGTGTATTTACTGACTGTAGTTGTGTGTGTATTTGTGCAGGTGTACGGGTTAGTGTCTGGTGCGTCCTTTCCTTTACCCAATAGTGTTGCATAGTAACCTGATATTTGTCGTAGCAACACATGCACCGGCAGCCCCCCCTTCCTACTGCTCTCCAAACACAATGTACATGTCAGTGAAACAACAGGAGGTGTGCACGGATGCCCTCCACGAAAACCTCCACCGTGCACATACGAGGGTGTCCTGATGCCGGCTCTTGCAAAGACTCCTGCACCCACAGTGTTTGACTGCTGCACTCTTGTCTTCTCCCTGCAGCACAACAAGACAGCGGTGCTGGTAAAGGAAGACATGAAGAAAATAGTCCAGATTCCTGTCCTGTGGCCAATGGAAATGTCCCCTAAACAAAGCAAGCTGTTCGGAGTGTCCCTGCTTGAGCTGCGTGAGCGAGGCCTGGTGCAGGGCGGCGTGCCTGTGGTGGTACGGAGGATGGTGGAGCATCTCCGCAAGTATGGTGAGTTAATGCGGAATGGCATACTGTATTGGTAAAAATTCATTTGACGTGAACAAAAAACATCCCATTCTGAAATTCACATTTCATAAAGTCTTATTATTGTTGTTGTTATTATTTTTTTAATTTCTTTAATTTTTTTTACCTTGCTTTAGTGCTTTAAATAATAAGGATGATTGCCTTGCCAAGACTTGAACTTTGGGTTTCAATACTCCCATTAGCCTAAAGGATAAATTAATTTTTGACAAACTTATTCATATTAAAACCTTGTTACAAAAAGCCTCTGAGTGCTATACTGACCTTTGCTTTCCATAAATCCTTTTTCAAAGAACTTGCTGAGGAATGAAATAATGAGTGAACTGGGCCGGCCCTTCACGAAATAAAAAAACCTGCTCAAAATAGCAACCAAATAACTTTAGCAACATAATTCATAAGTATATTAGTGTTACAATGACATCTGAAGAAATCTCGCCATCTAGCTATATATTCCCTATTATTATCACTTACTGAGGCGTTGCTGGGCCGGTAGCATAGATTTACATTTACGCTACCTGTCTATACCTGTCTGCAGTAACAGGTGGGTATCCCAATACCCGCCCGCTGTGCATAAATTGATGACGTCATAGCATAAGCAACCCAAGTACTGTCCGTAGACGATAACATGAAAAGGCGAGAAGTGTGTGTTGGTCCCACTATGGATATTCCGGATGATTTTCTCATGGATAGTCCGACAATGAACAGCAGCCAAAGCAACCAGCTCGATGAGGACGCCCTGGCGAATTTGGAGAGCGGCGCGGTACCAGCCAACACGACAAAATTTAAAGCGAGCCAACTTTTTATGTATGCGTTTGCTGGGTGTCGTGCATTTTGAAATTACATTAAATATTGTTAATGTGATTCCACATGTTGTGTATCTCAATAAGTGATAATAATGCAAATAACATGCAGTTGTCGTGCAGTATGCATTTTCAGAGGCCCTCCGTTCATGCCCAGTTGCCCAAAATGACTGATTTTCGCCCGAGTTAGACGAGGGCGAACATGTTAATTCTCCAGCCAGAGCTGGTACCCAGGACAGAGTAGTTTTAAGTGTCTTTTCCAAGGAGACAGACAGGCAGCTTGACTGTAAATTGATTTGGGGTCTACATATTGGTGGGATTTCTCTTTACCCCATTAAGCGACTTGTCATCAGTGGGTAAAGAGTCCCTGCAGTATATTAATAATATCACAAGCAACATATGTTGTAACTAATCATAAAATGGAAGAACACTTTAATAGTGACCGTCTGTATTTGGAAGGTTTGGAAAAATGTCTATCCATTTTCTAAATCCACCTATTCCAATTAAGAGTCATGGCGCCTATTGCAGTGGTCAGGTGAGAGGCGGGGTACACCGTTAAGAAGCTGGCAGTCTGTCGTGGGCCTGACACAGAGAGACAGACACCTCTGGTCAGCTCACCTTACCTGCATGTTTTTAGCTGTGGGAATAAGCCAGAGCACACGGAGGGAACCCACACAAACACTGGGAGAACATGTTAATTCCACACAGAAAGAACTAGGTTGGAAGCCATCTTGGGACCTTTACACTGTGAGGCAACAGTGCTAACCACTAAGCCACTGTGTTTTAAAGTTCTAGGATGGCTTTTCTGTTCAGCCGATTTTCATTCCATCCTAAACAAATCTGTGGGAAATAGAATTTCTCAGTCTTCAAAGGTGAGTAGAATACTCAGAGGCTTGATAGCTAACTATGACTATACAGTGAACTCCTCTAAATCCCAGTTCTCACTTACTGTACACAGATATGCATCTTGGAAGGTCATAGTTTGAAACCTTGTGCATACCTTGAGCTTTAGGATACAATAATAATCTCTGGCATTTCCATAGACTCCGTGAAGCTGTCATATATTCCATTTTGTGGACGCATCTGTGTTCTGCTGAAGTTATACTACGGTTGTCCTACGGTTGTCTTGCACACATCACATAATACATCTCCAAGGGAGTTTCTGTGCAACCGTGACCTTATCAAGCTGATTTGTCATACTTAAGACCGTGACCTTCCAAGATCAATATCTGTGAACGTGAGAATAGGTTTAACATTTTTTGTATAATGGCTGAGTGGATCTTTGCCATTTGATTGGTGCTTTGCATGTCACGTGACATGGATTATTCATCCCATTTGTGTTATGTTGCATTTACCGTCCAAATTTGGTTCCATTTACCATACAAACTTGGTTCCATACGTTTTGTACCATTGCATGCTTTGACAACCATGCACGCGCACACACTAGTGGGGATGCCATTTAGCTAAACATGGTGGAGTTTGTTTTGCTGACAGACGACGATTTGACGGAGCTAATTGACTTTGCCAATTCTTCTAACACAAAAAACCAAATCTACTACGCCGTAAGCTCTAGATTTTTCGCTGGAGTGAAGAAAGCAGACTGCGGTCTGTATGCAAAGTCAGTGCACGTCATGGACTACATTGTCAGAATTGTTTTTTGCAAGTTGATTGACAACAATTTTGGACTCCTATTTAAAGTTTGTGTTGAACTGTTGATGTCAAAGCACCAATGACAAACACCAAAATGTAGGTCCCTTTTCTGTTGTTTATAAATTAATAAAATATTAAATGACAAGGATCTATTTTTGTCATTATAGAAAACAAATAATGAATGTTTTTTTCATTCTTCAATGGAACTTCGCCTCGTTGAATGGTATGTTCCATCTTTCACCTCATGAAATATTTGTACCATTGAACTCATGAACATTCATTATTTGTATAATGAACAATGATGCTTTTGAAATTGTTTATCCCTAAAAGACATACCTAAAACTAAAACTCAAGGATTATTACTCCTGAACATGTCATTTATTTTGTATCAACTTGTAGAGAAAACCTTTCAAATTTCAGGAAAATTAGTTGGCCGCAAGTTTAAAGATTCACATGTTCAGCAAAGATTATAAAAAATACAAATATTGTGTTTACAGTGGATACATACAGTGGATTTTATTTCAAATTTATGCATTTTTCAAAATGGTTGGTTTAGGAAAACAACAAGCACTCCTTGAATTAGTGTTTGTGATGTATTTAAATATGTAAAAGTTAACTGCGGAAAGATGGTGTTATGTGTCGGACGCAGCTCGGAGAACCGACCAGCGTTTGAAGGACCCAGTATGAAATAAGCAGAGCACGGTTCAAAGGCTAACTGAATTTAATACATAACAGTGATAATATAATAACAGAAGGTGCGGCCTGGCGTGGTGCGCTCCCAGCAGCGCTAACGGTCCGGAGCCAGAAGTTGTTTCGGACCCAAGGACCCCGCCGACACCCCCCAGGTGGCCGCAACAACCGAGTCTGTGAAAGAAGGAACCATTATGTGAGTCCACACTCTACACACAGAACACTTAAAGGTGTACAAACAGCAAACACTTCCTGGCTTGATTACTGATCAGCTTCCCAACCTGCAGGCATGGAACATCCAGTTCACAAAACTCCACTGCAGTGAAAGCTGATACATGACTAACAAACAGCTCAATACAATAAGGTGTGAGGGACACCACATTTACTGACTGTATAACTGTTAGTCACAAAATCTAACATACCTCAGGAAGTGTGCTGACGAGCGTGAGACCTCACCCCCTCCTCTTTCACAGACTGTGCATCAAACCTGGACGTTCTCAGCATCCGCTGCTGATGAGATGGCTCCCAAGACGACGATCTCACCCGTCTGGTCACAAGGTCGAGTCTCTGGCAAATACACACTGTGCACTCCAGTCTTAAATGCCAACATGTTCCAATCCATCCAGACGCACCACAGCTGTGAGTCCTGACGAGTCGCAGGTGATCAGGGTGAGGTCCTGATAGCCTCAGCAACACAGCCACTCAGTCCCAAACGCACGCCACCTGGGAGGAAAACCAAAAAACAGAAACAAACCGGCAGCCAGGCCCCCCCAGCCATATAACAGATGGGAAACTATTGAATTTAAAAAAGGGTTAAAGAGCTACTAAAAAAGGGTTAAAGAGCTACTTGCATGTTTTTGGGGGAGGGGGTGCTTTGGTCGTTCTACGATATTATAAAAAGGATAATATCACAACAAAATTTGTTTTGCAATTTAAAAAAAAAATCACCAGTTCAGAGGAAAAGTGGCAGTTTTCGGTGCACCACGCCAGCTCAGACACCTTCTTGTGACATCATCAGCCACAATGCATTTTTCTGCCTATGGCTGAAAATGGCCAATTTTTACTGAATTGCTGCCTTTTGTTACATTTTTATAAAACACAGTATAGTGTTTATAGACAAGCTGCACATTTTTGATAGACATAATTTAACCTATAATAATGTCTTTTCCTTCTCAAAATAGTTATACTTGGTCTCAAATAGATCAGATAAACTAAGAAATCCACATAGAATTCAATTCCCACCTGTGGCGTTTCTGTGCGGAGTTGCTATGTTCTCCCTGTGTTTGTGTGGGTTTCCTCCAGGTGCACTGGTTTCTTCCCACAATTACAACACATGCAGGTTAGGTGAATTGGAAACTTTATAATTGTTCAGGTCTCCCTTGCAAAAGAGATCTCAATCTCAGTGGGACTAACCTGATTAAATTAAATAGTACAATATGATGCGCTGTCCATCATTGTTGTTTATGTAGTTCTTGTGATTGCCCTGTAGATGTCAGTACAGGACAGTGGTGCTCCATTGTTACTAGCGTGTGTCTGCTGTGGTTTGTTACAGAACTAGACAGGGTTTAAGGACTAGATTGTTGTTGTTTTTATTTATTAGCCTAAATAGCTATAATGCTTATAAAGTTTTTATGTTGCAATAAAAAGTCCATCTGTGGAGGATATGACATCAAAACAGATTTGTTTGTGTCTGATTCCATGAAGATGTTGGCAGCATGATGGTAAATAAGTTTGCTTAATTTCCCAAATCCAGTCTGTGAACATTAGTTTTCAGTGTTTTGTGGTTGAATGTTTATACACAGAACTATGTAGAGTGCAAAACTGTGCAAATTTTACAGATAAAAGGTATAAGTATCTTCTGTAAATGTTAATCTTGGTGTTTATTTTGCACCATAGATACTCTGGGCTGATGATTGTACTATGAATGAATGAATGAATGAATGAATGAATGAATGAATGAATGAATGAAAACTGTTTATTTCGAACATTTGATACAACAACAATTACAAGATAGATCAGTAAAGACAACAACAAAAAAGTTCCTACTGTGTACCCAACTAAAGGACAGATCAAGGGGTCACCAAAACCAGCAGATCTTATCAACAGAAAGCCATGTTGATCTTTGCTTGAATTAAGCACTGTTTTGTTTTTACAGATACTATGTTATAGTCCAAATGGGAATTTGGACCCAACCAAATTGTACAAACTGTAAACTTATTATTTTGCAGGCCACCTTTTAAAAATGATATCCCTGATGTTATGTCTAAGTGAATGGTGTAAAGGTTTCACTGACTTTCCTCCAGGCCTACACCAGGAGGGTCTGTTCAGAGTGAGTGGGAGTGTGTGTGCAGTGGAGTCCCTCAAACAGCGCCTGGACAGTGGAGAGGATGTGGACTTCTCTGAAGCCGATACAAGTACAGTGGCCAGCTTGCTAAAACGGTTTCTTAGAGACCTGCCTGAGGGGCTGGTTGAGTCCACAGTCCAACGGGCACTGATACAGAACTATCAAGGTATGTCAAGCTAGTTTGTGTAACACACGAGTTTTGATCTTTTGTGCTTTTTGCAAAGTTATCCACTTAGTAGTGTTGTTCGTTGCCACTACACTGTAAATTTTGTAAAGGTTTGCATCTATTTTCTTTTTGTTATTTCATTTCAGCATATATAGCATCTATATCAATAAAGCACATAAGACTTGACGACCTCCCAGGGCAAAGCTTTGTTTGTAAAATGGTAAATGGACTGCATTTATATAGCGCTTTTCCATCTGCATCAGACGCTCAAAGTGCTTTACAAATAATGCCTTACATTCACCCCAGTGTCAGGGTGCTGCCATACAAGGCGCTCACTACACACCGGGAGCAATAGGGGAATAAAGACCTTGCCCAAGGGTCCTTAGTGATTTTCCAGTCAGGCTGGGATTTAAACCGAGGATCTTCTGGTCTCAAGCCCAACGCCTTAACCACTAGACCATCACCTCTCTCTTTGTACCTCTGTACTTTTGCAAATTGTCACCATCTTGCCAGTTGATTGTGTCTCAGCTGGTTTTATGGTTCACCACTGGAGCAGTGCCACATCCAGTATCAGAAAAGGCAACAAAGAAGAAAACCAGAAGAAGACGCCATGAGTTGTCAACCATAGAGATGAATAAACACAAGAGCGGACATCATCATTCCCTGAAGCAATTAGTCACAAGTAGCTTGGCTGCCATCTTGAAGCGGAGATGAAACGACATTCCGCAGTGGAAACAAAACAACGTGCTTGTTGTTTACATCACAAAAGCAGCAGAAACTTTTGATGAGAGGGTCCGATTTATGAGTTGTTGCTGTTTCGTCATGGGCGCAATTTGGTGGGGGATAGGGGGGACAGAATATGGTATGTCCCCCCTACCTTCTGACATATATGTGTGTACTTGAAACATGCTATGCCAGTCTTACTGTATGTGCAAACCATGCCAGTCTTATGTGCAAACCATGTCAGAATAGTATCTTTGTTTCTGCAAGTTTGTATTTTTAGCAGCATTGACTTGTTTACAACACCTGTTTATTGTTTGTCACATTCTGAATTTTCTGGGACTGCATTTGCCCAGATTTGAAACCAAAAATATTTGCCTCTAGGGACTAGTGTCTACACATAAGTATCAATGGACCATATGCTAATTTACTCAATTCTGAAAGTTAGAAAAGGAAATCAGAAAAGCTATCTGGGAACTCAGGAAGCCCATCTGCAATTATTGCTTGACCTCCAAAATCAGTCTATACAAGCAAAATTATGTTCAGTATGAGTGTTGTCATTAGTGCCACTTCGAAAATTAAATTCATGATAAGTAATTTATCCTAAACTTATGATCTGTTGTTTTTTCATACTTATGCAAAAACAAATGTTGAGGAAAAAAAAATACAGTATGCGATAGTTAATCATTTTTAAGAGCCTCTTCTTTCATATTTATGAATATATTTTACCACATTGCAGTTGTTTTTTAATGAAAACTCAACCTATCATTCTTTTTGAGTTCTACACATGTGGTGATACCTTATTTACACCAGGATGTTAATAAAATCAGTGCATAAGTCAAATGGTGTCCACTTTATGGTCTTCTCAAAACATTAAAATTACTGGATGCTCAGAATGCATCTGAGCTTATCTAGAAACCATTGGCTTCTGGGGGCCTAAAGCGGCCCCCACACCCCCGGCCTATGGGCTTCGGCCCTGCAGGCTTCGCACTTTGTCCCCCCCCAATTTCTAGTACTAAATTGCACCCTTGTGTTTCGTATGTACTACTTTTTATGTGTTAATAAGTACAAAGCAATAGGTTAGTGCACAGAAATGTTCATAGCCGATGAACAAATCCAAGATGGCATGCAAAACTCAGGAAACATGAAATGGCAGTGTTATTATACTCAAACCTGATAATTCAAGACAAATTATCCAAGTTTTTTTTACTTCATTAAAACTGATGGTTGACTTATTTGTGGTAAACTACCCTCAGAGGTTCGTTATCCTGTTCGTTTATCAAGACTGAGCATCTTCTGTTATTCTGAGACCTGTGAAACATCAAAATGTCATGTTTGAAAGAAATGATCAAAAATAAAGTGCATAGTTTTTCTACCAAAGTGTTGCCACAGTTAATCTAAATCATCTTTCAGCGTGTGCCAGCACTGCACAGTCTGCTGTAGGTGATGAGATTGCTGACTTTAGTGTTTTTGTAATCAGAAGAGTGATTCATATCATATTTTTGGCAATTTGATTAAAGGCTATGAAACTAAAGTGAGTTCTTTGGCAGTTGAAGCATCATTGCACTCGCTTCACTCTCCAGCATCATCTGGATGAAGCTGTTTGATAAGTGGACTGCATTTATATTGCACTTTTCCATCTGCATCAGACACTCAAAGCGCTTTATGCATCAATGCCTCACATTCACCCCGATGTCAGGCTGATGGCAGAAGACGTCTACATTTGGGATTCAGTATTTAATTTTTCACTCCTAATGTCACAGATGTGTCAGCTGATTTTTAGGGCCTGTGGCCAAACGGTGTGTTGCAAAGCTCTTTGGCACCGTGACAGTTGCACAGAGTGATTGAGTGTACTCTGTCAAATTGTTTTGGCCCCATTGACCATTTGTTAAATCTAAAATTAATTAAGGTAGCTGACCAGTGGATGGATGGGCAGATTTAGCTGCAGACTGATGCTACTCGTTCATAGTGCACAATCTGAAAATACACAAAATAAACATGCCATGCATGAACAAAACTTTTCCATGACTAGTAATAGCACCCACGGGCTATAGCAACATGACATTTGACCCCAATGACCTTGACCTTCACCCAAATTTCTTAACCTTTGATGAAATAAATTTTTTGTGGGTAATTTTGGGGTCGACCTTCATTGACAGATCAAGGTTGACCTCACCTGGAAAACTGGAGAACCCACATCCATGTGTGTGCCAGGTGTGGTTCCACCTTGTTTTAAGTAGCTTGCACTTGTCTGTGAGTCAATGGGTGTGTTGGTCTCAGTACAAGGTCAGATGCAGTGTTTGTGCATTGCGCTTGTGACAGAGCACAAACCTGTTACACCGCAGACCACCAAAAACCTGTTCTGAAACTGAGTGCAGAGTATTTCTGCTTTTTACTATATGATTCAATGTTCACATACTCTGAGATGAGCCACCAGAGGAGCTGCTGCTCCATTGGAACACCCACAGAGTCCCACAGTCACTCCCATTCCAAACAGTTCAGATAACAGATTCCAAGCAAAAGATCATGAGGCCAAAGTTAAGATGAAAGTTTATGCTGACACACATCATCACACACCAAGCACTCTCATCCCAGGAGACACTGTTTTCCATCACTAGCCAAAACACAACAAGCTCACAACACTGAACTATACACAGTATCAAAGGTCGACTGATCCAATAATCACAGCAACACTCAATAAAGTATTTGTGTACCGCGTTGTAAATTGAAATTGAGTTATAGTTACCAAAGAAAAAGAAAAGTGATGTGCATAAGCAGGCCGTTGTGAGCTTTGGTCTCTGTGACTGTGTTGTGGTCTGTTTTGCAGCCCCTGCTAGTATAACATCTGCTGCACTGCAAAACCTGTCCCTCTCAAAATAAGACAAATAATCTGAAATCTAGCCAAATTGTCTTGTAATAAGCAAAAAAAAAATAAAAAAAAATCTGCCAATGGGGTAAGAAAAATTTACTTGGGTAGAATTCTCAAAACTAGCAAAATGTCTAGGCACTGAATATTCAAAATGTGCCTTAAAACTAAACAGAATTCTCATTTTAAAATTAGCCTCTGTCTTAAAATAAGGAAACAATCTTGTTCCTTTGATTGAATGATTTGAAATCCATTGCCTTTCCTTGTTACTGGTTAAATACAGCTTGATAGGAGCTGGAAAAACATATTAAGAAAAACTGAGATGCATTTTCCCAAAATAAGACATTTTTTTCTTATGTAAAAAAAAAAATGCTTGACAAGATTATTTTTCTATTTAGACAAAAATGAAGTCAAATTTTCTTTAAAGAAGTCTTTTTTTACTTTCTTAGATAACAGCTTTTGCAGAGTACGTAGTTACGCACTCATGAGTAGTTCTGATCTGGATGGTGGATTTTGTGGGCATTTGAATTTAATATTGAAAAGTCCATTTGGTGTACATTTTGCATTATAGTGCAATCAAAAGTGCCTCAATCACTCTCATTTTTCTCTTATAGATTTACCTATATCACCAAAATTGGAGGTTACAATTTTATACCTGTTTGTCTGTCTTCCAGTCATCAGTCAAAAGCCAAGAGTCAAAAAGCAATGAGCAAATTGTGTATAACAAAGATAACCAATGTTCTGTGAAAATTATCTGAAAAAGAATTCAGAAAGTGAAAAAGCTGGAAAAAAAAACCCCTGACAACACCACAAAAAGGGCATGAACTAAATATATACTTCTGACATTTGCTCACATCTATTTTAGCTTATGAAAAGCCACTTCTAACAGGACTTTGATGTTGAAAATTTTTTCCAAGGTAAAAATTTGTGGAATTGGAAACTAGTGTTGACGTAGTTTTGCGCTCTACGAGTGCGGCGCTCTAGTGTTTAATGTTATGATGACTTGAAACATCACACCCACTACAAACACAGAATCTTCTGGATCATAAAAGTTTTAGAGAGGCAAACGTCTGTCAAAGGAGTAACGAAAACATTTTGAGCATGATTTGTAACATCACCAAAATGTGACCAACTTTCATTACCCAACTCATCTCAGCTTTCATATTTTTGGTTATTATCCTGCGCTGTAGTATTTTGACCACGTGACCGCTGTTGTTTGCTCCTGCATTGTTGAATGTGCAGCTTTCATGTGTGCATAAACACTGCAGTACCACACCAGTTAACACAACTACACACACACACACAAATATGGACTTTGCTCAGCACTAACAGGAAGACCTGTGACTGTACTAAGCTCTTACTCACCCCCCCACATCCTCAGACAGCTATACATGCACACTCGCACGTAGACGCACACGCTCACAATGATTGAGTCATTCGGGATCAGTAGCTGGATCCATTTAGGTGACTCTGACCTAATTATGTATCCTGAGTAATAGCATCAACATATTTCCAGGCTCTTTGCTTTAATGCTCCTGTTCTACACGTCACTGCAACTCCAGATTACATCTTACACGGAGCAGGAGGGCAGAGCTGTGACTGGTTGTAAAGCCCGTATTAAACTTTAGTAGACATGTCATTCACTAAAAATCTTTTAAATTGGTGAATTGCCCTAAAAAAAATACAACTTAATGTGTCACAGGTCAATTAATGTGTATTTATTGTGACCAAATAAGCTTGAGGTTTTTTTGTTTGTTCTTACCAGTCTTGTGCCATGAGTAGTTGGAATAGAGCTAAGAAACAATCAGGTGTGAGTCGAGCAGGTGGACACGGAAACCAGGCAGGACAGTCCAGGACCCGGGTCAGAGAACCTGCTTTAGTCCTGCTATCAATGAATGTTATGTGTTCACACATTTAAATGTTTCATAATAAGTATAATGATTTTGGGGGGGATGGTCTAGTGGTTGAGCGTTGGGCTTGAGACCAGAGGATCCTCGTTTCAAGTCTCAGCCTGACTGGAGGGTCACTAGGGGCCCTTGTGCAGGGTACTTAATCCCCTAGTTGCTCCCGGTGTGTGGTGGGTGCCTTGTATGGCAGCACCCTGACATCGGGGTGAATGTGAGGCATTATTGTAAAGCGCTTTGAGCGTCTGGTGCAGATGGAAAAGCGCTATATAAATGCAGTTCATTTATTCATTTAAATTAATTTAATTCATTTAAATTCATTCATTTTCATTTC